>NC_044279.2:2835543-3152865 GCF_004027225.2 Strigops habroptila
GATGATTATTTTCATATACCACAGCTCATGTTCATTTTCACCATAAGACTGGACTCTGAAAGGTCAGTTAATCTGGTCAGAGAAACTATAAGATGGTTTATAACTATATGAGCTATAAGAACCTCAGTCAAAAGAGCTTGTAGTTCATTAATTATTGCTGTGTGTACAGCAGTTGTATCTGCTGGATGTTGCATCTGCAACCCAGGGAGATTATGATTGAGATGCTTGAAGCCACCTAACAGATTTAAGAGAAATGGAAAACAAAACCTAAACCATAAGCAAACCCTTCTGTTAGTTTGAAGGAAAATGATTTTAAATCCCCTAATCGGCTCTGAGATGAACCTCTAAGCAACATGTTCAAGGTTACATGGGGAGCCTGTCACAAGGGGGGTGCTAACCCAGATCTGTGGGGCTCCAACCGTACAGCATCCTCTCTTCACCTGGCTTAGGAACAGGTAATCCCTTTGAGTAGTTCTCTTTCCAACTGGGGAGGGAAAGTACAATCCTCCCATCCATCTGCAGGGCCACCCCCTCCACGGAAATCATCATCTTCTTGTGATCCAGCTGAGAATTAAAATAGGAAAAAAGAGGACCACACAATACTAAATCAAAGAAGAGACATGTAAAATATTTGCTTAGCTTTCCATATAGAAGGTGGGAAGAAAGGCAGTGGCTGTCCTATCTGGACTGAACTGTTCATTGCGGTGAATACCACTATCATGCCTCCCATGTTTTGCAGCCAGATGGCTCAACTCCGTGTTAATCTCTCTTCCATGCATAAGCCTTTCCAAATCCCTCATTTCCCAATCCCCAGGTGGTGAGCGATCACCCTTGTTAGAGAAGGAAGAACCGAGGTGCAGATCCTGCAGGGTGCAGATATGAATACTTGATGGTACTGCTCTGGTTTTACCACTGAGAACTCACATGCAGAGCACTCTGATCATTAATAGTGGCACAGTTGCTGCTGCAAGATATAAATTACTGATTTGGTTTATGCAGAGAGGACTAGGAATATCAATAGTCTGGAAGATACAGTTGTGGAAACCAAGCTCTGCATATGGATTGTGTTTACATTCAGGGCAGGTGATTGGGATGCTTGGAGGGAAGCATTTCGAAGGTGACTCCTGGTTCTCCTGGTGACTAATAGCTGCAAACTGATACAGCAGATTCTTTCCAGCATGAAGCAGACTGGGGGATGTCAGCGGTGCTCGGAGGTGATGTGACGGCATTTCATGCCAGGGGGTTTTCAATCAGTGCCTTCTGCACTGTCACACAGAGACAGAGCTCTTTAGCATCTATATCAGGCGCTGGGAGGTGAAGCTTGTGTGCTAGATGCTGCCATGATCTTTCGGTATGTGGGGAAGGTCAGTTAGTGTAGGTTACTTTGCATTAATTCTCCAGAGATATAAGGGAGTCTGTTTACTGTATCTCTTTTTCTTCAAGGTGCTCCTGAGTGTTTGAAAAGTGCCATCCTTTTGTATGGACTGAATCCTTCCAAGCTGGCACTTCCAGAGGAATTGTAAACAGGGAGAACAGCAAATGGATTTTATAAGGGAGAGATTCTTAACACAGATTTAAGGAGGGGAGCTGTGATGTAGTTTTGGGTCGTGATGGGTGAATCTCAGAGGGTTTATTAAATGGTCAAGACTTGGCTCTTCTCTGGCGACACACAAGCCTTTGGGATACTTGCTGGTGAACCAAACATGCCCCATTTGCCTCTGGGATTTTCAGGGCTCCCACTGAGCCAGATTTCCCATCTGAATAGACTTTCTCATGTGCTCAGATGGCTCAACTTCTGGCTGAGATGGAGCTGTGAAGAAACTGTGAAAAGAAAAGCAAGGTAATGGATTAGTTTAGAAACAGTCTAGTGAAGAAGAGGCAGCGTTGTGGGGAAGGAAAGCTCAGTTTGCATTTTTGGTCAGCTCTGATTTGACTTGTCATCGTCTGGGCTTGGGCAGCCTCTGTAAACACATCCCTGCCTTAGCCTGGATGTGACTTGTTGATGTCTTGTGCCTCCCAGTGCCATCTGGACCACGTTTGGCTGAATACCTCCAGGGGTTTACAGCAAGCTAGAGATTGGTTGGGCAAAGCTTCAGAGGAATCACATCTTGGTCTTTGACGAGCTGTGCTCAGAAAGGAAATCCTACAGCTTGCAAAACCCTGATACCTTTTAAGAGTGCCACAGTCATGTCATGTGGGCAAGCTGGCAGAGCTCACTAGTATGCCATGAATCTGCCCAGCCAACCTCCCCGGGTATGTGGAGCATCTTGCATTGACAGAGGAGGAGAGACATTTAAAAAGGGATAGACCAAACAACTTTGAGTGCTGCTGAGTGGGAGGTATGAAGCCTGGACCAGGAATGGATCAGGATTATGTGTCTTCTGTTATGAGCCCAACTTGGATTTAGACTCACATGAACTTTGGAGGAGTCATAAGCAATATGTAGAGGTTTGTCTAAGCTCAAAGCCTGCCCTTTCTGTCTGTAGGAAGCCACATCCATGCGCGAACAGACCTAATATTTACCAGACAGCCCTGCAGTCTAGGATTAGCTTGATTATTAAATGAAGACTATACCTAAAGATGTAATATAGATACAGGTTTACACTTCCCACCTCTAATTCCTCAGTTTAGGAAAGACCTAAGCTTTGGAGAGACAACAGCCCCGTGATCCTGAATTTTGCCATCCACCCTTTTATTGAATCTTTGCTTCTTTTTCAGTCTGGGGTCCCCTTTCTCTCTTGCTGTACTGCTGCTGCAGAACTAAAGGTTAGGAGAGGCTGGGTTAGTCTGGGCTCACATCTGAATAGAAGCCAGGCTGCAGGGAATACCATCCATTTCTTGGTCGTACATGTTTCCTTGCTGACCTGGACCTAACTTTTCCCTCCCTTCTGGTGTTTTTCTAATTTCTCTCTTTTCTCTTACTGTAAGAAATTTAAGGACAGATCTTTAACATGCAGCATTACTGACAGTTGGCTTCCTTGCAATCTGGGAATGTGGTTAGGACAGTCAATCTTTCCTAATTTCTTGTGTGCATCCCTCATGTAGACTGGCTGTCTATTCCTTCAGGACCTGCCATGTCTGGAGTCCTGTCTTTGGCTTGCAGTCCACATTGGATTCTGTCCAAAGGCTCACACCGGGTCCAGCATCACTGGGACAAAGTGCCAGGAACAATCCTCAGATCTCTCTGGTCTTAAATTAATTCAGCGCTCTCAGTGGATTAATTTCAGAGCTAAAGACAGATACGGAGAACAGTAATTACCTTTCTCCCACAAGTATCTGTTCCCTGAGCCTGTACATGATATTTTGCTTTGCAGAAAGTTTCTCAGTGGCAAAACTCCTGCTGTGCTGCACAATGAAATAAAAGAAAAAAGAGGAGGAAAAAAGAAAAATGTAAGGGAAAAAAGGAAAGAAAAAAAACAAAAAAGAAAAAAGGGGAAAAGGAAAAGAGGAAAAACAGGAAAAATGAAAAGGAGGAAAGAAAAAGGGGAAAAGGAAAAAGAAAATGGAAAAGGAGGAAGAAAGGGAAAAAGGAAAAAGGGGAAAAATGGAAAAAGGAAAATGGAAAAATTAAAAAGGGAAAGAAGGAAAAGGGGAACAAAAAAGAAAAAAAGAAAGATTCAGGACATCACTGTGTAGGCAAAGAATGAATCAAAATGGGGAGAGAACCTGCATCTGGACAGTTACCTCCAGCTATAAATCACACCATAAATCCCCATCCCAGTTTGCTTATTTGTGTACCTGGGCCCTCTGTAACAAGCATTTTAGATGTTAATTTGGGGTATCCAGACACAGCCTGCGCATCCCAGTATGAGACTTGTAGCATGGAGAGGAAACTCAAGAAGACTTGATGGTCTGAAGAGCTCCCAGGGAAGAGGAAGAGCTGAGCTGCTTCCCCTTCAGCTTGCCCTTGGGATGTACACTCTGCTTTGCTTTCTGAATGCTGCATGGTGTGGGTTCCTCTGCTTGGATTGGGATACGAACCTTCCCACTTGCAATGACATCATGGCAGATCCCCTGGTACATGGCCAGGTGGCCCCGCCGGCCTGACTCCAGGCTGCTTGGAGAGGGAAGTTGCTGTTGGAAGTGAGTCTCCTTCCAGGCACACATGCAGGCGGCTGTTTTTAGAAGCAAGCAGATGATGTGCTAATTAGAACCAGGGCACGAGCCATCCGGGTTGGTTTCAAGCATCATTGCTTTCTTCAGGACTCAGGCGGTAAAGGGAGCTCCCTGGCTGGGGAACAAAGCGTCTCCCTTTGTCGGGAAGAATGAAACTCCCATGGATAGAGCTGGGAAAAGAGCACTGGGTCTGGAAGCAAATAAAGGCCACATCAGTTTTATCAGCTCTGTGGGAGGAGAAAGCTGGAGTTAAGACTTTACGGTTGGTGGTGTAATTCCATGGGTAGCATGAGTACCAGCTTGTGCTGCTGGACTTGGTCCTTTACATCAAGGCAGGAAACCTTCTGCCCTTGGAACAGACAGTTGGATGTTTTCATATCGTAGGACATGGTTTAATGGTGGGCTTGGTAGTGTTAAGTCAACAGTTCAGTGATCTGAAGGGTCTTTTTAACCCTAAGTGATTCTATGATTCATAGGACCCGCCATGGCTCACATCAGTATCTAGCATTAGTGGATGGTGTTGGGGTGTATGTGAATGTGAGGTTTGCCAAAGCTTTCATCCTTAAGACGGGCTTCCTGTGTCTAGTTTACATCTCAGTGTTGGTTGTTGAGTTTGACTTCGTACTCCTGAATTGCTGATGCTACTCAAAGGCAAGCATAGAATAAGTCAGGCAAGGGAGGGGGTCCAGATTTACCCTACATCTTAAGCCTGGGTCCTGGTATTGGCTCCAGATTCACCTCTACTTTGCTTTACATGCTCTATGAATAAACTGCAAGTTTCCTTTCAAACCCGTTATCCTGGTGCCTCTCCTCAGGACTAAATCGTACCATGTAGGAAGAGCCCATCTGGGCAATCCCTGCATATCACAAAAGGAGGAGAAAAGATATGCTTCAATTCCTGCAGTTTTCAGCTGTCTGTCGGCACCAGGGAAGTGAAAAACTCTGTGGGCTTTGTCTACAGCCCTTTGAAGTCAGTGGGAAACTCCTGTTACTTCAGGAGGCTCCAGGCAATACTCAGTCATTTTCTTAGAGCAACAATGGGTGAGTTTTATTCCAATCCTGGAAAGCATCCCCTCTTCCTGCAAAGGCCAGCATCCACCTCCTTCTCCTTCAGCTCCCTCCTTCTCCTGCAGCGCCTTTTGCTTTCTCTTTCATATTTGCCATGTGAGTCCCATTAGTCTCAAATTCCCCCAATGGTAATCACAGGGGGGATTCCAAACACACATTAAGCCTTGTGGTTGATAAGAAACTTGTTGGCAGATCCCACAGAGGAAAACAGTGAGATGGAAACTCAGCTTTTACACCCAAGTCTTCTCAGTGAAGGGTGGGCATCTGGATGAGGAGAGGATAGTGGTTCCTTTGGGCAGCTATGGGAGCAGAAAGTCAGGTGGGATTGAACAGGTTTGTGCCCCTTCATCTCATGTAGAGACCCTTGATTGATGCAGCCTGGAGAAGAGAAGCTGTGTGGAGACCTCAGAGCAGCTTCCAGTATCTGAAGGGGGGGGGGTACAAGGATGCTAGGGAGGGACTCTTCATCAGGGACTGCAGCGATAGGACAAGGGGTGATGGGTTTAAACTTAAACAGGGGAGATTTAGGTTGGATATAAGGCAGAAGTTCTTCCCTGTGAGGGCGGTGGAGCACTGGCACAGGTTGCCCAGAGAAGCTGTGGCTGCCTCATCCCTGGCAGTGTTCGAGGCCAGGCTGGACGGGGCTTGGAGTGACCTGGTCTAGTGGAAAGTGTCCCTGCCCGTGGAACTTACGATCCTTTCCAACCCAAACCATTCTATGATTTATCGTGTTCCAGATTAAATAGGCAATTAAATTTCATGATGGACTCAGGTAGATGAATGACTAGCAGGTAAAGCAGCTTTCCCTTTGCAGCCCTGTCCATTGATTCGGTGCCTTTTGCAAGCCCTCAGTTCACTTTGCCCTGAACCATGGAGTGGTATGCATTCCATCTTCAGACAGGTCACTTGCTCCATCTGCATCCTCTCCCCAGTTTGCTGCATGAAGCCACTTGCCTCTTTGCTTTAAATAGATTCCTGTTTCTCTTTGGGATAATGACTTCTTCCTTACACTTGCAGCTGTGAGGTTTCTTGATGGAGAGGATAATAAGTATGTCTGCACTTTCAAAACAACCCCAACAAAACCCACAAAAACCAACCCAACCCAAACTGAAAACACCCAAAGGAGATCAATAAGAAATCTGTGCTGGAGAAAAGTGAACTCAAGTTTCCCATGCAGAGACATTGAGCAGCTCTGCAGCCTTCCCTCTGCCAGCATAATCAGAAAGGCATTTCTTTCTTTGTAAGAGAGTGCATATCAGCACTTGAAAAGGGAAAATAAATTATGAGGAGTGGAGCTGGAGGGAGGAATCATCTTCCAGCAAAGGGGAATGAAGCCTGCAGCTCCATTTAGTTAATACTAAAGCGGGTGTGCTTGTGTGTTTGATATGAGCTCCTAAGCCAGATGACGCGGTTTGCAGGGAGTTTCTAGAGGTGGTACCACAGCGAGTAAGTCACTAGGAGAGCAGGTGTCATTTCTAAAACAAAGATTAGGGTTTATGGCATTGCAATTACAGAGTTCTTTCCAGCAACGTTATTGCTATTGCTGTTGACTTCTGCATTCAGGCAATGTTTGGGTTTCATTTCAAAGGAGAAATTGATGAGGCAGTTATCATCCCTTTGATGAAATCCCACTCTCATATAAAGGATGTCTGAAGTTCTGTTCCTTGACTGTATCTGGTGATCAAACAACAGGAGTAAACTTGCTTGTGGTTCTTTTTTTGAGTTAGCACTTTGCCTAAAAACTTTCCCTCCATCCTTCCAGCTATCTGTGGGGATTCCAGCCTGATTCCTTTATGTGTGTCTCTGGCTCTTCATCAAATCCCCAGGATTTAAATCCATGTGCCTTGCAATAGTGGTTGGGGCTCCTGTTCCTGATTGGCTCTGCACATGGACTTAGTTTGGGGCATTGCCTTGTGTTGCTTCTTCTCTTTTCCCCCCCCGTTTGGGTCCCAAGCTCGGAGTAGTCCTCAGGCTTCCCAAATGGAATGAGGTTTCACTCAACCCTCAGTGCATTATTATTTATGGAGGCTTCCAGGAGGACAACTCCTAGCTAATGTTCACCACAGCAGATGTTCGTTAGAGAGGGTTATTGTATGTGGAGAATATCTTAAATACTATCACTTTGAGGGAGATCTTAGGGCAGATGTTGGCTTTTATGGACCCAATCCTTCTGTCTCCACTGTTTTCACAGTAGCTCCATGCCTGCTGGTCATCTTGCAGTCTGGGGAGGGGAGGAAAATGCAGACGGGATTTGGTGTTTCCAAACTTCAGATATTTGGAGGAAACAGATCTGATTCCTGAGGTTTTAGCCCACATCCAAGCAATTGCATCCCATTGGAGTTTGACAATGCATGGCCTGGGGGGAACGATAGTGGAAGGACAGGACATGTATGTAATAGCCTTGGGAATGCTGCTTGCTGAGAGCTTTAAGGAAAGAGCATTTAGATGGTTCCCATCTATTTTGCTTCAAAAATCAGGTTACTAGAAGTGGAGCTTTAAGACAGCTGTAAATACTCAGGGAAGGACCGCTCTTGCCTGGCTGTGCTGGCACTGCAGGAGCTCTGTTGCCAGCACTCAAATCCTCACGCTTCCAGGATTTTTGCCAGTTGTAGTCTGCTTTTCCTTAATAGAGACCTGAAGGTGCCTGAGAAGTCATAAGCAAAGCCTGGTTCCTAATGGTTGATCATATTAGAAACGGTTCCAGTTCAGTGGCACCAAACCTTTTACGACTGATAACGGAGCTTCCCGATGCATTCGACTGGAAAAGTAGAAACCAGATTGAAATAAAGATGCTACCTGCCTCTGCCAGGCTTGGTGAGTTGGTTCACTGCATTATGCACAGGGGTACACCTATCTTCAATGCATCTAGGCTCTGCTGCTGTTGTTATTTCATCAGAGCATGTCTGGCTAGAGATTATATAGCTGGATACTGGGCTAATGCGTTATGCTGGCTTCTGATTGCTATAGCTGCTGGTCTGCTTGTGAGTCTTAAACAGGTCTTCCAAGACCTAAAGGGACCGACAAGAAACCTGGAGAGGGGCTTTGGACAAGGGCATGTAGGGACAGGACAAGGGGAATGGCTTTAACCTGCCAGAGGGGAGATTGAGATGAGCTCTCAGGCAGAAGTTCTTCCCTGTGAGGGTGCTGAGGCGCTGGCACAGACTTTTCCCAGAGAAGCTGTGGCTGCCCCATCCCTGGCAGTGTTCAAGGCCAGGTTGGACACAGGGGCTTGGAGCAACCTGCTCTAGTGGAAGGTGTCCCTACCCATGGCAGGGGGTTGGAACTGGATGAGCTTTAAGGTCTCTTCCAACACAAACTATTCTATGATTCTAATTTTTGTGTGTGTTCTTCACCCATGAGTGAAGTCCATCCACATCCTATAACCAACCTGACTACTTGATTTGACCTTATTGGAATCAAGTATGCAAGAGAAAGCCAAGATTGGCCATATATGTGAACACAGAATCAGATTTCGGGTCCTTCCTCTAGGTTTTTATAACAGCCAGTTAAGCATTATCTGTACAAAATAGCTTCATTCCTTATTACTGCTATTGTTTTTAGCATAAAGCCAGCTTTTTTACCAAACAGCTTTTATTTTCAGAAGAACGTGCACTATGTAGAGATTTCTGGTATTTTTAATCAAAAGTAAAAAAAGAAAGGAATTAAAACAAGAGGCGAAGAATACTTAAAAAGAAAAGATAGCAGCTGAGAATGGTTTAGTTTTGTGTCCTCCTTTACTCCAGAAACAGCAACTTCCAATAAGCTCTTTTTTCTGTTTGCCACAGAATGAGTTGATGCAGTACTTCCTACCACTCACTGTGATGTATCATGAGGGGCAGTGTTCATCTGGACACCTTTGCCTGCACAGGGGCATGGAAACTCTGGATATCTAAACTTGTAGCTCTAAATGAACTACCTTCATAATATGCCTGGGTAATAGAGAAACATTCTGGGGGGGGATTTCTCTGGATATCTGCCTCCTTACCACATCCCCAGCATCTTTCATCTTGCCATGGCTGAAATCTGTTCTTGTTGTGTGTTTTTCATCAAATCCTTTTGCCTCCCTGTGATTTCTGTAACCCCCTTGTAAAAATTACAATGACCTTCATGGGAGAAGTCCCATGAAGCCTGGACTGCCCCTAAAATCCTTGTGATGTCTCCATAGGTTGCAGTCATCCTGCACCTTTGTAGTCTATGGAGACGAATTGCAATTTCCGAACAGTAACGTATCTCATCCCAGTGTCAGCATCTAAAAGAGCTCAGGTGGATGATGCCCAGAAATTGCCCATTTCTCCGTGGCCTGTTGAGGGAGCTGGGTGACAGGCTCAGATGAAGAAATGCACAGTGGGGTCGGTGTTTAGTGTTGCTAGACATAGCTAAGAGGTCTGATGGGGTCACTGAGGATTTGGCACCAGCATGCCTATTTTAACACCCACTTGCTTGCAAGTAAACCGCCAGCAATAGCTAAGAACAGACTAGCCCCACACTTTCCTTCTAGTGACCCAGGGCCAGGGGACTATTTCCATTGACCCACCTCGTTCAGAGCTGCAGTTCCATTTCCCTTTCTGGCTCCATAGTCCCAACTTAAGCTGTTATCCCAAATTTCAGAGCCCCTGAGACATGCATAAGCTTTGCACATCGAAACAAGACAGACAATGACATTGTCAAGGCTTTAGTGCTGGGTTGAGGCTTTTTTCTCTGCCTGCATTCAGCCCTTCTGCCAGCCTAAAAAGACTTATATCCCCCATGCCCCGGTGACCTGGCCTCAGCACCTTTGCTGCAAAAAGCATCCCAAGTATTGATCCGGAACATGATGAGGACACTTCCTTGCCTTTCTTTTCATGCACACGACATGTACATGCACACACATTGACATGCAAGATTTCCATTCCCGGTCTTAACCTAAGCATTTACAATTCCTCTCGCGCTCCTTGTGCTTTCTTCTTAAAGAAGGCAAATAAAAGTGTGAATAATCAATTTCCTAACTGGAATTAAAACCGGCTCCAGTTAAAATAAGGGAAAGCATGAACCAGCATGTAAAGTAGGATAAAGAGGTTATCTGAGCTTCGATTAGTATCCTGCTCATGTAGGAGAACAATTAACTTGTGCATGAGAATGATTAAGCAGAAGGTAAATTACAAGGAACGAACCCATTCAATAAAGCAGGTCTGCTCCTGGACAGGGCTGGTGTGATAGTCTTTCTGGCTCAGTTGAAAGAGGGAAAGGACTGCTAGAAAGGATGTGGTTTCTCAGTTTGCTCAGGCCAAAATAGCGCGATAAAGATCCATTCTCATCTTGGGCTTTTATCGGAGGTCAAGCTATTCACTCCGCATAAAAGAGGAATTGGGAATGGGTTTAATGAGTTCTTTAAAGGAAGGCTGTAAGTCCTCTTGCTTGCTTCACATGAGTTCATGTGGAGCATGATGTGGCAGCTAGACCACGAGCTGGGAATGGGGTTTTGTGGCTTGGGTGACTCACTGATAGATGTTTCTTAGAGCAAATCTTTCCCTTTGATGCCTTTCCTGGGTAAAGCAATGAGGATAGCGGCTCCTTGTCAGCTTGGGATGCTCTTTGAAACATCCCTGTGAAAACTACTAGAGAAAGGGGAAACATTATGACAGTTGTGGCCAAGCAGCTTTTTTGGGAACCAGAGGGTTGCAGGAGTTTGGGTGTCCCCAAAACCCTACAAGCAGCTCCTGTGCTGGAAAGCAAGATGATGAGATAGGTCATGAGAGCTGTGGGTTGCAAAGTGGCCAATTTGAGGGAGGGTAAGTCCAACAGCGAAAGAGAAAACAGTGCAACAGGAGCTGTTTGGCTGCTTGTCCATGTGGAAGATTTCCAAGTTCTCCCTAGTGACACTAGGTAATGGATTTTGAAGGTGATCTCAAACATAAGAGCAACTCTGCTCATTAAAGTCTCCATAGCCACTATAGCAAAGCACAGCAGACGCCTTCCAGGAGTTCTGACAACAGACATCAACTATCAACAAGGATAAAATAAGGACAAGTCAAAGGCTAGTATTGATTCTAGTAGCCTTTGAATTAAATCCTTGTTGGGCCCACTCAGCATGTGGAGCTCAGGCCAGTTTCAAAACACCTGTTCCCTGTGTCTGTACAGCTCAGTGATATATATCCATTAAAAAAAAGAAGGAAAAATAATAGATTGACTCTTGCTGTAATCAATAAACAGAAAAAGGGCAATAGAAACAAAGGGGTAATGGGAGAAGTGTGTGTTTGGGGAGCCCCTCCACTGATATTTGTCATGAAAGAAGGTTATAAACGAAGAATAAAGAAGAGATGGGTTGTAGTAAAGAAACATTAAGAAGCAATAATAAGCAAAAGCCTAATTCTTAAGCACAAAAGTTCTCCTAATGAGGGCTTTGTGTGCAGTAAGAATATTTTCTCAGTGCTGTCAGGTAGTTTTAAGGTAACTTGGCTATGATGTAAAGAAAAGTCATCATTTGATAAAGTCTCCCAAGTCTTCCCTTCCCTTTTCTTATTTGGAATTAAAATGTTCCTCTTCTGGTCTGAAAAACTCTCTCAATATTACAGCTCAGGTCTATCAGGATGAGACTGTGCAACTAGCTGAAATCTTCCAGCCTTGCCTTACCCTCCCTGCAGAACAAAGTAATTCCAGCACTGCAGATAGGGGTAAATTCAGGTGCAAAACTTAATATTTCACAGCCTTATAGTTTGCACCTTACTCATCATTTATAGAATCATAGAATGGTTTGGGTTGGAAAGGACCTTAAGATCATCCAGGTCCAACCCCCTGCCATGGGCAGGTACACCTCATACTAGACCATGTCACCTAAGACTGTCCAACCTGACCTTGAACACTGCCAGGCTCATTAGAGTGATTCAGAGAGTGCCTTGTCCAGGTGACGTCCTAAGTCATAGGTTTAACTTAAGGTGTGTGTTCCTAGTCTATGGAAGTCAAATGTGCCCCTTTCTTCCTCCCAGGAATTGATGTATAACCTTTTCCTTGCTGCATTTGAGGTCTGTGTGCACACTGTGCTCCTATTCTGTCGTGGGGGATTGCTATATGATTAGTCTCACATGGAAGGCTTTTATAATAATTTTAGATAGGGTCAAATGGCAACGAGGAAGGCTGTGGACCATCAAACAGGCCTTATGTAGTGACCTCTGTAATAAAACTCCAGCATTTCCCTTCTGAGAATCCCAGGGGAAGAGGAGGAAGAAATGAAGAAAGAGGGGAAAAAAAAGTAGAAACCAGAAAGAATAAAAGAAAATAGAAACCTCTTTAAAAGTCTGTGAAAGAGGAAAGTGAGGTTTTGGTGACATTCATGTTTGATGAAGAGCAAGCGTGCAGGCAGGACGAGTTACCGCATAAGCAAACACTGCTCTAGGCTGTATTCCACCCTTCGTGCTCAAATCAAGTGACACAATTAGATCCTGGGAACTTCAAAGCATGGGGTGCAATAGAAGGCATACAAGAGGTGAGATTCCTTTATACCACATTAGGCTTTGGGGAGAAATCTTAGATAACAGTGGAAGAATAAGGATGTGGGGTAGCACTTTGCTTTGTGGCTGGGAGAGGAGGGGGGTAATGTAAGGTCTACATGACCTGCTGCAGGATCAGAGAGCGGAAAGGAGTTGATTTCATCCTTTGCTATTCCCTTATGAAGAATGAAAGGGCAGGGGATGTTAAATAGAGTCCATTGAATTAGATTAAGGGAGATTAGCTCTTAGGCTGTTGCTAGACTGGGAGATCAGTTGACCAGTTTTCACTAATTTTCTCTTAGGGTTCAGTGTTATCTGAGATTGATCAAAACCCCTTGGAGCATTGTATGGGGAAGGCAACTACCTCCCTGGCCTCAGATCTAACCAATGCAATTCTGAGTCTTGATGAGTTGCATCTTGTTCAACGCCCCTTCGGTTACAAAGCCCGTGTTCACTTGACACGGCTTGAAAGGTGCTCATTCAAAAAGACTTTCTTCCTTCCAGACGTGTTTTGAAAGCAGAGCAAAGTCTGAATGAGTTGTTTCAGGAGGTTGATGGGTGATGCTGTGGGTTTGGGGTACCCCATTATGTCTATTCATCTAGGAAATGGAAAAAGGGATTTTAAAGTTGTCTTTGTCTGATAAGATATTTCCTTTTTTTACAATCAGGGGAATAGAAAAAAATTATCTTTAATCATTTCTTGCTTAGCTGTTGACACATGAAAGTTCTTCCAGAGTATAAGAGAGTGTGAATTTAAAGGGAGTGCGTGTTTCCAGAAGACAAGTCCTTAGGGAGGCAATGTTTCTACTGTTTTAATATAACAGGATGAGCCCCTGGTTAATGCTTTGGGCTGCAATTTGGGAGATCAAGGTGCAATTCCCAGCCTTTACATAAAATACCCATAGCTTTTCATATGTCCTCAAAAATCCTATCTGCTGCTGACCAGGACCATTTACAGAAGCACAATGTGGGTGTAAACTACCTCAAACCAGAGGGTTTCTGTGCTGCAGTAATTATTGCAGCTCTGCAAGGAGCAGGATAAATGCATTGGGCTTTCACTCTTGAGACCATTATCGCTGATCTATGATGTGAGATAGTCCTTCCTCTTTGCACCTTTGCCCACTTGGTATCTCCAAAACACTAAGATATGTACCTGGCAGCCACAGTTGCTTATTAAGGTTGTGGTTCTGCTTTTGGAAATTACTGAAGAAGAGTGTTAAGGCTGTGGTTTTCTGCACCATCTGGGTTCCCTTCTTGCAGTTGCACGGAGTGACACACCGATGGATGCGGTGGTGTTCTCCAGGAGAGGAGAGAGGCTCAGGAGCAAGTAACTGGAAGAAGGGAGCTTTCAAGTTCGCCCTTAGTACTGAAGGAGGCACCAGGGAAAATACACCTTGTATTTCCAGTGGAGACATGCTGCCTCCACAAGCCTCCTTGTTGCAAACTAGCGCTGAAAGCAGGGAAGCAAGACCTTGAGTCCTCTGCTGAAGACCCTGATGCTTAACGCTTCTGTTCCTCAACTTCCCCACCTTCACATATCGGACCATATAGAAGAGGCTGAATTTCCTCGGGGATGCCAGATGCTCTGTGGTCTGAGTAGATGGGTGCTCAGGATTTCTCACCTGCCTTTGCAACCTAATCCAACCTCTTTGAGTGTTTCGCTTGTGCCCATATTTATCAGCCTGGTCCGAATGATTGCCCATTTACCTCCCCTAACACATGGTCTGGGCACTGGGTGGGCTACTTTCCCATGTAGCAATCAGTCCTGGCCTGTACGCAGTCAAGGGTGCTGTTTTGACATTGGGATAATGGTCAATACAGATGCAGGAAGTCCTGCCAGTTAATCCTGGTCATCTCTGCCTGTGAACTCCTATATTTGGAAACCTGCAGCATGGACAGAAATTGCTAAATCGATGCTCAGCAGGGCACCACAGATCCATTATGTCTTGTTTAACTACCCCCTACTTTCTCCCTTCTGCAGCAACAACCTGACTATGCCTTCTGGAAATGCATGGAGAAATAGCACAGGGTAGGGAATGCCGCAAATAAAACCAGAAGTTGGCCGGACTAAGCTTTACAACCAGAACAAAGAATTTGCTTCGGTGTTGGAAATGCCTCTTGATGGTCTGCTCTTAGGAACATGGAATTTAATGTTGTAGCACTTCAAAACCAAGTAAACCAAAAACCCAAATGCTCTTTTGATGCAGGGAATGTTTCTCTATCCTGAAATACATCCCATTTCGGGACTATTTCTTTCTTAAAGATGAAGTGACTGATGTTGCATGGCAGAGGATCACCCATAGAACTCGAAGTGAAGTCCACTTATGGAATTGTATGTGACAACTAAAATAAATTCATCAGGACCAGTGATCCTAATGAACGTGATATCCCTATCCTAATTAAAACCTTAAGGAGTTCTGCAGTGAATAGAGCTTGAGTAGTTGACAAAAACAGACATCCTTGCAAAATTAATAACAATAGAAATAGCAATAATAATAATACTACAAATCAAGAACTTGCAAAATCTTGATTTCGTTTTTAATATATTCTAGTTTCTTTGTTACTTCCAACAAAGGAAAGTGTTGATTATATTCTCTCCCTCATCCCCCAGCCCTTCACTGCTACATGCATGTCTCTTTGATTTGGGCTGGCTGGATCATTAATTGAACATAGGAAAGTCTTTTCAGATCTTGGAAAAGGAAAAAAGAAAAGGAAATGTTTTCAATTGCTGTTTATATCCCCCCATCCAGGGCTTGACAATCCACCCCGTCTGTTCCAGAGGGCTCAGACCACCTGAGTTTAGATCATATCCTGCTACATTAAACTCCACACATAATACGTTGGCCACATGGGAAAATTTAAGGAAAATGAGATTTTATTAAAGCCAGGAGACCGCCTGACTGCAGAGGGATATAATAACAGTGTTATGAGGTTCTTATCTCACATGAAAGTTTCACATTTCCCTGCTTGCCTTTCCTTTATGCTACTGTGGCTTCCCCCTCCCCCAGTTCCATATGGGTATCGAGTTATTTAATGCAACAGCTCAAGAGGCAACACAATTAATTACAAAATAATACACAATATCTTATTGTTTAATGAAAGCCCCATAGTCTTTTTAAATCAGCACAGTAACATCAAAGATACCCATCAGCATCCCAAGTACCACATGGGTTATGCAATCCACCTTCCAAAGGGAAGAAGATGCCATGTGGGAGAGCGAAGTGGATTTGTATGTCAAGAAGAGCAGCTGATCTTTTGTGTTGTGCCTGAATTTCTTCTATTTTCACATCTCCATATCTTTGAATATGTTGCTCAGTAAGAGCTTTGCAGGTTTTGAAGGAGCCAGGAGGCTTCATGGCCAAGCAGGATGCTGTTGCGCTCAGCCCTGAAAGCACCACGGGTATCTTGCTAGTAGGTTAAGCAAGCCTAGTTGTACAAGGCTTTTGGAGGTGAAGGGGTTATCTTCTTCATAGTGAGAGCTTTTTGATTCCACACTTTCATACAGCTCCATACAGTCACATGAACTAATGTCCTGTTCTGCCCTGGCCAAACTGCCTGTGCACATCTGAGACATTTCTTGCAGGAAGTTGTAGGGAGGTTGAGGAACCTCTATCAGCCTTGTCTCTTCTCAAAGAGATGTTCTCACTGGGCTCCAGCAGATTTTCTTTAGCTGATAGTGGGATGGAACAGAGCAGAAAGGAAGACAAATCCAGTCTGGCTTGTTGAAAGTTGCAGATGGAAGTGCAAAACCTCCATAATTCATCTTCCCAAGAGCATGATACAATTCCCCTGGTGAAATTCCCTTCTGAAACCTGAGGGTTCTTCTGTCTTCTATTTTTTTTCTCCCTACTTTTATCTCCTTAATTCGTGTAATTACAGAAGTCACCAAAATTCACTGAAAACCATGTACTTGATCACCTCGGTCTTTGGAGACCATCCTCACCCTTCCCCAGAGAATATCCCTCCAGCACTTTCCATAGGTGCTCTGATCCATGCGTCATTCTGCCCTGAGTTGGTTGCTTTAATTATACTCCTGAGATCCTTCTGTTAGCAAGGAGCTGTGTGAAGGCTCTCTTGAGACAGAGACAGGGAAACCCCTGGCATTCCTAGGCAGCATTCCAGATAGGTGAAGGTGGCAAGAGGTTTGTCTACTAAATATTGTTTATTTCTTCTAGTGAGGAAGGTTTTTATAGCATTATTGAGCCTTCCAATATTTGAAGGGGGCCTACAAGGATGCCGGAGAGGGACAGTTCATCAGGGACTGTAGTGATAGGGCAAGGGGTAATGGGTTCAAACTGATTCAGGTTAGATATAAGGCAGAAGTTCTTTACTGTGAGAGTGCTGAGGCGCTGGCACAAGTTGCCCAGAGAAGTGTTAAATGCTCCATGCCCGGCAGTGTTCAAGGCCAGGTTGGACAGAGCCTTGGGTGACATGGACTAGTGTGAGGCATCCCTGCCTGTGGCAGGAGGTTGGAACTGGATGATTTTAAGGTCTTTTCCAACCCTAACTGTTCTATGATTCTATACTGCTTCTTAGACCACTCCCAGGGCTTTGTCATGAACAGATTAGATATTAGATTTGGCATTCTGCTAAAAATCATAGGTAAACTAAATGCTTTTGATGAGCTCTATGTTCAAAGCAATGAATTCAGGGCCGGGAATGTGCATTGGCTGTACACTTTGCACAGTTATTACCTTTTATCAGCCCAAGACACTTATCACTTGGCTGCTTTCTTTTATCCTTTCTGGGTTACACCATCACTGGCATTTTTCATGGCCTGTTCAGATAATATTTCAGGGACAGAAAAGCAAGTGTCACAGCTCCACTCACCTCACCTTGAAGTTGGGCAGCCTTTTGCTGGGTAGCCCATCTGGGGAGTCATGGGTTTTCTTCTCTGGGGATCGCCTGTTTACAGAGTAAGCAAGGTATTTAATTATGTTTCTTGCACCCTGGTGGTTTGCTGGGAATTGTAATCAAAGAGGAGGCTTAGTGAGGAGCTTAATACAGCCTCTGCAACTGATTTCTTGCCTGAGGGGAAGATGCGATTTGAAAGGAGCAGCAGTGGTCAGAAAAACAAACACACAACTGAAACTAATGAGACAATTGCTTCTTCCTATTCTAGAGCTCCTGTAGAGACCTCAGTGCTCCCTTGCAAGGTCCATAAGACCTGATTTGGTGGTAAAGGTCATTTCCTTTTCCTTCCTTAACAAACTTACTAACAGAGCAGAGATGAAAAGGTGGGGAGAATGTATTGCCATGTTTGTAAGGGATCTACGCTATTGTGAGCACACCTCCCATGCCTTGTCTTTAATCAGTCTCCTGGGCTGTTATGCCATGGCCCTTCCATCCCTAAGATAACACAAGCTGATGGTGATGAACTCTTGGTTTTAGAGATGAAGAGTTTCTCATGATTTGGCCTCTTATGTCCTAAGCAATGGGCATTTGACTGGTTTTGGCCACCAGCACACTGAACAGCTGTGAATGTCAGAGGGCTTTTAGCAAAGAAGGACTCCCCGATGTGTCTGCTCTTTGTTCCACGTGTTTCGTGGCATAAATACGTAACAACCCAAATGCTAATGAATTCCTCCCACTGGTGTCCCTCCCTCCACATATGCATGTACAAACAATTCACAACCCACACGCAGACGTATTGCCCAGGCGTTATGTGAACCCAGCGCTGTCTAGGAGGGAAAAATCACTGCCTTGTAATCCAAGTTTTAATCATAGAATTATAGAATGGCTTGGGGTGGAAAGGACCTTAAAGCTCATCCAGTTCCAACCCCCTGCCACGGGCAGGGACACCTTCCACTAGAGCAGGTTGCTCCAAGCCCCGAACAACCTGGCCTTAAATGCATCCAAGGATGGAGCATTCACAATTTGCTTGGGCAGCCTGTTCCAGCGCCTCACCACTCTCACAGTAAAGAATTTCTTCCTTATATCCAACCTAAATCTCCCCTGTTTCAGTTTGAACACATCACCCCTTGTCCTTTTGCTACAGTCCCTGATGAAGAGTCCCTCTCCAGCATCCTTGTAGCCCCCTTCAGACACTGGAAGCTGCTCTGAGGTCTCCACGCAGCTTCTCTTCTCCAGGCTGAACAGCCCCAATGCTCTCAGCCTGTCTTCATATGGGAGGTGCTCTGGCCCCTGATCATCCCTGTGGCCTTCTCTGGACTTGCTCCAACAGCTCCACGTCCCTCTTGTGCTGTTGCCCCAGAGCTGGATCAGGACTGCAGGGGGGGTCTCCCCAGAGCACAGCAAAGGGGAGAATCCCCTCCCTCGACCTGCTGCTCACGCTCTGGGGGTGCAGCCCAGCATACTCTCTGGCATGCAAATGCGGTGGTCATTGATGGAAGATGTGCATGTTTGGGGAAATAGAGACTCTTGTTCTGTTATCGTGGTGTTTAGCTTTGGACATAGGGTTATTCACCTTCCTGAAACAGGAAACGCAAACTCAAGAAGCTATTAACCCACACAGCACACAGCACCCCGGTTAGGCAGAAACTTGGGTGTGTAAGAAGACCCTTCCCTTTGGATTTTAGCATTAAATTTGTCATTCAAAGTTTATGCAAGAGGCGGAATCACTTGTGGGTTATGTATTTCTAGAATTAGGGTTGTTGGCTGGCTGGGAGACACAAGACAGCTACCACATATGTTTAGAATGGGGAGCTTTGCAAACAGGAGAGAGGAGAGATGGTAGCAGCCATGGGAGGATGGGTTGGGGTGAAGGATCACCCTCATCCTCCTCTGTATCTCATCAGTGACTTTTGTCCCAGCACAGCTTTGCTACTAGGGCAGGGAACCCTTATCAAATAGCAGATGGGTTGCAATGAGTTAATGTGTTATGGGTGGGACACCTTGGTTTTGAGAAGCCAGACTCACACCGGGCAGTATGGGGAGCAAAGAAAGCATTTTTGAAAGCAGTTTTCCCTGTTTGTTCTTTAATTAGGGTTAAACACTTTGAAGATTCTACTGTTATGCAGCAGGCACATTGGCTTCTGAAGGTTTAATACAAGAGGGTGGGTGCCACACTCCCTACTTGGTGAATATAGATGTATACGGTGTTCAGTTCTGGGCCTCTCACTACAAGAGAGACATTGAGGTGCTGGTGCAGGGCCTGGAGCACAAGTGTGATGAGGAACGGCTGAGGGACCTGGGGGGGGTTTAGTCTGGAGAAGAGAAGGCTCAGGGGGGACCTTCTCGCTCTCTGCAACTGCCTGACAGGAGGCTGGAGCCAGGAGGGGGCGGTCTCTGCTCCCAAGGAACAAGGGATGGGACAAGAGGAAACGGCCTCAAGCTGCCCCAGGGCAGGTTTAGATGGAGCTGAGGAACAATTCCTTCCCCAGAGGGTGCTCAGGCATTGCAACAGGCTGCCCAGGGCAGTGCTGGAGTCACCATCCCTGCAAGTGTTCACACCCCGTGTAGCCGAGGCCCTCCGTGCCATGGGTTAGTGGTGGCCTTGGCAGTGCTGGGGAATGGTTGGACTTGATGAGCTTAAAGGTCTTTTCCAACCTGGTTGATTCTGTGCGGACAAAAGTGCTGTGGCTTGTCCAGCACATGTAGTAGCAGAGCTGGGAGTGGACTCATGCACCCGTGCTAGTTCCATACACACCAGGCAGCCAGTGATCGAAGCTTTATGTTCTGCATAAATCGCTTTGGTCCCCCACAGCAGATGCTGGTCTCTTGCCAATAAATGCAGTTTCCAGGCTGCTTGGAGACAGAGTATCCCTGTACCCTCTGAGGCTGATGAAGCTTGCACTGGTCTCCACAACAGCCTGGCTGCGATGTGCTGGGGGAAGGGAGGCAACCCAGCTCAGTAATTTCGTGTTATTGGAAATATTACTTTCGCAATCCAGCATTTGGTTTTCATTTGGTGGCTGAGCTCAGTTCATTTCTGCTGGCGCTTCACTTCTGATCCAGTTGAGTTATCGATGCAGGCGAGGAGAAGGAAGCAAACAAGATTGGTGTCAATTTTTAAAATGTGGCTTTTTTTTCCCCCCCTACCTCCCTCTTGCTTCTTTTACTTTCAAAGATCAAAAGAGGACAAAATCAAACTTTTCTCTATAATGAAACCCAGACAGAGGGAAAAATAGCAGCACACAAAATAGTTTTCAGTCATCCTTTAAGGTTGGTATCTTTGATTTAGGCACCGCAGCTTTAATCAGGGTGTTGGAGACGACACAAAAATTAGTCATCTAACCAAGTTCCCCCTCTCACTCTCTTTGTGTCTGTTTCTCTGTCTCTCTTTATTAATGTGGGTTTAAAACAGATTCTCAAACTACAGTGCTGGCTCAATTTCGTGTTCCCAGCTAATAACCCAAAGCAGGATCAGCTCTTTTGCAGCTGACAGATCTGCCTCTAGACTAGATTGTCTTTCTTGCTGAATACATCCATCATGTATGGGGGAAAAAAAAAAAAGAAAACTAAAAAAAAATAAATGAATAAAAAATGATTTCTTTTCCATGGGCTCATCACTCCCTACTGTGGTGGTGGCCTGATAGCATCCACACCATGACAAGCCCACTCCCAGCATTGGTATAATCAGGACATTGCTGCAACAGCACATGCTATTTGGAGTGGTTTCATGCCTGGCTGCTGCATCCAGGACAGAGTGGGGTTCAGTGGGGTAGTCTGTTCGCAGGATATTATCTAAGACATCTCCATGTCTTGCTTATACCTTTGAGTGAGAACTGGGATGACCCTGGGCACTCCACTCCAGTGTGCTCTCCCTCTGCACCTTCCTTAGCCATTGCACCTTGTTCTGCGCAGGCTAAAGCACGCTGCTGTGGACATATGCACAAACTGCACCATGTACTGTGGTCCCTGGAGCAGCATGCTGGCTGGAGCTGGAGATACACATGGAAAACACCATGTGAGTAATCCTTGCCCTGAATATCCTCCGAGTTTCCAGCAAATAGTGGTGAAGGGACTTCCTGAGGTGAAGGTTATATCCTGAATAGTATATAATAACCCTTAATGGACTCATCCTCCTTCAAGTCATCTGATTTTTAGGGTTTATTTAGTTCATTCATGGTTTTTGGCCTGTCTGACATCCTGACCAGTCCTCTAATTTCATTGACACTGCATGAAAAAGTACTTCCCTTCTTTTGTCTTCACCCTGCTGCCTGCTAATATGTGCTGTAAAGGGAACAGCCATTTGCTCTCCCCCTTCTCTGATATGGGATTTCAATGACACCCCATCAGTCTTCTCTTCTTCAGGCTAAACTCTGTTTAATATCTCCTTTTCTGAAGCTGTTTTGTACTTCTACTTATTTTATGCCCTCCTTCCACATAAATGTAGGAGACGTACCTGTTGATGTTAGACCTTCCCTCATGCTGAGTGTAGCACATCAATTATGCACAGTCACAACCTGGAGCTATTTGATGTGTGTTTTCTCCTATAAGGGACAGGCATTATCCAAATGGATATGAGTACAAGGAAAGGGAGAAAATTAACCAAAAGGGTTTTGAGGAATCTTATCAAATAACCAGGCAGCAGGGTCTGATAGAGGGAAGAACTCACTTGCTTGTGGGTTGGTAGGAGTCTGGTCACAGTATTTAAGCCAAGTTTATCTGCCCATGGCAGGGGGGTTGGAACTGAATGATCTTAAGGTCCTTTCCAACCCTAACTATTCTAAGATTCTATGATTTGTGCAGCATTTGCTGTTCAAGTTGATGCCCAGCAAGCAAGGAGGTACTTTGACTTTTTCTTCTCTATGATGACTTGCTTTATTCCTTGGTTCATTTCTTAGGTAACTCAGTTTTTCCTGTCACCTCTGTTTCTTGCCTGCCTAAAAGCCAGCGTGGGCAGGACAAGAGGAAACAACTATTTTTGGCAAATCAATGAGAAATTTTGTAAGGGAGAGGAAACACTCATAATTTGGGAGTAGACATGCATCATGAGGGGAAACCAGGACATGATATCTTTAACTGCAGGCCCCCAAAGGGAATATATTTGTTAAACATTATAATTACCCTTCAGTGTTGAACTCTATAGCAATCGAATCCACAGCGATGCACATTATCATTTCTGAAATGATGCTTTCATTTAGATAAGGCATGCAATTATACATCTTGATTAGGTCAGTGTTCCCAGGAGCTTTGGGTTATTTATGATGAGTTGCCCCTTCTTGTAAATTAGGTGGTGTGGCTGTGGATAGAGACATATTTTCTTCCTTTCCTCCATTACCCCTTCCTACACGTTCACATACCCTTTTGCTCCTCTTCTTCCCTTTGTGCAGGCAAGATCAAAAAAGCAGTAATCAGAAGGAGAAAAATGTCGGGTCTATAGTGGAAGCATTGCCATGAGTAGTCAGACCCGGGAGGTCTGCTCATCCCTCCTTGGTTTTTCTGCAGGATCTGCTGGCTTTCATAGTGGTGGTATTAAGGTTGGGATTCCCAACCCTGTATTTTAGACCTCTAAACCCTGTCATTATTTGCACAGCAGTAACCTCAACTTTCTCTGTGGTCAATGGCACTTCCTGAAGGTGATGTACAATGCTTCATCTTAAACAGTGACCTGAAGTCTTGGCTTCCAGCTAGGCCCATAAGCTGTTGGTTCCCCAGTGCTCTAATAACTACATTGGGAACAGAACTCATGTAGGGCTCCTCTTCCCTCCTCACTCCTCCTGGGGAACATTTTCATTGAACTGCTATTGAAATACTCCCAGTTTCCATGAGACAAGTGGAAGCGAGGTCTACTCTTGTTGCTTAACTGGGTACCACGTGAAGTGGTACTGAGTTCAAGGCAAGAAGATCAAACAAGGCAAAAATATCAAACAAGACGAGTAGATGTGAAAACTCTTGGGGAAGAGAAGTGATAGGAAAAGGACCAAAGTGACAGGAGGAAGATTATATTCTGGACTGCTTCTGGAGCTGGAAACTGAAGTTGTCTTTTGCTTTTGAAGGAAGTCTTAGTAAATCAAAGTTTAAGAAGGAGGATTGAGGAAGCATAGTGAAGATATAGCAAATCTGCTTCTATTTTATTGTTTTGTAGAATAAGGATCTTATCATAGAATCACAGAATCAACTAGTTTGGAAAAGACCTTTAAGCTCATCAAGTCCAACCGTTCCCCAGCACTGCCAAGGCCACCACTAACCCATGGCACTGAGGGCCTCGGCTACACAGGATGTGAACACTTGCAGGGACGGTGACTCCAGCACTGCCCTGGGCAGCCTGTTCCAGTGCCTGAGCACCCTTTGGGGAAGGAATTGTTCCTCAGCTCCATCTAAACCTGCCCTGGTGCAGCTTGAGGCCGTTCCCTCTTGTTGCATCCCTTGTTCCTCAGGAGCAGAGACCAGCCCCCTCCTGAGGGGCCCAGAACTGAACACAGGATTTGAGGTGCGGCCTTACCAGTGCCCAGTGCAGGGGGACAATCAGTGCCCTGGCCCTGCTGCCACACTGGTGCTGATACAGGCCAGGATGCTGTTGGCCTTCTTGGCTGCCTGAGCACAAGCTGGCTCATACTCAGCTGGATATCGGCCAACACCCCAGGTCCTTTTCCATGAACAGCTTTCCAGCCGCTCTTCCCAAGCCTGTAGCATTGCATGGGGCTGTTGTGACCCAAGAGCCAGACCCAGCACTAAGCCTTGCTGCACCTCATACAATTGACCTTGGCCCATTGATACAGCCTGTCCAGATTCCTCTGTGGAGCCTTCCAAATCTCAGTCAGATCAACACTCCCACACTGCTTCCTGTCATCTGCAAACTGACTGAGGGTGCACTCGATCTCCTTGTCCAGATCATTGATAAAAATATGAAGATAGTAAGCAGAAATCCTATCCCAGAGGTTTTAATTCTGATCAATGCCAGTAACCAACAAAGTCCAATCCAGAGGGTATTGGTCAGCCAGGCAAAGGAATGAGAAGTGTGATGAATTCACCAGGCTCAGAAAACACCGAGCAGGACCTGTGCAGTCCTGAGAGGCAAGATGCTGTCAAGGATAATCCTACATTGTAGGGGCAGAGATGGGGCTATGTTAGTGATAGGATTTTAAACAGCTCTCAGTTGTCTTAACTGTTTCTATCTGCCACCTTCAAAAGATACCTTGGGGCCAATGTTGAAGTCTTATGAAAGACCCATCGCAGATGACCCAAAGGGACTTTCCTGACTCTGTCTCCTCTGCATCTACAGTTCCTTAAAGGGTCCATCACATCATAAGCAGACTAATGTAACTTTGACCTTCCCCTTTTGCAGATCTCTGACCCTTTCTCTTCTGCTATGCACCACAGCAGCTCATAATCACCTGTGTTGGGCATCATAAAGATGTTTTCACTTGGCACAATTGGGCAACCCTCCCATCTCAATGAGTAGAAGCGAAAGTGGGGAGAGGAGAGGTGTTGAGACATCAAATGGGACGGTGTTTCCCATCTGCAAATATTTAGTTGCAATAATTATCCCTTTTTGAGATTAAAGGAGCTATCCACATGTGAAAAGCAAACTGTCTTATCTCTCTTTTGAAATGATATGTTTAGAAAGTTTGACCGAGCATGAAAGTTCATCTTTTACTATTGCTACTTGTAATCCAGTAAGAAATATTTACTGTGTTATAATTGGTATCATTAAGCTTAGGTGACATTATTAATATTACTAATTAAACTGCTCTAAACCTAGTTTACAGCTACATAAACACATCATCTCCTGAATTGCCTGCCTACACATTTTGGCATCGGGGGGTGGATAAAAGCAAATTCAAATGCAAATGATATGAACATACTTTAATCAGAGGATCAGAGAAATCAGACACAGAGAAGGCTTATTAGGTCTGTTCTGTTCTCTTGAGGCTGGGGAGGGCGGAGATTGTCTCCCCATAGAGACTCCCAAGAGTTTTGGCCAGTCTAACTCTGAATGCCTCAAGCAATAGGACTTCTCCTATGTCCCAGGAGAGACCTGCCCACAGACTAACAGAAATGTGTCTCGATATTCAGCCTATATTTTCTTGCTAAGGCAGAAGTCAGCTGCTGCAAAATAGAATGGAATCACAGAATGGTTTTGGCTGGAAAGGACCTTAAAGGTCATCCATTTCCAACATCCTGCCATGGGCAGGGACACCTTCCACTGCAGCAGGTTGCTCCACGCCCCAAACAACCTGGCCTTGAACACTGCCAGGGATGGGGCAGCCACAGCTTCTCTGGGCACCCTGTGCCAGCACCTCAGCACCCTCACAGGGAAGAACTTCTACCTTATATCTAACCTGAACTTCCCCTGTTTCAGTTTGAACCCATCACCCCTTGTCTTATCACTACAGTCCCTGATGAAGAGTCCCTCTCCAGCATTCTTGTAGCCCCCTTCAGACACTGGAAGCTGCTCTAAGGTCTCCACACAGCTTCTCTTCTCCAGGCTGAACAACCCCAATTTTCTCAGTCTGTTAATAAATAGGCTTGAGAAAGGTCTTGAAATCATATCCAAGGGCAGAGAAGGGGAGAAATGCATTTGCAGGCATCTCTAAAGCTGTCTGTTAATGCAGCAGGGCTGGAAAATCATCTCCCTCCTCTTGGTTTACCTTTGGACCAGTCCTGGCACGGTTGGCAATAAGTAGCCATATGCAGCAGCAGAGCACAGGAGGAAGCTTGAATGCAGCTAAGCATCCAAGAGTTCAAATGTTTGACCTAGTTTCTCTACAGCTGGAAAATTCATCTTGTGTCTAGAGTTTCCCTGACTTCGGCTACTTCACAAATACCATGAGGACAGCATTTTCCCTGATCCGTTGGTATTTGGGTCCCATCTGGAGCCAGAAAGCGCAGAGTCCCATGGAGCATTTAAAATAGGAATTCCCCAAGGAGCCAGCTCCTGTTTGTTCCAAGTTCTGTGTTAGAATAGTCAGGGTTGGAAAGACCTTAGATCATCTAGTTCCAACCCCCTGTTATGGGCAGAGACACGTCTCACTAAACCATGTCACCCAAGGCTCTGTCCAACCTGGCCTTGAACACTGCCAGGGATGGGACACCCACAACTTCCTTGGGCAGTTTGTTCCAGTGCCTCACCACCCTCACAGTAAAGAACTTCTTCCTTATATCCAACCTAAACTTTCCCTGTTTAAATTTGGACTTGTTACCCTTTGTCCTATCACTACTACTCTTCTCTCCCTATTTTGATGACCTGTTTCCCACTGCCTTGAATGGGTGTGGGACCATCCAGGGCTGAGACCAGAGGAAGAACAGTCCTTTCCTGATGGTGTGTTTCCCAAAGAGCCTGTGTCAGAGTGCACTTCTTGCAGAAACTGCTTTAAAGCATTTCAGGTCCATTTGCTGGCCCATCTGTTGCTCATCTTCAGAGCTGCCCTTGTCGTCATTGAAAACTCCTAAACTTCCCAAACTGGCTTTTCTCACTCCAAATTGAAGGAAAAGGAGGTTCCTACAACCATTGAGAAAGAACTCCCCAAAGCAAAGTTGCGCTTTCCATGGTATCTATATTACAAACATTGCTTTGCTAGTTTCAGGCAAGGTAAATGAGTGAGGGATTGGAATAGTCTCCTCAGGGAAGTGGTCAACTCCCCAGTGTTGGACACTGTTAAGATTCAGCTGGACAGGGTGCTGGGACATCTAGTCTAGGTCATGCTTTGCCTAGAAAGGTCGGACCAGATGATCCTTGAGGTCTCTCCCAACCTGGGATTCTATTATTTTCTCAGAGAGACCTTTAAGTCTCAGTTCCCAATCTCATCCATCAGAGCTATCTCTGTTCCTTGAATCCATCAAATCAATTTTGCCTCTCTGAGCTTCCTAGATACATCTTGAAGTAATCCTAAAGCTATCAGGAAAAGAATAAAGTTTGTTTAATAGGATGATAAATAACACCATCTTGGGCAGCTAAATGTTTGTGCTAATGGGATGCAGCTGCAGAGCTGTGACATATCAGATCATAGAAGGGACTTTAAAGCTTATCCAGTCCCAAGCCCCTGCCACGGGCAGGGACACCTTCCACTAGAGCAGGTTGCTCCAAGCCCCTGCATCCAACCTGGCCTTGAACACTGCCAGGGATGGGGCAGCCACAGCTTCTCTGGGCACCCTGTGCCAGCTCCACAGCACCCTCACAGGGAAGAGCTTCTGCCTCAGAGCTCATCTCAGTCTCCCCTCTGGCAGGTTAAAGCCATTCCCCTTGGCCTGTCCCTACAGGCCCTTGTCCAAAGCCCCTCTCCAGGTTTCTTGTAGGCCACCTTTATTTTAGATTATGAATAAATCCAATTCCTAACACAGCCGGACATGAAGTGGTTGTTGTAAGAAAAGGGTTGTATTTGTATGACAAAGTTGTATCAAGATATTGCAGGGTGTGGACAAGCTCATAACATCAAGTATAGATGTACAAATCAGTCTTTTGCATGGTGGAAGGTTTCTTTGTGTCTCTGGGGCTTCAGAAGAGCTCAGATGCCTTTTGGTAAAGCCTTTACTGGAAGCTAGTCATGGCCCGTTAGGTACCAAATAAAACACACTTTAAGAGGTGCAGGATGAGTGATCACTCAATCTCTGCCTTTATTAAACCTGAGGTGCAGCGTGTCCCACTCAGTATTTAAGCAGGTTTTATTTTGTCCTTCTCAAGCTTCTGTGTCTCATGGGGTGGGCAGTACTTCAGAAACATATACACAGATAAAGAAAGATTTCCATTTCCTGTAATAGCTCTGATTCTTCAGTGGAGAGTGACTTGGCGAGGGTAAAACTCACCATGTTTCACAGCATCTCATGACTCGAGTGCAAGACCCATCTATGCGCATCTCAGGGCTGGTCTCAGTTTCTTGGGGGAAAGGAGGGATTGCACATAGTTGTGTCACAGAGAGAGCTGAAAGACCCCCTGACCTCCAAGCTCCTCAAAGCCTCCCGTGTCTAATCAGGGGACACATGAAAACAACCCAGGTCGTAGGAGTGCCTCCTGACTCACATTTCCAGCGCGGCAGGACCAGCGGGGTTATGTTTTCATTATTGCCTGTGACTCTGATGCTCTCAGCTCTTTGGAGGTTAAGTCAAGGTCCTGGCTTTGAGATTCTGTTGTTGTAACCTTTCAGGGGCAAACACTTCATATGAAGTCTAACAGGCAGACTGTGGCCAAGAAAATGCCATGTTTTGCCAGAGCTGCAAGCGAACCAGAGCTCTGGCCATGGCAGCGAGGCTTTGACTAACAAGCAGCAGTGAGCATGTTATGTTTTGGCAGCCACTTTACTTATCAGATTGATAGAGGAGGCTGTAAGCAATTGCATCTGGATTTGAATGGGTTACCAGCCGCCTCGCCTGTTTGGGATTCACGCCAAGGGAAGGCAGAGGAGTTGTGAGAAGAATACCCAATTTCGCTCTGTGAGGACTGATTTTAGTTTAATGCAACCTCCTCGCCCTTAAATCCAATTAAAGGCCTATATTATGTCAGTGGAAATTTATGCCAATCCTAATATAGTCTAATAAGCCTTAAAATAGCACTTTGCTAGTGAAAAGCCCTGTGGTTTAATTTGATTCTGAGCCTAATAACAGGCTTAATATGAGGGAATTGGCCCCTTTTTCTTGTCTAACAACGGGGCTTCACATGCATGCTCCCTTTTTAGGAACAAAAAGATTTTCTCCAAAGCATGGACAGGAGACAGCTCACCTCAGCAGGTTGTCTCTTTTCCACTTGCTTCATTTGCTGGCCGTAGGAAGTCTCTCTAAAGACATCCCAGGTTGGGTTCTGTAATGCAAAGCAGTGAGCGCCAGCCTGCAAAGGGCCTAGTTTCTCTTTCAGGTTTTCTATGCCTGACCTTCGCTAAGTCACTGTGGACAAAAGCATCACCTTGACCATCATTCAGTCCCTGTGCAGGATATGACCTTCTCCTATGATTGCAGATACAAGCCTGCTTTGCGCTGATGCCTTCCACTGACAGTTTCAGAGATGCAGCCTTTCCTATCCGTTCACACACCTAAAACTTGATTTCCCTTCTCTCATTCCCCATGTCTCAATTACTCCACCATCCTCTTCATGGAACATAAAAGCTGCCACGTCATGTTGCTCATGCATGGTTGCCTCTCTCTGTCCATGGCTCTAGCTTTGCACTTCCCCTGGCCCCGTTCTCTTTCAAAGTTTCCATCGCTAAACCCTCCCTTTATTGCAGTGTTCAAATATCAGTGGGCAGCCCATGGTGCCTTCTTCATTGCTCTTTTGGAATATTTTCATTCTTTTCCCTAAATTTAGAATACTTCAAAAAATGTCTCTCAAACAACCACAGTATTGTCCCACAAATTGTTGTCTGAACTTCCTCCACTGGGATATATAAATCTTTAAGTCCTTTAGGCTTGGTAGACCACAGCCTCCTGCTCCTCCAGCATTAACACTCCATAGAATTATAAACCCATAGAACATCTCAAGTTGGAAGGGACCATGAGGATCCTTGAGTCCAACTCCCTGCTCCTAGCAGGACTACCTGAAGCTAAACCATATCACCTTGAGTGTTATCCAGATGCTCCTTGAACTAACTTACAGGCCTGATAAGACTTCCTTTCCTTGCATGGTGTTGTCAGGATATCAAGACTGCAATGCTTCGGCAATGGGGATGCTTTGAAGGGGCTTATTTAGGTAGGGATCTAATCTTCTCCAAGACATGAGTTGTGCAAACAGCACATGGCCATATAGGAAGGATGTTCTGCTGCCTGTGCCCATGATCCAGGCTCACGGTGGGCAGCATCCAGGGTCTTCAGGACCAGCTGAGTAGGGATATTGCCTCAAAGCCCAGGAGAAGAGCATGGCCTTGTAGTTCCAGGAACATCTTTCCAAGATGCTAAATGCTTGGGCATGTTTCTCGGTGCTAAGCTATTTGCTCAACCCATCTGCTATGAGGTAGCATCCTGATTTGAAGGGGAAGCTGTCAGCTTCAGCCGCATATACTGCTCTCCTTCACTCGCTGTCCTGAGCTGCTGCTCAGCTTTACTGCACACTGTTAAACAGCTGCTGCTCTGCAGTCCAGAGACGACTGCATTTTGGTGGTGGGTGGAGTGATTTTGATATAGCACTTACTAAAATGCTTTGAGATAAAAGCCTCGGCAGAAACATAAAAGGCCCTTTGTACTTGCAAGTTGTTACCGTTATTTTTTGATTGGGAACTGTAGTAAACAGAGGTCCTCAAAGCTGCCTTCAGAAAAGAAAAGGAGACATACAAACTAATTCTAACTCCAAATCAGAGAGAGCACAGATTTTGGGGAGTACCTAATAGACTTAGGTGCCTAAGTCCTTTTGAGTCTCGCAGTCTGACACCCCAGCTGGCACTGAAGGCAATAAACCCTCCCCACCAGGTCCGATTCATCCTTGGGTTACTCTCCTGGCATCAAACATTCCTGCTGGCAGGAAATTTGGCCCAGGGCCCTGAGGAGCAACGCTGCAGCTCTACAATCCCAGGCGGCAGTTTGTGTCTGCGGGACTTCTTATTCGTGCTGCTCTTTTGTAAGGAATGGGGAGAAGGCGACTTCACGCTGCCACTTCTTTGTCCCCTTCGCTCCTCACCCCAGCCCAATCCCCCATCTACCTAGGGGCAGGCTGGTCGGTTAAGGGAGCTTTGTTAATGCCATAATCCTCACGTGTGCTCAGCTTCACAAAGCTGCCACTTTCTCGCCCCGGCCGTGCTTGCGGATCTGTAATGTCCCGTGTCCAATTGATTGCTGCGCTTGCTCTGGCTGCCGCCTTTGAGCAGTTTCTCCAGCAAGGGCCAGATTGCTCTGGCAAGCTCATCCATCCTTCGGAGATGGGGACAGGAGGCAGAGGGGTGGGGGATGGGTGCCTGAGATTGGGCATTTGGGATTGGGGGGGAGGGATTGCTGGCAGGCAGCAAGGGAAAAAAAGGCTGGGGTAGTGCAAGAGAGGTGGTGAGGTAGTGAAGGGCATGTGGGTTGGCATAGAATCATAGAATGGTTTGGGTTGGAAAGGACCTTAAGATCATTCAGTTCCAACCCCCTGCCATGGGCAGGGATGCCTCACACTAGACCATGTCCCCCAAGGTTCTGTCCAACCTGGCCTTAAACAGTGCCAGGGATGGGGCAACCACAGCTTTTCCGGGCACCCTATGCCAGCGCCTCAGCAGCCTCACAGGGAAGAACTTCTTCCTTATATCTAACCTGAACTTCCCCTGTTTCAGTTTGAACCCATCACCCCTTGTCCTATCACTTCAGTCCCTGATGAAGAGTTCCTCTCCAGCATCCTTGTAGCCCCCTTCAGATACTGGAAGCTGCTTTGAGGTCTCCACAGAGCTTCTCTTCACCCCAAAGATAAATGTTTTTCCCTCTTGATAGTAACCCCAAGCTAGGTCTCAAGTAGCACACAGTATTTAATTGCCCAGCTGTTGATGCCCATTGAATACTCAGCTGATCCTTTCTTATCCCCTTCTTAAATTCATTCTGACACCCCAAACTCTTGTGTAACCTCAGCAGCCAAGTACATACAAATGAAATTAATCTGCTAAAGGAAGGACTTCCCTTTTCTGCCCCCAAGTTTGCAGTTTCAGTTCTCATGCTAATCCTTCCCTAGCTCAGAACAGGCAGTGTTCCAAGTTGTCTTGGGCCTAAAAATGTCTTTAGATCCAGGGACATGAGGAGAAGGGGAAGTGGAAGTTGGGGAGGGACTCTTCCTTAGGGACTGTAGTGATAGGACAAGGGGTGATGGGTTCAAACTTGAACAGGGGAAGTTTAGGTTAGATATAAGGAAGAAGTTCTTTACCGTGAGGGTGGAGAAGTACTGGAATGGGTTGCCCAAGGAAGTTGTGAATGCTCCATCCCTGGCAGTGTTGAAGGCCAGGTTAGATGGAGTCTTGGGTGACATGGTTTAGTGTGAGGTGTCCCTGCCCATGGCAGGGGGTTGGAACTAGATGATCGTAAGGTCCTTTCCAACTCTAACTATTCTATGATTCTAAGTTCTCTGATCTAAGGGACTGAGTTTGCATTAGGACATGACATATTTATTTCTAATAATGAAAGCTCCTAAACTCTAGATATAAAATCATAGGGGTTTTTTTATGCATAGTGAAGCTGTTCAGGGCTCTTTTCAAGGTTTTTATGTTTCCTTCTGTGCTCTGCACAGTTAAGCCCAGGGTGAATCAGACATCTGGTTTCACAGAGGACAGGAATACAAGTCCCTATAAATCGCTTTACAAACCTTTTGAAAGGTTTCTAAAGTTTCTTACATGGCTCTGGCTTATAGAGGCAAGTTAGAGGGATGGGAGAAGCAAGGGGGAAATGGCTTAATTTCTTCATTTTTCATGTTTTAGGAAAGTGCACTCTCATACTCATGTTGCTAAAGCTTTGTGTAGCACTACGATTCATGTATATCAGTGTGTATGTGTGCACTTCCTTGCAATGCTGTGTTTCAGGTATGGGCTTCAGGGTAGTTTTCGTTGGGGAAAGGTGATCTGTACCAATCCAGGCATGATTTGGGATCTTTCCCTTCCACTTTACATTGTCTTTCTCGAGTTCTGATTTTGGGTATCTCCTCTAACCCTCATCTACCTGTCTTCTGCCTAGGCTCATGAATGCAGCCCATCAGTAAAGGTCTGACATGCCCATGAAATGCACAGCAGTGCATGATCACACTATTAAACAGTGCATGGCCTGGGACAGACAAATATTTAGCTGATATAAATACAAAAAACCACACTGAAGTCAGTCCATTGATTTACAGCATCAAAGGGTCATGGTCTTCTAATCTGGGGAGACTAATCTCATGAGGAAACATCCCATTTGCTGCCTATAGACAGCAATGCTTTCCAACAGTGGGTGTTGAGGTTGAATCCACCCTGGCTGGTTGCACTCTGACCTTCATCTCAGAGGTATTTTGGGAGGAAGCATCAACTTTGCAGAGCCAAGTTAAGCCTTCCTAGACTGATGGAAGCTTGTCAGGAAGGCTTCCCAGGCAGACCCATGGCCAGGGGTTACTCATTGGCCTCAGGAAATTGCCTTTAAAACCAAGCACTGCTTCATCATCTCCTCCTCCTGGGACATTTTATAATGGACACTGGATGGTAAGGAAGAGTTGGGGCTAAGGCTCAAACTTGGTAGGGATCTGATCACCTTAGGCAGCCTGGAAATGCTGCCTGGACCACTTGTTTTTGTGCGTTTTTGACATTTAAGGGCTGTGAATATTTAATCGTAACTAAGTGTAGAAACACTCATGCATTTAGGTGGGGGACTTTGGATCTCATTGGGATTTGTATTTAATTAGGCAAACAACAAGTTCCTAACTTCATATGTTGAACCCCAGTACGATTTTGAGTGTAATAATCTGTCTGATATAAATGGGTTTCCCCACAGACAGTATTTAACTGACCCATGGCATTTATAAAATGACAGGAATTACATATGTAGCAAATAGCATTTGTTGGTAGAGTCATCTCACAGGTAGAATATGGTTTCTTTTAAAGAAAAGAACCTTTTGTCACGATCAGAGAGAAAAGAAATTGTTGGGTTTTTTTCCTTGGTGACTTTAGAGACAATTTTCTGGTTGATAGGAGGGAAGATAAACGAAGCAATGGTTCCCTCTATAAACCTTTCATGGAATGATAAAGCAGTGCTGAAAGCCAGTGGCTATCTGGGGTCATCTGCTGTGAACCCTCTTGGATTCTGAAATCATGAATCATGATTCAGGCATCAAAAATCAGAAGATTTATAAATTTGAACTGTTTTGATTGTCTTATGGTTTCTCTGTGTTTGTGCCTGATTTCCAGCCTCTGTCCTATATCTTGGTTTCTTTTCATATTCCGAAACCTCTAAACCAGTGTTTTCTCTGTTTGGTAGCATATATAAAATGGGTGGCTGTTTCAAGACTGTCTTTCCTCATTTTGAAGTATGTGAGGTCATAGTTTCAGGTTTTCCCTCATCTACTCAGAGCTTCCTTTAAGCGAACATTGGGATTCCAAGTTAATCCCTTGAATCCAGAAGCTGGTGATTTCTCAATAAACTCTAAGCTACTGTGAAAATTTCCCTGAAATCAGGAGGGTGGACAGGCAACAGTGCACGCTACACAGTGCCTTGGACAAAGCCAAGCTTGTTTGAAGGCTCCAGGTCAATCCTTGCTCTAGTAATGGTTTAGTTACCATAGAGACAACCAGGTCTCACTTCATCCTCCAACTCTTGCGCTATTCAATGACGACCCCTCCAGATTAAAGTTTAAGGGGTTTGGATCATTCTCTTTACTTTTATCAGTCGTGTAGCACACTGCCTAATCCTAGTTGTACCTCTCAGGAAGGAAAAGAAAGACAAAAAACCCAACCTACGTTTCTGTGTAGGCCAATTATCCAACGTGGTGACACGTAGGAAAATGAATTATCTATAGCTTTGTAATGTCAGCGTTATTTATCTTGTATAAGCTTTGCCCAGCTCAGCTGTAAAGCAGCAAAAGACTGCTTTTATTCTTCTCTCCTCTATTTGATGCAGGTTTTTTTACCTTTCCATCCTTGCTTCTCTTGATACAGGTCCTTTGCTCTGCCACACCATCATTACTGAATCCTTTTCTTCTGCTTGAAACCAGGCGGGTTTTCCAGATCAGATGAGGGGCCGCTGAGGAGATGCCCTGCAGGCGGTGAAGGAGAGGGTCTCCCAGCTCTCATCTTCCCCATCTTTACCCTCTATTCCTGGGCTAATGAAACCACTCTGTTGGGTTTATATTCTCTGATCTCTAACTCACACAAAAAGTAGGTGCTGAGACTGGAAGAGGCCTCTGCTACCTTATTTCTCCCCCCTTCCTTTTCCCATGCACAGTTTACCGAGTCTATCCCCTCTTTCACCTGCTGCAGTAGAGACTTTCAAAAGAACTAAATGGCATTTGCTGGCAGGAGGCAGGAAAGGGACATTAAACCAGGATCCAGCCTGAAAGCAACGCGCTGGCATAAAGCCCACAAACACTTCAGATTTGAAGCACCAAGTTACAGAGCAAAGAGGAAAAAAAAATGCATCCTTGTAAAGCAATAGTGAAGCTGCACCTGCTCAGAACTACCATAGCCAGTGCACTGTGACACTTCAAAGCTGCTGAGAAACCAGATACTAAGATACCCCTCTCAGGGTCTAAAACTAGTGAAATCTTGCACTGAGGCAGCTGCAGCACTGACTGATGTGGGGAGCAAGCTTGAAGGATAATAGGTGTGTATATCCCAATGACAGACGATGGGAAAAGAAATCACAGAATCATAGAATGGTTTGGGTTGGAAAGGACCTTAAAGCTCATCCAGTTCCAACCCCTTGCCATGGGCAAGGATACCTTCCACTAGATCAGGTTGCTCAAGGCCCGTCCAGTCTGGTCTTGAACACTGCCCAGGATGGAGCATTCACAACTTGGGCAGCCTGTTCCATTGCTTCACCACCCTCACATAAAGAATAGATTATCCTGCAGTGAGTTTGTTCTTATGTGAGTGTTTCTGGCTTCTCTGGCTGGATTTTGAGGCCATCTTCACTGTGTGAATTTCTCCTTCCAATGAGCACAGCCTATGGAGATAAGAAGTCCTACAAAGGCATTAATACATAAACCAGGCTCTTGGTTCCAGAGGTGATAGCTGGGTTTGGTGGTTCAGCTGGACTAGTTTTCTCTGTTGTAAATACAGTTACTTTACCTCTCTGAAGGTATCTCAGTGGTGTAGGTTAGCCCAGCTCTGCTGGCATGTCAGGAGTATAGCAGGGAGCTATACCAGTGTGACATGCAGACTGCCAGCCAGCAGTAAATCTGTTTCAAGCTCTTCTTTTGTTCCAAGTGATCGCTGAGCAACTTCTCTGAATTACTTCCAGTCAATATCTCTTATATGAAAAGCTTACAGAAAGCTTCTTATGTTCAAAATTCCAAAGATATGGATTCTTACATGCTAAACATCCATTAGCAATGAGATTAAGGCAACTCTCAGGATCAGATTTCTATGGGGGTAGCTTTACGCAGACATGCAGGTGAAGTTTGCTTTGTGTGAACTGTCTCTGATGCATCCTTAGAATGAGTGAAAATAAGATCTCTTAGTTGATGCCAGACATTAGATGGGTGAGATTTACTAGATGATCTTTAAGGTCCCTTCCAACCCTAACCGTTCTATGATTCTATGGCTGAAGATAAAGTCAAAACACTATCAATGTTGTAAAATAATCTTGAAGAGGAGGGAAACATTGATCATTTGTAGGTGATTTCCGTGGCAGGGTTCAATGGATGGGGCTTGGAGCAACCTGCTCTAGTGGAAGGTGTCCCTGCCCATGGCAGGGGGTTGGAACTGAATGAGCTTTAAGGTCCCTTCCAACCCAAACCAATCTGTGATTCTGTGATGTTTAGATCCACACTTCTAGGGTTAATATTGGAGAGATCAGGTCTTTGAATGGTGAGATGAAGAGCTCTATTGTCCCTGCCTTGCCACTAACTCCTTGCCATGAGACTGCTGAGTTGGCATTTCAGTGGATTATTTTTTTAAATGCAATGCTCTTGCTAATACACCAGGTAAAATGTCACAGCAGCACTTTCAAAGGTGGCTAGCACAGAGCTGCTACTGTATAATTAGTGATACTGGGGAAGGCTGCATAGATGACCTCTCTAAGTCTGCTTACACCGTGACCCGTTCAAAAGCAGCATTGACCACCTGCCCATGAACAGGTTTTCACTTTAGTATGAACAAGAGCCTGTACAGCTGGATCCCATGAAGGTGAAATTATTCACCTTTGCTCAGCTGCTAGAAATGTTTTAAAAATAACCAGTTAAGTCAATGAACCAATTAGTCTGTGCTCACAACCTCCAGAAGGTAATTCAGATCTGAATTGCTCTGTGAAGGTGTCTGTCTATTTTCTGTTCACTAGGTGGGAAGCCTAAGATGACTTAATTCCCAATTCAGCATCACGGTAACTGTCTGAAGCTCAATAGGGTGAAAGCAAAGCAGTAACAACTCTGGTTTCCCCCCAAGATAAAAATGTGACTTTGAACCAAAAGTCTGTGTTGGTTTTGATATTAACTATGATGGATCCAAACCAGAGCCCCAGAATCTCCAATCCTTTAGTTTTGAGGAGCTTTCAACCGTGAACTAGGCTATTTGTCTCGCCACTGCAGAGATGATGTCTATCCTGCACCAAAATCCATCATCCAAACTGCCACAAATTTGCTGGTGTCTGTGATTTGAACTTCCAAGGTTTAGTCCCTCTTATTATTATTCCCTTTTGACTAGCCAGCCCTTGAGATGGCTTCAGGCATATTCACATTTGAAGGTGTGATTGTTGTATGAAAAGCTGCAGGGAATTTAACTGCAGGGAAGGGGGACTGCAGTAGAGACCTCTGCCTGGACTGGTGGCTAGCATATGTGTGCACGGGCTCCACAGGGTCTGTGCTTTGGAGGTCCACTCAGGCTGGTTGACCCATTGCTTTGACCTTCTCCAGTTAGTTGAAGGTTGCATCTTTGTGGTCTTTTGCAGACACCTCTAGTCTCACTCTGTTCATGGTCCAGGCCAACTGCACATCAACCTCCTACAAATTGGAAGCCATGGAGTGGTGGTGGTTTAACTTTCATCACATGGCTGCCTATGCCACTTTGAGCCCAAAGCATAGATGGTGGTGTACACCGAATGCTCAGCAGGGGCTGGGAGGGATTTCACCTTGCCCTTTTAGGAGGCTGGTGTGATATCCTAAATCAATTGGTGGGCCTCTGTGTGTGTTTACATGCCCATGTATTGATTCACCTGGGGACAAGCTTATCTGAACTTACATTAACCCCTTGACCAGCCACCGTAGCTAACATCTGGGTAGGATGCGCTACCTGCACTACTGCTGGCCATAACCTCATGTGCTATCGATTTGGCCGTGTTGGCAGAGAGATGGCAGTGGGAAGAGGCAGTGAGAGAACCATCAGGGAAAGAAATGAGTGGTGATTCAGGCCAGTAACATTTGGTATCATCCAGGCTCTTTGCCAGCAGGGATTTACCCAGGGCTGATCTTACCTCTGCACTCAAGCGATTCAGCCAGCAAAGCATCCAAAATCTCAGCATCACCCTATGGACACGTTTTTATCCATCTCACTTCCTACATCTTCCCAATCTCCTGTCCTTTCTTTCTCCTTGGTGCTGGCAGAAGCGGATGTGCAGGCTGCCAGGCGGGCAGCAATTTCATGAGGGGAATAAAAGGGGTCTCTGAATACAGGATGCTCCCTGGCGCTTGTAGCTGTGACTCCCCACTGCTTTGAGCTGGATGGTACCATACCTTGCAGGCAAAGGATCAAAAAACATTGTTGCCCTTGTCAGTGAGCTGTCACCAGGGTCCTGGGTGCAGCTGGGCATATGGGCAGGATGCTATTTATTTACTCATTGACGAGGGTTCATTATCTCCAAACCCCATTCAGATGGTAGTTTCCAGGTCCCTGGGGAAGCCAGTTCAGCGCAGCAGATGACACGATGCCCTGGGCAGGAGGTGGATGGCAGCATCCCTGACTATGTATTGCATGCAGCAGAGAAGGAGAGCGAAGGGATGAGGCCTGGATGTGCGCATGGATGAAGGAGCCGAAAGCATCAGCAGTGGTAGGGCTGGGAAAGCAAATTGCTCCAGTTTTCAGAGCAAATGTGCTGGTGGGGGTTGGATTTATCATTGAATTTATCATTGCTGGGACAATTTATTGTCCAGCTGGGCTAGTTCTGAGAGAGAAAAGACGTTCCATCTCTGCTTTTCAATTACCGTTACCTTCCAAACTGTCTGATCCCCATAGGGAGGGCCATGCTCCAGTGCTTATGGAATAGCAGCTCCCTGTTTCATCTGCTGCATGTGCATGCCTCTGATGTCCCTAAGAATGTCCTTTCCCAAGCCTTGCCTGCTTGCATCCTCAATCTAGAAAAGAACCAAGCATTTGGGACTTGCTATAGTTCAGGAGAAAGGGATCTCACATTCACATCCATTATTTAGCTCTTCCCTTCCCTGGGCATGCCAGAATGTGTTTAACACATGTTATTTACTTGGAGCATGTTTAAATACACTTCTTCTTCTTGACCCAGACATACCTTTGATGGTGTTTCTGTGGTTGTAGTAGGCTCGGTATGAAGATGTTGCACTTACATTCCTTGTGTTCACTTAGACACACCGGGAACATCTATGAGATTTTCAGATACCAAATGAGTTTTCAATTGCTGATGTGTCTCCCTCTAGAATTAGGTGCATTTCTTCGGTGGATTAAGTGATTTTCTATACTTTCTAGTTTATAGCAATCTTAATATTCTCACATATATGTTTAGTTCTCCTCCCTCACTTAACAATGCTGTAAATTGGGTTTGAACTTGGTAATGCAAGAATTGTTCCTGTATACACTGAACTTTCATGTCTACCCATCTTCATGCAGTGCTTCAACTGGAGGAAAACAGTGATGATGCTGTTTAAAATTAGAATGTACCCATGGGTTCAAACTGAAACAGGGAAAGTTCAGGTTAGATATAAGGAAGAAGTTCTTTACTGTGAGGGTGCTGAGGTGCTGGCACAGGTTGCCCAAAGAAGTGGTAAATGCCCCATTCCTGGCAGTGTTCAAGGCCAGGTTGGACAGAGCCTTGGGCGACATGGTCTAGTGTGAGATGTCCCTGCCCATGGCAGGGGGTTGGAACTGGATGAGCTTTAAAGTCCTTTCCAACCCAAACATTCTGTGATTCTATGATTCTGTCTGAAGTATAAACCTGGCATACTGATGTGTACTGGTTGATTCCTAGCATTGTATGGATGTTGTCTGGAGGAGTTCAGGATGAACGTTAAGAAAAGCTAAAACTGTACTATGTCAAGTTCCGTGTGTAAATAGGTGCAGAACGATTTTCTTTCTAGAAATAAACCCAGAGAGACGGCAGTTTTGAGTATGTTGTATATTATGGAAACATGATGCAGAGGAAATGTAAGACTAGAGCCTCAAGGAGTTAAATGAATCCTTTGGAGCTTAAGAACCTCCTGATGCTTCATGGGAAAAGGGGATAATATTCTATTTAGAGAGTGTACTGCTCACACATCAGATGTTTTCTCCAGTTCTCTCTCTGTAATTCTCTTTTTTCTTTAATTTTAAATTATCATTGGGGGCAATTTGCATGAAAGGGATCTTTGTATCTGAAGTGCCCATCTGCTGTGCAGCTTACCTCCCCCCTGACGACATAGCCATCTGCTTTTGACATCACAACCGTCTTTGCCGCAACACCATGTGGGGCTGCGGGCGAAGGAGCCACTGACACTTTATTAACACCTTGCTTTGGTGTCATCCTGCTATTGGAAAGGATTCCCAGGCTCTTTCCCTGCTGTGATTATGCTCTAGACAGGGGTGAGCTGGCTCAGGACAGCAACACGGCCATGCTGGGGTGGTACATGGGATGTGGTGGTGACACTGCGTGGTGTAAAGCAGACAACCAGAGCTCTAAGTGGTTTTGAAAAAGGGCTGTGATTTCTGATTTGCTTTTGTTTGACGCCTCGTGTGAAGGAGGAGCCCCGTTGTCTCTGCCGTCTGGGAATAGAATAATAATAATTACGAGGCTGATGATAACACTTAGGAAGCAGTGTTTGATTAGCTTCACTTGCATCTGCTCAAGATGCTTCTAATTATGTACCAGTGTCCTGGTGTCATTCATTCTCCAAGCTAAACACGATTTGCCCTTCAGAGCTCATCCCACCCCAAGCACTTAGCCATGATCAAAACAAAACTCAAGCAGGAGAATGTCCACTATACACTTTGCTCATTGCACCAGATCGATTTACATGGTCAGTGCTTAGATACTATGCACAATAGATCCAGAAGAATGTTTCCAACAGCCCAGATGGTGATGGCTCAGGGAAAACAGAGCTACCTTCTGAAACACCAGCTCTCCTCTCACCGTGTGTCAGCCGGTGGGTAACAGCACGAGCTGTCACGATTGCTGCACACATCAATTTGCTGTCATGAATAAAGAGAGATGCCTTCAGGTTAGGCCTGTGATGCATCTGGGTTTCTGGGCACATGTATTAATTTTCCTATCTGGAAAACTTGTCCAGGTGGTATTTGAGGTTTGGGGTTTTCATATGTGGTTTCTTCCTTTTTTCTTCCCTACCATATAAATCTGCTGTGGGTTTCTCTCCTTTGGGAGTGAGCAAAACCACTGCAGGGCATCTTTGGTCTGGCTGCCATCCACCCAGAAATGCACCTCCCAGGCACACGTATGGATCAGTTGTGCAGAAATACACTGTAAATCCAACTCATCCCAGCCTGCGGAGTGGGCTGGGAGATCCCACTTCGTTCCATGGAGCGTGGAAGCACTGCTGCAAGCTCCTTTGCCTTATTTTAGATGCCAAAACATGCGGGTGATCCTTACTGAAAAACATACATGAAATTCAGGGCAATTCTTTCCAATAGAAGCAATCTGCAAGCAAGAAATAGGTAGGAATTCAGAAAATGCTTTGGGTTTAGGGTTTTGAAATGAAACTTGTGAATGGTTCCTCTTGAAACCAAGCTTATCTTCAAAATTCACTGAAATCAAGCGACCAACTGTAATATTATTGAATATCAGCATGGTAGTGACATTGTTTTTGCTGATAATAATAAAAGACCAATGCAAACAGGAGGAAAAAGAAAGATGTTTTGTTTCAGGTCAAGCAAATTGTTTTGTTTTACTTGACCCGTTTCCCTTCACAAATCTTTCGTTTCAATAAGAAAAGTAGAGGAAACAAGTGGTGTGGCTTAACCCTGACCAAAGTTAAGAGCAACAAGAGATGTTTTACTTGGCTTGCAACCAGGATGTTTGAGCCTGGGAACGACCATGGCATTCATATTCATGCATGTGCACAGACATACTCCTCACCACGCTTGATCAAGGGAGGGAAGTTAATCATAGAATCACAGAATGGTTTGAGTTGGAAAGGACCTTAAGGCTCATCCATTTCCAAAACCCTGCCATGGGCAGGGACACCTTCCATTAGAGCAGGTTGCTCCAAGCCCCGAACAACCTGGCCTTGAACACTGCCAGGGATGCAGCATTAACCACTTCTCTGAGCACCCTTTGCCAGTGCCTCACAACCCTCACAGTAAAGAATTTCTTTCTTATATCTAACCTAAATCTCCCCTATTTCAGTTTGAACCCATTACCCCTTGTCCTGTCACTACAGTCCCTGATGAAGGTCCCTCTCCTGCATCCTTGTAGACCCCCTTCAGACACTGGAAGCTGCTCTGAGGTCTCCATGCAGCTTCTGTTCTCCAGGCTGAACAGCCCCAATGTTCTCAGCCTGACTCCATATGGGAGGTGCTCCAGCCCCTGATTGTCCTTGTGCCTTCCTCCGGACTTGCTCTAACAGCTCCATGTGCTAATATTGGGGACACCAGAACTGTATGCAGTACTCCAAGTGAGGTCTCAGGAAAGCACAGTAGAGAGGCAGAATCACCTACTTTGACCTCCTCATCATGCTAAATAGTGGAGTTCAGTGCTTCTGCGAAGATTCCCAGCTTTTCCATCTTTTCATGCTTCACAATGGAAATACCGATGCACATCCCTAAATTCCTCCTGAATTGAGACTTATTCTTTCCCCCTCTGCTGTAGCAGGGAAATTGAGAGACGCAGGAAGGCAAATAGAGCTGCTGCTACACCAGGTTATTATAATATTGCCCACTATCCCTACCAGGAGAGATGGCAGAGGGAAGCTCGTGCTGGATGATAACACTCCTATCATCCACTCACTGGAGGTAGCTTTTTAGTTTAGTTTGAATGCAGTTTCTCCCTCTGATCATGTCTCTGTCAGTGCAGGCTCCACTCTGAGGGACTGGAAACTCCTAATCCTTTGCAAGCATCTGTCAAATTGTTTTCCCATCTGGGACCCTTTTTCTTGTGAGCCGAGAAGCCTGCAATGAATTCAGTGGGAAATGAAAGCCAGCAGCACCTTGCTGGATCAAACATGTATTTATGAACTGGATAGGAGGTATGCGGATGCTTTGAAGGGCGCAGTGCTCACTCCCCTTCTTGGTCCTGTGTGAGAGCAGGAAGCAAATCTTTTTCTTGCAAAATCTGGCTTAGAGGGCACCACTATGATGGAACAAATCCATGAGCACTCAAATGCTGAAGCATCCCTCTACCCCCTCATCTTCTTCAGGCAAGCAGGACCCCAGCAGCCACATCGCAAACTGGAGCAGTGGGCATGCTGATACTGGGGGGAAGCAGCTTTTGGCACGTCAGAGGGGATGGGTTTGTTTGCAAAGTGGGTGGGAGGCTGAGGAGACCACGTGGGGAGGCAGACAGCATATTCCCCCCTCCCAGGGTGATGCTGTGTGGGGCTTTTCTTCATAGCTTAAGAGATTTTGTTCTCTGCCCCATGAAACAGGCAAACGATGGAGTTATTCAGGTCTATTGAAAACAACACACAAAACCTTCTGCAGGCTACAGACAAGCAATGCAGCTTCAGTTTCACTATCCCAATCAAGGATTTGGGTGCATTTCTGTCTTTATACTGGGATTTTTCTCTACCCGCTCTTGTGCCAGTCCCTTCCCATGCAAGGGTAGCCCCAGCGTCATTTCTTTAGCTGGTCATATGAAATTGATTCTTTTTTACAGCTCTCTTAAAACCACTGGTTATCGAAGGCTTTTGGTTAGCTTGAAAGCCTTGATCTATTACTGGGCTCGTAATAGTTTAAAACAGAAAACATCTCAGTTATCCCTTTCTTCTCCTTGGGAAGTCCAAAGGAGTGAAGCTTCCCAGATTGCGGATGTCACAAACCATCATACATTTGTTTTACCCCTTTTCTAACAATTTAACACATTTTGATTTTGCAGAGGTTCAAAAGTTCACTCAGCAACAGTTGGTTCTCTGGGCTGATTGCAGAGGCCTGTGGGTAAACCAGAAATACCCCAACACCACTATTGTATGGCTGCAGGACGTAACAGTAAAACACATTTAATGCCCTTAATATTACTCAAATTGTGCAGGAATGCAAACACAAACCGCCAGCATCTACATGGTTTGTGTTTCTTTACCGTATGTCAATATGTTCTGCGAGTAGTTAGAAGTAAAGCCTGACCTTTACTGGTTTTCCTTTAATTTGACCCAGCAGCTAGGCTCAAAATGCTAAAAATCCTCTTTGTCCTTCAACACACTTTATTATGCAGTTGGAAGAGCAGTGGGTGAAGGGCTGGATTAGCAGATGTTGCCCACATCACGTTGACAGCCCCGCGTTGGTGATCAGTGCCACTTTCAGATCCGAACGCCAAGTGTTGCACGCTGCTCGCTTAAATGCTTACAGACGCTGTAAGCAGTGGCTTGACACATGGAAAACAAAATCATGTGGAATGCACTCAAATAGCAAAGGCACTGAGCAGAGACTGCTGCTGAGGACAGGCACAGTTTGATGGATGGTGGAGGGGGGCCACAAGTCAACTGGAGGCTGTAGGGCAAGTGGGGGTCCTGTCCTGACAGAAGGGGTGGACAATGGCATGGAACTCTTCATTAGAGACTGTAGCAACAGGACAAGGGGGAATGGGTTTAAACAGGAGAAGTTCAGGTTAGATATGAGGAAGAAGTTGTTTACTGTGAGGGTGGTGAGGTGCTGGCACAGATTGCCCAAGGAAGTTGTGAATGCTCTGTCCCTGGCAGAGTTCAAGGCCAGCTGACATGGTTTAGTGTGTGGTGTCCCTGCCCATGGCAGGGGGTTGGAATTGGATGATCTTAAGGTCCTTTCCAACCTTAACTATTCTATGATTCTATGAATCACCTCTGCTGCTATGTGAGGTTAACGTATTGCAAAACCTTGGCTGTTCAGTGGCTATGTCAGTCGTGAAGGATGGTGAGCTAAGGTTAGAGATACTTCAAGAAAACCATGAATGTATTGGGTTTCATCTTGTTCTGAGATAAGTCCGGAGTGGGCAGCAGTGCACTGCCTGGCAGAGAAGCTGGGATGAACTGGGAGATCCCAGTTTAGTGCTGGGACAGCACCCAGCACAGTGCGGCTTAGGCTTTTCTTGGGGCTCCTAAGGGCAAGTATAATGCCCCTAAAGCATAATAATTATGATGGATCTGATGAACAACCTTGAGCTCTTTGACACTGCCAAGAGCAAAGTTTAACCTGGATACCAGCGTGCCCATGCATTTATCCATGGATTGTTGCATGCAGCAGTCCCTGGGTGCAGTCTCCCATCATCTCTAGTCCCAGTGCTGGTGGAGTTTTCCCTGTGGGTCCCCTCTGTAGCTGCAGAGGAGGTCTCCAGAGCATGCCAGCCAGGTTGCTGACACAGGGGCCGAGCTGCTCACTTGACATGGAATTCCCGCTGTGTATCACCAGACCTGTCAGCATGCCACAGGAGAAATTTGTGCATAATGAAGGGAGATGGCAGACTGTCAGAGTTTTATCTGTGCTTTACTAACTCCTCAGCCAGCTTCCAGAGAGGATCTACAGCACCTTCTGGGCTGTCGGCCATACGAGAGAGCTGGAAGTCTGGAGTATGTTTCTTGGCATTGCCTCTGGCTGTCGTGTCTCCTGCGTCTCTGTTGCTGGAGCCAGGATGCTGCGTGCTGCTGCAGGCGGGCTGTGGGTTACATAGAATCATAGAGGGGTTTGGGTTCGAAAGGACCTTAAGATCATCAAGTTCCAACTCCCTGCTATGAGCAGGGACACCTCACACTAGACCATGTCACCCAAGGCTCTGTCCAACCTGGCCTTGAACACTGCCAGGGATGGAGCATTTACCACTTCTCTGGTCAACCTGTTCCAGCGCCTCACCACCCTCACAGTAAAGAACTTCATTATATCTAACCTGAACTTCCCCTGTTTAAGCTTAAACCCATCACCCCTTGTCTTATTGCTGCAGTCCCTGATGAAGAAATGTCGATGGTAGGATGCTAAATCCCATCTCTGGCCCCTGAGTGACCACATTGTTTTATTTCCAATACATTTGCCGATGTGGTTTCAGCCTGAGTCAATATGTTGTACCTGAAGCCCAGACCTGCTTCTAGGGTTAATATCTACCAAGAACCATCCTCAGTAAGCACAGTTGAGGCAGTCACCCTGGTTTGGTAGCAAGGCAGCCTATAAGCATAAACCCAAGCTATACCATGTCATTCAGTAACAGCAGAAATGCCTGTGGCTCATTTTATGTGAGTCAAGAGGTAACAAAGAAGCCAGGATTTGCAGTTTGACTTATTGTTCAACAGCGTACCGGTGCTCCTGTGCCTCCATGCAGCACAGATCCCACCAAGCATCCACCCTCAAACAAGAAAACCAGCATCACCCCCCCCAAAGGAGATTTACAAGGCAGGAGGGCTGACAACACAGCGCTCGGTCCCACGAGGCACAAGCGTGGCTCCAGCCTTTGTTTCTTTTAGCACAGAGGGTCCCTTAATGGTGATAAATGCTGTGTGGCATCGAACTTCAAAGACCATTAGAGCAGACTTCTCCAGTCTGGGGCAATGTGATGTGTGAGATGTACGTCTGGGGCCACATGGAAAGGAGGGACCGGGGCTCGTGTGACAGATGCACAGACAGATGCACAGTCACAGGACAGACGTGCCCCTCGGCAAGGGGCAGGAGAGCAGCAGAGGAGGTGCAGAACCCGACTGTTGCTTTCTCCCTACTTCTGCCTGTGTTTTACTGTGGCTGCACTTTAGTAGCCCTGAGTGAAGGATAACTAATGCCTGCTGTTGGTTGAAGCCTGTTCAGTACGTTCCCATCTTCTGGTTGGGTTTTTCATGATAGGGATTCAGTGCACATGCACGGTGTGACCTGGTGTGGAGCACATGGGGACAACTGAGGGATGTTTGTGTAGGTACATAGGATCATAGAACGGTTTAGGTTGGAAGGGACCTTAAAGCTCATCCAGTTCCAACCCCTGCCACGGGCAGGGACATCTTCCACTAGAGCAGGTTGCTCCACACCCCGTCCAACCTGGCCTTGAACACTGCCAGAGATGGGGCAGCCACAGCTTCTCTGGGCACCCTGTGCCAGTGCCTCAGCACCCTCACAGGGAAGAATTTCTTCTTAAATGGAGATTCCTCTTGCTGCCTGAGCCCTCTCACAGCACTTTCTCTGCAGAGAGGCACACACTTATATGTGCACATGCACTGCTCTCTCCTGGGGTGTACAGTGACCTGTTAATACCACCGTGGATGTGTTAAACTGCATCTGCACTAAGTGCTAAAAGGTGTTTCATCAGGTGTTTCATCATGTTAACTGCACAGAATAAAAGAAAGCATCCACAGAAGAAGCACTTATTTCTCCTGTCTTGCCAAGGTCTGTGCACTCTGTGTGGCTGGGCCATCTCCCTTGGAGCTCTCAGTGTTTTCAAGTCTTGTCATACTGGAAAACATTGGAACAGTTTAATGATGTTCACTATAAACTTCTTTAGAATATGGAGTTGTAACATTTATAATTCTCCAAGTGTAGCTGCATTTGGGTTTAATTGTCATTTCAGTCAAGGTTGTCTCATTTGGGAACTTACCAGTGCATTTACATTTGGTCAATTGGTCTGACTCCTCTTGATTTGATCTGTACATCAACCATCACCTTGGCTCACCCCATCTGACCCATGCGTCACTTGCTAGCAGTGAAAAAACTTTCTTACTGTAAAACTTCTTCACTGTGAGGGTGATTGAACACTGGGACAGGTTGAACAGAGTGTGGATTCTCTATGATTTGAGATCATAGAATGGTTTGGATTGGAATGGACCTGAAGATCGTCTAGTTCCAAGCATGGGCAGGGATGCCTCACACTAGACCATGTTGCCCAAGACTCTGTCCAATTTGGATGATATTCAAACCTGACTGTACAATGTCCTGAGTAATATGCTCTAGTTGATCCTGCTGTGGGCAACAGGTTGGACTAGATGATCTCCAACCTCAGCTACTCTCATTCTGTGGTATAGAGACATCTCTACCCAGGTAACATGAAGGCTGTGGATGGTGGTTTTCAGGGAATGAATGCTCACTGACCTGCTTTATTTGTATTTTGAACCCTATCATATATCTGGATCAGATGAGAATGGCTTGAAAAGAAGCCAGGTGTGAAAGGCTCTTTTGCACAACTACAGTGAAGAGGTTGCAGTTAGGATATTCTACAGTAGTAGCATTAAAGGAAGGTGAAGGGGAAGGTATAGTCCCTTAGAGAAGCAGCTAATTTCACACTGTAGCACCAAAGTGATCTACTTGCACAGCTAACCATGGCAGGGGGGAAGCCACTGTGGGTGCCAAGGCCTGTAGACTCATATCTGAAATCAAGCACCTTTGGATATATTTTGGGCTGTTTCTGTGCATGTGTTCACTTGTGGACAGGCTGAAGTAGACACAGTCTGTGTTTTACCCGTGTAGGTAGTTCTGTCTTAGGTTTTACTGGGCAAGGCAAGAAATGCACTTATGTGCTGCGGTGGACAGGAGTGGCTGGAGAGAGATAAAACTTGAGATGTTTATCTACCTGCATATCTGTTACGTAAATTGGATGGAATTCCACATGCTACTGTATACAGGGAGTCTATAAATACACTTTATACGTGTGTAGTGATAAGACAAGGGGAAATGGCTTTAAATTGACAGAGGAGAGACTGAGATTGGATATTAGGCAGAAGTTCTTTACTGTGAGGGTGGTGAGGTGCTGGCACAGGTTGCCCAGAGAAGCTGTGGCTGCCCCATCCCTGGTAGTGCAGTTGGGTATCCACCACCTTCCCTGGCTGCAGATTGACTCTCTGCCTTCCTGGCTTGTCCTTGGACTGGGGGACCTGCTGCTTTTTCTCCTTAACCAGAGATCAGGCTTTCCAGGACAAATCCTTGGAGCACTCCTAGACAGAGCTGCATCGGTCTTGGCAAACTTGAACAGGTCCAGAAGCAGCTCCTGCTGCTATGCCTCAACTTGCAAACACCCAGGGAGGGAAGTAACTGTCAGTCACAACAAAACAAACCTGTTAGCATTCTCCTTTGTACTGTTAATGAAGCTAATTAAGCTGCGTGCAAAGAAGCAGAGATTGAACTGGTAGGAAAGCATGGAGAGCAGAAGATGGTTTTGCCAGAACATGATTTTCCTGGTTTCCTTCATTAGCCGGGGGCTTTGATCCTTAAACAGGCGTAGGGCAAGGGACTGACAGGGGAGAGCAGAGCTCATCCTACGGGATGTACTACAACTACAACAGGTTGGAGAGAGGGCTTTAGGGTGCACAGGGCTCTTCCTCCTCTCTGGAAGGAGCTTTGTCCATATCAGTGGAGCTAAGTTTTACTTTGCTGTTCTGGTCTCCTCCTACCTGGACCCTGGTGATAAGGAAATCTTACCCATTGTTCCACTGGGACAGCAGCCTGCAGTTCCCACCACCACTGGCTCCGCATCTGGAAGCCCATGGGGAATATGGTCTCCTCTCTGTGTTCCATCCTGATCACTACTCCAGTCCTACTCATGGTTTCCCCAAGCCTGGGATGGTGTTGGAACCCTGTGAGAGAAGGCTGGAGTCTCCAACCCCAGTTTTACTGGAATCTCAATTGCATTACATCATGAAAGAATCTTTCCTTCACCACCCCCTACAATACTTCCCTAGTGCCCCAGGATGCTGTAAGATCCTGTATCCCAAGGCGCTTGTCCGGGCTATGCTATGGTTTGTGGTTTAAGGTGCATTCAGGCACAGGAAAGGTGGATATAACTTTGCAGACTGGCACTGTTATGAGCCAAAAGCCCACTCCCTCTGTCTTGAAAGGTGTGTTGTACCCTTGGAACAGAGTCCTTGCACTTCGGCTAGGCTCCCCGCCTGTTCTGCCTGAAGGATAGTCACAATCCTCTGGTCTTTTTATAACTGCGCAGGAAAAGGGAGATGTGACTTATTTACCACCAGATGCAATCTCTCCTCCCTTCCACCATAACAGATAAACCCAACCCCAAAACCACCAGCCAAGCAGCCAACAAATAAATCATCCTCCCCTTGCGGTGGTGGTTGAGGGCGATGACTTGCGTGCTGTGCCTCTCCCTCTGTGCAGGCAGAGGATGCTCAGAGATTCCTTGCTTGAGAGATGCTTCCCCTCCCACAGGGTCCTCAAAAGCTCCCCTAGTTGTGGAAAGAGGAGGAGGAGAAGGAGAAGGAGGAGGATTTACTTTCAAGGCAAGATGTGCCATTAGATAGTAGTTAGCAGAGGTGTCTGCCATCTGAGAGTGATGTCTATGAATGAAGCGAGTGGTAAAGCTGCTGTCACACACTCCTGATGTCCATGGTAGGGGGGTTGGAACTAGATGATCTTAAGGTCCTTTCCAGTTCAAACCTTTCTGTGACTCTATGAGGCGACTACACTTGTTTTAATACACATCTCATGTGAACTTGAGGATTTCTGTCTGGAATAAGCAGGGCTGTGAAAGCAGAGCCCATGCACAATGCGGCTGCTGAGGTCTCACCTCATTGTGGATTCCCAAGGAGTGCAGGATTGGGAGGAGGAGCAGGTGCAGCTTGGGAGGAGGTGGGACCAGCCATTATCAACCCGAGCATTAATTGTCGAATTAACATCACACTGTGTAACAGGAGTAAATAAGAGTCGGCAGTTTGGGTTTCTTGCAGCAACCTACTCCAAGGGCTTTGTGTCTGCTCTGATCTCTCTTGCGCCTCACGTCGCAGAGCCTGGCTGCTGTGGTCTGAAATAGCATGGATGGCTTTTCCCTCTCTTGCACTGCTCCCGTGTGCAAAGCAGGAAGCGATGTGGGATGAATATGCTGGACATAGTTTCTGCAGGAGTGCTTATATCAATGCAGTGCATTATTCAGGGTAGGGGTGGCTCTTCCATCCTTTTGGCAATTTCTGTGGGTTTTCTGCTGGTCAGAGTTCCCAGAAGCTGTTAAATTGTGCTACATTCCACACTGAGAGGCAGCTGCATTTCAGGAGTGAAGTGATACTTAGAGCCGAGCCACCCTTTTCTCTAGGCATCTTCATCTATGAAGTACTGCAGGTTCTGTGGGATGATTATAAGGTATTTATAGTTGAGGAGATGGATGACTTAGTCCTAACTGTATGAATGATACCGCAGCTATGGCAGCCTTAAACACAGACAGCTAGAGGTCACATTTGATTACATAAAGACTGGATTTCAGCCGAAGCAGCTGGGAGAAACATTCCTCCCTCCTTGAGAAATGACAAGTGGAAAAACATCCTTCCTGACTTGGGTTCCCAAGGCAGCCAAGAGCCCCTGCGGCTGAAGCAGGATAGGGTGCCAGTGCCTCTGTTATCTTTGGCAGGAGGAACCAAGTTGTTGCCCAGCTGGCAGGGTGGAGAGACCACAGCAAGCAGAGTGTCCCCAGCATTCACCTTCCCATCCCCTTCCCAGCAAGCACATTAGGCTGTATCTCATTCTGCACTGATTGCTCTCCTGCACTATTCATTTGTGGCTGTGTAAACTCCTGCTGGTATTATATAGGTAGGTGATGCAGAACAAAGCTGCTTATTAATACATGGAGGAGAGCTGGGTGCTCATGGGGCAGGTCCTCTTGCCGCATGTGAGAAGGGTCTTAGCTCCCACCACTAGGCATGAGCTTGGCCAATCCCTCCAGAAGGAAGCTCCAAGATTCAGGCATCCGCATGCCTGTAGGTGGTGGGGTGAGTTATGGATGTTGACACTTTGTCTCCCCGTGCTATATGACAGGATGAAAATGATGTGGGTCAGGGTCTCTTGCCCTAAATGAATGTGTTGGCATCTTTGTTGTCAACCCTCTTCACAACTTGTCAGGAGGCACAGCATCCATATGGCTGGAAAAAGGTAGGGAAGACTTGCTTATGTGTCCTTCCCATGGTGGTAAGGGGCAGGAAAAGGGATGGGAGGGTGGTAAGTGGGAACAGAGACCCAGAGCTGAAAGATCAGGAAGCCCTGCTGACCGGGAGCAAGGCACATAAGTGTGAAGGGAATAGAGCAGAGCAGAGCAGGTGAGAACAAGGGGTGAAGCCCACTTCTGGGACTGGCTCTGAGATCTTAGGATTTGCCACCTTGGTTCTCTTGTTGCAGAGGCAACACAGAGCTGAGCAGATGCATCACCAGTCTTGTAGCTTGATGCTGCTCAGATGTATGGCCATCAGAACTGGATGACAAATCAGTGACCAACCCCTTGCTGAGAAGAAGCCAAGTCTGGAGCTGGGAGGGACCAGCTCCTGGTGGGACATAAGACCAGGAGCCATGTGGATTGCAGATGCTGTGGTCCTCTGGCTTTGCTATATGGTTGGAGACAAAGGGAGAGCATCCAGTGAGCATAACCCAAAGGAGGTGAGGCTGGATCCAGGTGGAGAGAAGGGGTGGAGATGCTTCCAACCAAGGAGGGCAAAGGCAGGTGTGATGGTCCCTTGTGGCTCCTTTCCCTTTCAGAGTGTTTGTTCTTACCATCTAACTCCCAGCCTCAGTCCCATCTTGTCATCTCCCTGCCTGAAACCCTCCTGCCATCAGTGTGATGCTCAGCCAGGCTTGGCTTTTCAAGGCAGCATGGCAAAGCTGCCTTTCCAGACCCCTTCCAGGTAAGCTGCAGCAGGATTTCCCACCACCTTGGTGTCTATGGGCAAGCCTGAGGTAAAAGGGGAGAGCTGTGAGTCCTGCTTTCATGACAGCTGAACAATGGTGGGGAAGGGATGTCAGACTTGGCTGTGCAGGCAGAGCAAAGGCATCAGGGAACACATCAGCAGGAGCTCTTGTGTGCCTTATTGCCCTCAAGCTTGGGGGACAATGGCAGGCATGAAATTTCACTACCATTTCTATCATCCTGGTGGACAGAGGAGCTCCTTGTCCCCTCCTGAGGGTGTGGGGAGGCCAAGCAGAATGGGAAGGAGTCATACGCAGAGGGGAGAAGCAGCTTTGTGTCTGGGCTCCCTTCTGCAGCTGGTGCTGGGGTTATTTTATAAAGTTATATCACTCTTGTTGAACACAACCTCAGTTCTTTGGGTTACAAGTTTCAGTGAATATGAATGCTTGCATTTCATATATGCCCTATAGATAAGGAACTCAGGGTGCAGCTACTGCAGCTTCATCATCGCCTTTCTTACAGTCACCACTGGTCTGTGAAGGCTGCACCTCTTTTTCTACATCATCATCAAATCTGTATGAGTTGCTGTCATGAGCCCAACCAAAGTCTCTGAGGTTTGGGAGAAACAAATGAAACCCACTTAAAACGAGACCAGATGTGGTATGGGGGTCATATGCTGCACATTTATGCTAATCTTGCTGTCACCTGTAATTCTACTTGATACTGTAAAGCATGAGGTTTTAATTGTAGTGATGTGAGTGACCTGTGACTTACCATCTGTGCTATTATCCAGACCTCCAGCAGTGGTATTTGACCCACTAGAGAAAGGGAGATATGTAGATATTGTAGTCAGGGTGCAATGTATCTATTATTTTCAAGTTATCATTCATTTTAGTTCTGTCACAGAGTTGGTCCTCCACATGTGGAGAAGTATCATATATCTTGATAGGGGCCCGGGTAGTCCTGAGCTGATTGCCTCCCACTTTATGTATTAAACTAGAAACCCTGGTGCATGAACACAGGAGCCACTGCATTCACAAGCTGACAGTCTCCAACCTGACTACTTGTCAGTAGGCATCTAGTCCCCACTGGGAAAGGAGTGGCATATTCAAAGGTACTGACAGGTGCCAGCTTGGAGAAGGTGATGTCAAGCTAAGGACTGGCCCCAGAGATAAAGTCCCATGTTGACTAGTAACCAGATGGACCCAATGTCCCAAAGCAGGACCCAAGAAATGAACCCCAGTGTCTCGTAATTCTTTGGTGTGCATTTTGGCTGTAAATGGTGCTGGATAACCAGTGGTGCTGGATAAGTGCTTCTGGCTTAAACCTCTCGATGATGTTTGCATTTGCTTCCTGCGGACCTGGTGTCCAGTCAAGCTCCTGGTGCTTGATCACTCATCTAAAATGCTGACTCTTAAGCTCAGTGGTTTTGTTGCTTTGAGTAGCCATTCCCAACATAGGACTTTCCCAACTTGATCCTGCCAAGATGCTCTGAATTCCCCTGTTAACCAGCGGGAGAGTTTAAGCTATGCTTCAGAATCATTATGCGCAAGGCACTGACTCAAAACAAAGGTGGAAGGTCCTAAACCATGCACAGATGTGCTCTCCTGTTCCTATCTGTGTCCTTGAGACATTTCAGTACCTTACATAAAAAGAAATATCAGGTGCCAGATGACGGCTGCGGTCCCCTTGTCTGCTAGATGCCATTTCTCATGCCATTTAGGCTGGGAAGAGAACAGGGGTTATTCAGGGCTGTTTGCTGTAGGATGCTGGATTGATGTTGGGTCAGACCATGGCACTGGAGCCTCAGAACAGACCCTCATGGGGTCAGCACTGAGCTATTTCTGTAGGAAGACTATAGACTCTCAATACCTGTGCAATGGCATGAATACCGGCCAAGAGGATGCAAAGTCCTTGCAGTCTACCCCTGTGCACTGCAAGTCCCTCATGTCTCAGAGCCCCAAAGTCACTGTATCTGCAGTGACAGGCAGCTCTGCTTTTGAAGGTGAGCCACCGCATCCCTGACACACTGGCTTCAAGATCATTTGGGGTGTGAAGCCAAGTGACAACCATAGATCTTTGGGTTGCCCTTGGGTTCTTTCTTCCTCCGTCTTTAGAATCATAGAATGGTTTGGGTTGGAAGGGACCTTAAAGCTCATCCAGTTCCAACCCCCTGCCATGGGCAGGGACACCTTCCACTAGAGCAGGTTGCTCCAACCCCCATCCAACCTGGCCTTGAACACTGCTAGTGTTGAAGTTTCTTGTGAGACATGTCATGCCAGAATAACCATCTTTCTGTGCATATGATTACTGCACCCATGATTTACTGTGCACATCTCTTTGCCAAAATAGCTCATGCCCATTTGTTCTTATATGCTGATGTTGTGCTAGATCTTTACTTAACCTCTTTTCTTGTGTGTTCAAGAGCTGGTTCAAGGCAGGCATGGTAGGGGAGCTCCCCCAACACATGCCAACTGGTAGCATCTCCCTGGGGTGAGTTTAGTACTTCTTCGAGGACATCTCTTGCTCCTTCCCTGTTGTCACACAGAGCAGGATCTTAGGAAGAGGCATGAACATCAGCCCAAACATTTTCCAGACCATCCTGACAGCAGGCAGTGAGAAAGGAATGAGCAGAGCTGTTTCTCTAGAGGATGCCCTATGGGGAAGGGATTTGGCTTTCCATCATTCTCCCATGATCCAAGCCAGTGGCTGCTGGGAGCCCCAAGCTAAGAGAGACTGATATAATTAGTGGCACCACATTCTGCTTGAAACATTGCAGCCTCAGCCTAAATTCTCAGCATTGTGACAGCCAGGACTGTGTCCCACTGGCACTGCTTTCGTGGGTGGGTCCATCTTCCCCACCTGCTGATGGGGCCAGTACAAGACATGGAGCAGCTGAGTCAGACCCTCGTTCCAACAATGTTCTTCCTTGGGGCTGTAGTTTAACACTCAGGCCTCATAGCTCTCTAAGCTAAGGCTGTAACGACACCAAGCAGCCAGTCAAGATGCTTTTTAGGCTACTTATAGATATAAAGACAATGTATCTCAGTAAGCGGTGTCTTGTCACTGGCTCTTTGAATGCTGAAAGCATTCCAGACTGGCTGAGTCACTAGGATGCTCAACATATGTTTAAGCCATATAGCAGCCAGGTGATCTATATGGGAGATGAGGGCCACGAGGATGATCAGGGGCTGGAGCACCTCCCATATGAAGACAGGCTGAGAAAACTGGGGCTGTTTAGCCTGGAGAAGAGAAGCTGCATGGAGACCACAGAGCAGCTTCCAGTATCTGAAGGGGGCTACAAGGATGCTGGAGAGGGTCTCTTCGTCAGGGACTGTAGCGATAGGACAAGGGGTGATGAGTTCAAACTGAAACAGGGGAAGTTCAGGTTAGATATAAGGAAGAAGTTCTTTACTGTGAGTGTGCTGAGGTGCTGGCACAGGTTGCCCAGAGAAGTGGTAAATGCTCCATCCCTGGCAGTGTTCAAGGCCAGGTTGGACAGAGCCTTGGGTGATATGGTCTAGTGTGAGACGCCCCTGCCCATGGCAGGGGGTTGGAACTGGATGATCTTAAGCCCATTTCCAACCCAAACCGTGCTATGATGCTATGATCTGCATGAAGGAGAGAACCATTTCAGTCCAGGATGTATCCCTACACCTTGGTGACACACTCCTGGGTCTTTGGAGAGTTTTTTTCTATCCTACAACATATTTTGGGATCAGGTACGGGACGGTCACTGTGCTCCATCCCCTGTGCAGGGGTACCAGAGAGGGGAGCAGTGCCCCACTGCTCTCAGGGTTTCCAGCAGCCTGTTTGTTCTGCTCTGATGTCAGGGAGGCAGCTTTGCCAGGGAAATCACAAAGGCAGCCACAAGTGGGACTTAAAATAGCTGTTCATGCAAGGGGGGAGCGAAGGGGGAGCAGCGAGAGGACTCCGCCTGCCACACTGACAACTTTCCGAGGGAGGCTGAACTCTTGCCTGTCACTTCTCTGCCACTTCCCCAGCTGAAAATCCCAGTGGGGAAGAGGGATCCGGTGCCCCCTGGATGCTGAAAACCTTCCTGTCTAGCCAGAGAATTCCAGTTGGATGGGAGAAGGGAACAAAATCAAAGAGGCATCTTGGGGGAGGAATGGGGACCAGACTCTCCCTGGCTGGCGGCTGGGATTGTGCTGGAGCCAAGTCCCTCTTCCCACATTCTTCCTCCTCCTCCCATGACATCCTGTGGTATCACCCGCTATGGCAAAGGCAACGGCTCCATAGTGCTTGGTCGACCCAGCCAAGCTCCTGCAGATGCCAAGTTGGAGGCTATGGGGAAGGATGAAGTGGCTACTGAAGCAGGGATATTGACCACTACATGGAGGGCTCTGTGGCTGTGCAGGCTTTGTGCTTCCATGTGCTAGGAATTACGTGGAGGTAGCATGGGCTGTGCGTATGCTTGGCTTTCTTGGGAGAGGCTGGGTGAAGGAGTGAACTGATCATAGCTATTGCAGGCAAATCCCACCCCAAACAAGTTGGAGATAGGGTTTGAAGCCCCTCTATAGCCCAGGGAATGTCCCTAGTCGCCTGCAAATCAGACTGGATCACAGTTGGCTTCCAAGCAGGATGCAGCTCTTCTCCAAAGAGCTCTGTGAGGCAGTTTTCTAACCCAATAGGTCACACCAGAGCTCTCCCATCATATCGTGTTGTATCATATCATATCATATCATATCATCTGCTGGGGTGTTACAAATCCAGCTCATTTTTCCCTCCCACAGCAAACATCACTGTTGATGAAAAGCTCTGGGTTAAGGCTGATTTGTTTGGCTGGACTTCTTTTTTAGTCAGCAGGTTTCCTCTCTTCAAAAATAGGTGCCTATTGCTGATGGGACAAAACACCTCCAAGAGCTGCTTATCTCCATTGCACCGTATGGGAGCCTTGAGAAGGCACTTTGTTAACACTGATTTTGAGATGCGTGAAGTCAGAACGCCAACACATCTCCCTTGTGTCTGCATCGAGGAGACATCCCTTGGAGAGTCGCCAGCCTGAGGCCCCTCCTAACATGCACAGCTGCAGTAGCAGATCAGTTTATGGCTCATACGTGTACCACTAACTGCGTCCTTATGGGGAACCACCAGCAGATAAGTGGCCTCACATCTCCCTGGCTCTGATCTCCTGTTCTCTGCTGGCTGACAAATCCAGAGCTGATATTCCACACTCCCACTTCAACCATGTTTCCCCCTTTTCTTTGGCCAAGTTGCAACCTGTGTCTTGTAGGTGTGCTGCTCCTTGCCTTACACTCATAAATATTCAGCGTCTGCTGTAGGAGCCTTTGGGCTGAAGCATGTCACATAGCGAGAAACCTGACTTGGCTGTGCACAGAGCGTTACAGCAGCTTCCTTGACCCACCTCCCAGGGGGATAATGCTCCAATACAGCACGTTTGTGTCCTTAAAATCAAACATTTCAGCCAGATAAATGTTTGATAGAGGAGGGCTGAGGTGGCTGGTTGCATGGGGAAAGCAAGCTTTGAAATAAGCTTCTGGTACAGAGACATGATGAAGCATCTTATCTTTATCTGAGAGAGATACGACATCTGCCCTCTACGTGGCTCCATCAGTGCACCTTCTCCTTCTCTACCTGACCACTATCCCAGACCCAAAGATGTCCTCAGTCTGTGCTATCTGGTCCATGTCTCATGCACTCCCAAACTTGCCCTGGCTTTGCTAACCTGTTCCAGCCTTCCTGCTGGATGCTCCTCCTCAGCAAAGCAGTTGAACATATGACTGAACATTACTCATTGCCATGGGACATGTGTGCACACTTAACTCATACACGCTGTTCCAGTCTTTTGCCTCTTTGGGGCCCTCATTTGGAGATTCCACACTCATCTGTTATTACCCCACAGCTCTAAGCTCATGCAGTGCTGTAGCCAACTTTCTGCTTTGGATTAAATTTGTCAGAGGTTAAATAAGATCCTTTAAATTTAAGCAGAGTTAAATACTCTGCTCCATCCCATGATCCAACCTGGGATTTGGACATGAGTGGAGAAGAGATTCAGAGCAGCCCTGCGGAGGAGGACTTGGGGATGTTGGTTGATGAGAAACTTAACATGAGCTGGCTTCAGTGTGCACTTGCAGCCCAGAAAGCCAACCGTATCCTGGGCTGCATCAAAAGAAGCGTGATCAGCAGGTCGAAGGAGGTGATCCTGCCCCTCTACTCTGCTCTCGTGAGACCCCACTTGCAGCACTGTGTGCAGTTCTGGTGTCCTCAACATAAGGGCATGGAGCTGTTGGAGCAAGTCCAGAGGAGGCCACGAGGATGATCAGGGGCTGGAGCACCTCCCATATGAAGACAGGCTGAGAACACTGGGACTGTTCAGCCTGGAGAAGAGAAGGCTGCATGGAGACCTCAAAGCAGCTTCCAGTGTCTGAAGGGGGCTACAAGGATGCTGGAAAGGGACTCTTCATCAAGGACTGTAGCGATACGACAAGGGATGATGGGTTCAAACTGAAACAGGGGAAGTTCAGGTTAGATATAAGGAAGAAGTTCTCGACAGTGAGGGTGGTGAGGCACTGGAATGGGTTGCCCAAGGAAGTTGTGAATGCTTCATCCCCGGCAGTGTTCAAGGCCAGGTTGGATGGAGTCTTAGGCGATGTGGTTTAGTGTGAGGTGTCCCTGCCCATGGCAGGGGGGTTGGAACTAGATGATCTTAAGGTCCTTTTCAACCCTAACTATTCTTTGACTCTATGATTCTACATAGAGTAGCATAACTCTTAGGCTGCCTTGTCCTACCTATTCACTTCCTGATCTCTAGTCTAAGGTTTGTCTTGCCTAAATCATCCTGACTTAAATTCGCCCTCAAATTTCCCATAAATCTGGGGAAAGAGCTTTTACAATATGTGTCTCTATATGTGTCTGCTCAGATCTCACCTTAAAAGGGTGACAGGTATTACTGCAAATACCTCTTGGCTCTTGTTCCACCTCTGGGTAGCTACAGCATCATGCAATTTATCATGAATTAAGTATCCCCCTCCCGTGCTTTCCTTCACTCTCCACTTGCCTTTCAGAGGAATGCATTGGCCTTGTGCCTTCAGGCTGCAGTTTAACTGCAGCTCATGCAGCATCTGCAGGTAGAAACTTAGCACTGAGAAATACAGCCTTGTTTTGTCTCCTCTGGCCCTGGGCTGTAGTGTAACTCAGTGCCTCCATGCAAGGTGCATGTACTTCAGCTTCATGTTGGAGCGATGGATGGGGCTGACCCCTTGACATCTGGCTATACAGGGCTTGTGTGATACAGATGAGTGCAGTGTTGTTGCTCCTGCTGCTGCAAACACATGTCATGGAGATGAGATTATCTTGTTTGGGGGGTTTCATGGGGAAGAATAGGTTCAGCATTCAGGAACTGCTTTGCTCCTGATGCTGCTGTGGCTCAGGCTGGGCAAGAGCCTAGTAAATGCTTAAGCACCTCTTGCAAAGTGCTACTGGCAGGATCAGGCTGCATCCACATTCATGCTGTTAATGCTCAAGGTTACTAACATAATCTTCTTCATTTCTCAGTCAGAATTGCCAATGACCAAGGAAGATTGGTCCTAATGTCCTACCATGTCCTCACTGCTTTTTGCCTTGCCTGTGCTAGGAGTGTATGGAACAGCAGTTCTATTGCCAGCCCCAGAAACAAGCCATTTCCACTGCCTTAATTACAATTCCCCTTGCAGACAGGAACTCAGGAATAGCCATAATGGTTAAACATAAGGTCCATCATCTATGCTTGTGTCCTGTCTCTAGGAGTTGCTATCAGCAGATGTGGATTGAGTGTATAAACAGAGGCATCCTCACTCACATCACTCATCCAGCTACAGGAATTTGTGTCTTCCTAAGCCAGGGAAACCAGTTGAAACTCCAGCATGTCCTGGATGCATTTATTTGCCCTTACTGGAATAGTTTCTTTTCTATGTGATGTCTTTGTTTTCTAGAAAGAGGCTGATGCCAGCTGAGTCTCACGATGCACTAAACACATTTATTTTGTACTACTCAGGTGCATGGCTTGTTCATCTGAATAGGTTTTCCTTTGTGTCCTAAGGGAAACAAACTGCACAGGGATGGGCATTGCTGTTGTCCTTGTAGTAATATGGAAATAGCCACAAGGAGGAAAATAACTATCAAAGATAACCAGTGCAAATGATGCAAGTATAGTGTACAGCAGGACTGATCTGCTCAGGGTGGTTGCAGGCAGGTACAAGCTTGGCCATTCAGCATGACTTGTATCACAGGAAATAAAACTTACGTGTTGCTTGTTTTGGGCAAACCCATTGTACTTGTTACATGCCAGATATTCCTCATGCCCACCTAGAGTCCGGCCAGCTGGGTGCTACACCCAGGCAGTGAGGATCAAACCCCATTTTCCCTGTGCTGCTCCTTGATTCTTCCACCTACAGAAGATGATGAATTTCTTGAAGTGGGGAACGATGTTGCTGCCAGAATGCAACACTTTCCTCCCTTCTCCCAGCCGAGGGAAAAGGGCCTGTGCAGCAAGATGCTCTGAAGATCAGAGCACATTTCCCTTTCTTCTTGCTGTAGTGTCTCCCTTGGGTTGTTGTTGAAGTGTATGTTGACCACAAGCTATGTGGAGCAGCCTTGTATTCTCCAAGTTATTGCAAGACTTATGACCAGTGCCTAGAGAGGTAGGACATGCTCTAGCATAGATGAGCACAGCAAGGTGAACTCCATGGCATGCTTTGGAGTATGATGTTCAGTTGTTTGAAGTCTTGGAGCTCAGGCCTGCTCCCTCCAGGATAGTTCAGGGCAAACCAGTCTTGTGTCTTGTTTCCTGACTATCCAAAGAAGATATGGTGAGAAAGCCTGCTCACTTCTGACACATATCATGTGTCTGTAGTACTGTAAATGGTTAGTGTCCATCAACCCTTCCATGCCTCCCCAGCTCACCTGGGAGACATGTTTATTCTGGCTAGTTTATCATTTGTAAATCTACTTGGTTGACTCAATTTTGCTTTTTAACAAGAAACGAGCACTTTGTAACCACAGAGATTAAACTCTGATGGACTTGCAAACCGTTAACATGGAGGGAATATAACAATAGATTAAACATGTTAATGAAGCTGTACTAAAAGCTCTGAATTACTTAGGTAAATTGTACAGTTATTAACAATGAACCCTACTCAATGTAACCCATGACCAGGGAGGTTTGGGACATGTAGGGTGGGATGGATACCACCAGTCCTTCTCCATACTTCATCAGGATGGAGGTATGTCGATGTTCTTGTATGGCTAATCAGGGTAGTCATCCTTAGATCAAGCATCTGAAGTGATATTTCACCCAGACAGATTCTTCAGCTTGACCTAAGAGGGCTTTTGTGTGGCTGGCATGTGTCCTTTGGGGAGCAGGAGGTGTTGAACAGTTTGCAGGGTGATGTTACACAGTTTCTATAAGAGAGGCATGTGATGGCAGGGCAGACATCCCAAAAAGGTTGGGTTTGCAGGTGGTGTTACCTTTTCCATGGACTGTGCTGTCCTGGTCCTTGCTGGGAATAGGGCCTGATGGTGGTACTTGTGATAGATTCTAGGAATTGGTCTCCATTGCCTCACATCTTCCACCTGATTCACATCCCCTGTCTCCTACAAGGGCATGTAGTGATAGGACAAGGGGTAATGGGCTTAAACTGAAAGAGGGAGATTGAGACGAGCTCTTAGGCAGAAGCTCTTCCCTGTGAGGGTGCTGAGGCGCTGGCACAGGGTGCCCAGAGAAGCTGTGGCTGCCCCATCCCTGGCAGTGTTCAAGGCCAGGTTGGACACAGGGGCTTGGAGCAACCTGCTATAGTGGAAGGTGTCCCTGCCCATGGCAGGGGGTTGGAACTGGATGAGCTTTAATGTCCCTTCCAACCCAAACCATTCTATGATTCTATGTTTAACGATGCCAGGTAGGCTACAGATGGAAAAGGCCGAAGCAGAAACTTGTGACACCAAGCCCAAACCTGTGACAACATGACACCAGGTTATCCCTCCAAAACCTTGTTACATTTTGCCCCACATGAGAGTACAACCATCATGTCCCATGGTGTCCAAGGAAAGAAACAGTTTGTGCTTTGTTTTGCTATACACCACTAAGAACAACAGGGTTCATGCCTGGAGCTGGGGGATGTAGCATCGCGTACCAGGATGTGCAGCACATGGGTAAATGCACTCATGAGAGCTGTGTCTCCCTAGCAGTGCAGGTAGCTGCTAATTTGAGCAGTATCCACCACTTGAATGAAAGCAGCAGGGGTGAGGAACAGGGATTTGTCATTTCTAGGAGGTGGCTTTGAGTCCCTGCCAGCTCGGCGGGGTTGGGAGCAGCTCTTCTCATCCAAAGCAGCAGCTGCAGTGCCAGTCCCAGCCAGAACCTCCTCTGTGCATGGGGGTGCTCACAGTAAACAGTGGAAAATAGGGCTGGGAGAAGTCTGAGAGCTTCTCTAGCCCATCTCGCTGTGGGCAGGATCAAGTCTACCTGTATCCCTGCTTAGAGAAGCTTCTTCAGCCTGTTCATCAAACTGCCGGGCTCCCCAAGCTGGCTTCTTTACCCTTGTGGCTAGAAACTTTCTCTAATGTCTAAAGTCAGCCTCCCTACTGTTACCCACAGATTACCCGCACCAGACATGGAGAAAGATTTATTCTCTTCCCCTTTTCTCTTCCACATATGATGATGTTTATCCTGCTTCCCCTGATCTTCTCTAAACAGCCCTGCTTCCTCCTGCCTTGCTGTATAAATTCAGGCTCACCAGGGTCCCCCTTGAGTCTTGTCCTCTTCATCTGGCCTCCTGAAGTGCCCCACTCATGGCCTCAGCAGTACCATCAGTGCATGGACTGTTCCACGTGCTCAGAAGCACACGTGCCTGTTGTCCCCCATAGCAGGGGGGCTGCATCTCCTCCAGCAGCCCAACACTGTTGACTTAAGCACATGGTGTTCACCACTCCTCTTACCTCAGTCCTGCAGTGCCACCGAGTCCCCGCTCCCCTTGTCTGCCTCTGTGCACTCAATTATTGTTGCCTGAGAGTATTTACCTTCCCTGAGTTCAAACCTGTTTTCTTTCTCTGAACCATTTCTTCTGTTCATTCAGCTAATATTGTGTTCCAAGCTCTGCTTTCCAGTGGGCTCACAGCCTTTCCTGATTTAACAAGCTTCTTTCTTTATCCTAGTCATTCAGGGCAATAACAAGTAATGCTACAAAGGGCTTGCACGTGTCTTTCCCCCCAGCAAGCAGTACCTTGATGCACTCTACAAAAGCTCAGGCTGCTTCATGTTGCTCTGGAGTAACTCTGGGCTTAGTGCTCTGAGACTTAGGCATTGAATTCCCAGAGGTAGCAGATGGGTGATAGCTCTTGGAGGTTACTCACCTATATGCTTTCCCTGTGTCTTTTTACGGGAAGAACTCCTCCTCTCATCACCAGCATCCTATGGCATCCTATGGCATCCAGGACTCTATCCTGGATGAATGAATCCCCTACGACCAGAACCTGCCAGGCAGTGGACAAGCATAGCAGGATGCTTTTGAGGCAGGTGACTGTATCTGGGTCAGGGAATTCCTCTTTGCACTTGGTCCTGCAAAGCAATGGAGAGTTTTCCTCAGCAAGGTGCCAAACACCCTTTGAAGTGTTAATCACATTATTTAGCTTTGATTTTACTTTTAAGGTCTCCCTCCCTTTCCTCTCCCAAGAGCCAGGCTTTCCACTGACAGGCAGCCTGGCGTTGGAATTCTGGGGCTGTGCAATGCAAAGTGATACAAAGACCTGTTCAGGACTTGGGTTCCTGCAAATGGGGTCATCCCTGCTCCCAGTATAACCATGTTACCATGTGCTGCTGCTGCTAACTACATTGTACCAGCACAGGCTTGGGTGCACGGTCCTGGGGGCATTTCTTGGCAGGGGATGGAGTTTAGCAGATGATGTTGCCACCAATGCTGTGGGATGAGCCAAGTAAAGCTTTCACATGGCACAGCAGTGGGATTTTCTCTATGTCCTTGGATGATTTTGGTTTCAATAATTCCTTCTCTTTGTGTCTAAGGTTTTGCTGGACTTACGTTTATATCACTGTCCTCTCCAAGATATATCTAATCTGCTCTCTTCACATCTTGTAGCAGGGATTCTACTTTTACTTAAGTGGTAGATGTCTCTGCATTTAAATCACGATGTTTTTTATCTGGGCCTGACAGCTGGGAAGTGCTAGGTGGCTTCAGCTTTATAATTACCTCTGTCTGTCTTGTCTGGGTGTTCATGCACACACACACGTGCGGTTGTGCGCCAAGCTGGAGAGGAAGCAAGCAGTGAATGCAAGCAACAGCTGGATCCAGTATGTGACAAGTCAGGAGGAATTGTTTGTCTTTAAACGTCTTTTTATGTGCATCTTGGAGCTGCTCTTCATGGCTGCAGCAGCACAAGGATGAATAACCCGGAAATCCTTGGCCTTTTTGGGAGAAATGGAGGTTTGCTAAATATTGGGTCTGCCTGGATGAATTTGCCTTCTGCCTGGAGATTGTGTGTCTTGGCAGAGTTCCCAAGGAATTGGGATGAGAGGACTCTTAGGAGGAGGATGCCTTCAGGTTAAACTTTACTGCAGGCAAGGCAGAACAGCACTGGAGATGGCTGAACCAGAAAGGTGTTTGCTGCTGCAATCCTCTATCTCTTGCACTGCTGTATCCCTTGTACTCCCTGCTCCATCCCAACTGATATTGATCCAAAAATGTCCAAGGAGCCTTCTATCACTTCAATTTTCCATCTTCAGGCATGTGTCCAGCATATAGAGACTTGATCCCTGTGGCAGTCACAAGCTGGGGAGAGAAGGAGTGAGATTTGGGAATGAGGACTTTCACCATCAACCTGAGATCCCAGGAAACGAATGTGTTGGAGTGAGGTTTGGAGAGGCCTCAGCTTGTAGTTTGTTTCCTTTTCCTTTTAATGTGTTTGCTCTCTAATGTGTGTTGACACAGTAAATACACATGTTTGTACAAACATCCCAGCAGAGGGTTGCTTTGAAAGCCCCTTGCAGAGGATAGGAAATGTGCATGGCAGATGTTGGGAGGCGACCCGCTGCCTGGTACACGTTGTGATGCTGGAAATGGTCCCCATCAGGAAGAACTCCACGGGACAGCATGAGGCAAAGGATGTTTTGCTTGAGGTTTTTTAGATAGAAAGACATGGGAGCCCAGTGCTGGTCAGGTGCAGAAAGGGGTCCCTTTCCCATCGCTAAGTGTTGCATTGGGGATCCATATTGTTACTGAGTACACGCTGATGGTGATACAAGCATTGAGAAGGATGGGGAGAGAAGTTCCCAAGAGGGATCGGACAGAGCTCCCCCAAGTAAGGCACTTGCATGTAGGTGAAACAGAGACTTGTAGGAAATGATGAACAGACCCAACGCTTTGTAAGAGGTGCTGCCAAAGCTCCCTTCTAACCAAGCACAGTACAGCACTTGGTGTCGAACGGGACAGCATTGAGCTTGGCTATAACTAGGTTCTTCCAGGTTCTTTCACAGCTGATCAATCATAGAATCATAGAATGGTTTGTGTTGGAAGGGACATTAAAGCTCATCAGTTCCAACTCCCTGCCACGGGCAGGGACACTTTCCACGAGAGCAGGTTGCTCCAGCCCCTGTGTCCAACCTGGCCTTGAACACTGCCAGGGATGGGGCAGCCACAGCTTCTCTGGGCACCCTGTGCCAGCGCCTCACCACCCTCACAGTAAACGTGCCTTTGCACCAACAACTATGCTTACAGTTGCCTGTGATACCTTATTTTCAACCATAAAGTGCAGAAACCAAAGTCATGGGCGCCTGCAAATGGGTTTAAACTGACCCCATCATGATTCAAAGCCCTATGAGCTACAGATAAGCCTGTACGCTTTCACAGACCAAATTCCAACACTGTGGAGCTGGCTACATCCTCCATCATACACAAGTAAGACACCTCAGTACTGGCCACGAGGTGTTGATGGTTGAAGCTTAACACAAACAAGGTGGACTTGATTTTAGAGAGTACATAGTACGCAACACAACTCTGGTTAAAGGCATGCACTCAATGTTAGGTGTGTCTGAGCAGTCTACGAGTACTGTTACTACTCCCAGTTGACTAACAGACACTTTTTAGTCTTAATATACTGCAAATTGAGCACCTAGCTATACCGCAGCAGTGTATACATATAACTGGCAAACCATGAATTCATGGGAAGCTCCAGCTTGGACAAGGCATGTATGCATGTAGCAAGGATTGTAGTTGCAAATCCTTTCTTTCCTACTGTCAGTTCTGCACTAATGACAGCTTTGCTAGCTCTTACCTGCAAGATGCCCAGTGGCCTGTTTTCTGGTCACCTAAAAGAAGAGACATCCCTATGGCTGCAGCTCTTCAGCTCTGCAGGAGTTGGTTCATAACTCTGTAATAACAGGGCATCCCAAGACAGACAGGGATCAAAGCACAGTTCTCTAACCCTCTTCTTGTAATATGACATGCTGAGCATACAAACACCGCCTCAAAATCAAGCATTTCTGTTATAAACCATCCCCACACTTTTTCCCACATGGACAGCAAGGAAAGGGTGTATGGCTCATCTGTGAGAGATGGCAGTCACTCAGGCTGAAATTTGTCTCACCTAATGCTGGTCATCAGCATTGAATGGAAATGAGTTGCCTTTTATAGATAATGGAGAGAGACTGGCATCTTCGGAAAGCAATTCACTCCATCTGCCTGAGACACCTATTTAGGATGGCACAAATCGCCCTATGGTGAAAACCTGTCTCTTCCCATTGACTAAAGGGGAAAGCTGCCTGACTCATTAGGTGAGATGTCTAATTTTCAGGAAGACCATGTTAAACAAGATGAATCCCACATTTAGTGCAATGCCTGGAAGGCACACAGGTGACTGGTGGCAGCAAGACGGTCTCTGGAGCCAGGCAGAGCAAGGGCGGCTCAGTTCTCATTCATTTGTTTTCAGATTCGTCTTTGCAGCTGAAATATCCTGCTTTGAGCTGGGTTACTGGAAGTGGCACCTTGTTTTGCCATGGTCTGGGGAGTAGATGGGAATACTGGTGTGAGAAATATGGGATCTGAAGGGTTTCTGCCACGTTGCTCCATCCTCAGCGCAGCTTCTTCCCTGTGCTGCTCATACTTGGCAAGAAAGGGAGATTGCACTGTTCCCATGTTACAGATGGGAGACTCGAGGCACAAAGTGGGATGAGTGACAGCAAAGGGCACTCATGGGACAGACCCCCTGCACCTCCTGATGCTCTGCTCAGACACCAGGGATTATGGCTGGTTGTGCCCAGGGACCTGCGGCTTGTCACTGCTGCTTCCCTCCCCAGGTGAAGCTGGAGAGGAGAGGACAGTTTCTAACCATGGGTGAGACATGGCAAAGCTCTTTGTTGCTTCTTAACAACACACAACTAACGCACTAATGAGGTGGTAAAGGTGGTGTTTGGGTCTGAATTGGCTGTTCCCAATCCCACTGAAGTCTCTTTGCTAATATTACCTAGAACTTGTCTTCAGACCTTCAGAAACACAGGAATTAGAACTAGATGATCTTAAGGTCCTTTCCAACCCTAACTATTCTATGAACTGGCATTACCTGCCTTAAAATCTCCAAAGTCCTGTACCAGTGTGCTGAGGGCTTAGAGCAAACTTTGGATAGCAGCCTGTGGGACAAAGCTTTCCTTTGCTCATTGGAAACTCCTCTGGGGGGACAGGGCAGGATGAGACCCACCTCAAATCACTGCACCAGTGCTGGGACATCTCAGAGGGCTGGGATTCCTATAGGAGACCCACTCCATATAGCTGCTGACACCCTGTGGCTGCCGGGAAGAAACGCAGGGATTTTTCACGCAAGGGTTGGGCAATTTTGGGTTTGAAAAACGTCCTTCCAGGAAAAACGAAAAAAACGACTGTTCTTGGAAGAAATAAACCTAAAAAGGAAACAAATCCCCCAGACACTTCCCAGCTGTGCTTTTAGTGCTACTGCAGGGACAAAGGTGGCATGGTGCTGGCTGGCAGCCTGCTTGCGGCTGTCTCCCTTGACTCCCAAGGCCATGGGCTGAGGGCAAGAAGCTTTGAAGAGCTCCCAGTTTAGGGGATGGGTGGGAGTAGGCAGCTGCAAACAGAGACATAGGACATGGCCACTTCCTCACCAAAAGAACTTCTTTAACTCTTCCTCCTTCCTACTCTGTGTCCTTCCTCCTCTCATAGTTTATGTGCCACCAACTGCCAAGATGTTCCCACATAGAGTTATTTTCCCCTCTGTATTTTCTTTCCTGACTGCCAAGAGATCTGTGTACAAACACAGGTTTCTCCCTTTCACAAGCAGCTAACTGGTCCTCCTCCAAGATAGCACAACAAAAGCAGAAAAAACAAAAAGATGAGGAAAAGGAGAGCAATGACCATGCTCTGCTCAACACAGAGGGATGGGGGGAGTTGTTGGCACAAGACAAAATTGGCAGTGTAGTAAGCTGTAGCCTTTGAAGACGAGAGAAGAAGCAGGCGATTGTCATAAAGGGAGCAGACACGTCCCTTTAAACAACAAAGCCTGCAAAGATAGCCCGGAGTTCCCAAAATACAGACTTCACACTGCCTTCTTCTGTCACTCCCGGACAGAAATAGTAGCCCAGTGGGAACCATAAGACATGATGAGAAGCACCAGTCTTCTAGGATGAACGCAGCCGGGTCCAGAAGGGTACAGGCAGTGGGAGGAGGTTGGCTTCTGGCTCTGGTCTCCATCACCCTCACTGGCATCACTTACAGAGGCAATCCCTGCACTGAGGACATGGCCCTTCCCTCCTGGTATGGAAATGAAGCACCTGAGCCAATGCAGGATTGCTCCCCATGGCCCCTTTTGCAGCTTGTCCTTTGTCTTGCCCTGTTTTAACTGTCCCGAGGCGAGCTGGAGGGCTCAGGCTGAGCTCAGGGCTGTGAATGATGCCAGCATCCCAAGAGGCACCAATGTGGGGTTTACGGCACGTCCATCTCTGCATGATGGAGCTGTACCTCCTGCATCCCTTATGGACATGTACCCCCTCTTTGGGACAGCTGGTGACCTGCCTTCATCACTGTAAACTGCTCTGAGAGTGCTAAAAACCAGTGCTGTGGGCTGCATGGTGCAGGACCCTGTCATAAAGGGACAGGATGAGGCCACCAGCTAGTGAGGAATGTCTTTCAGATGGCAATGAGGCTGGCATGGGGGCAGTGGGTGGCAATGGGGACAGTGGGTGGCAGTGGGACAGCTACGGCAGCTGCGCCATCTGCTGCACGCGTAGAGAAGTTTCGGCCAAAAAAGGAGCATTTTGGTCAAGTAGTTACCAAAAATAACCATCAGCCCATCCCCAACCCCTTCTCTTTTCTCCTTTGTTTCTCACTGGATGTGCTGCCAGAGCTGCTCACCTCCTCCACCTGTTTCACCATCTCCCATGCACCAGAAAAACTTTAGATGCAACTTGATAAAGGCTGACAAAAAAACTATTTAAAAGCCCCTTTTTTCTCCCCTTCTCCCTTATGAGGGAGATCTATAGGGAGAGAAAACAAGGGAGCTCCAGGTACTTGTAAATCTATTCTCCCAAGGGGTCTGTGAAGCATCCTCAAGGGGATGCGAAAATCACCAAACCTGAGGATACTATGATTTGTTTTCTGAAACTGATCTAATTTTAACACAACAAACCCCTGGGAACGTGGAAAGTTGTCCCTCCAAAGGAGATAAGGCTTTGGGAAAGAGTGAGCAAATGGGAATTCCAGTAAGGGGTCTGTTTTCAAGCAGATCCTCAATAGCGCAGATGTTTCAAGCTGTTGTTTGGATGAAGATCAGCATGTACCTTAAAATGCACAGGGGTTTGTGGATTATGCCTCCTTGACTTGGAATTTCACTAAATAACACCCAACACTTTGGGAATATGAAACACCAGCACTACCCCACTCTGGCAAGACTTCAAGGAAAAGGAGTTGTTCCTGCTTTGGAGGCTTGAGGTCCTGTTTCTTTTCTTGCAGTCACCACTCACACGAATTCCTTTGGAGTCCCTGCTGCTACTGGTGTGTAAATCTGGGGTAACTATTGATTTACTCCAGCACAAAGCTGGAAGTGATCACGGAAATAACTAGTCGGTCTTCTGGATTCTTCCAGATCTAGTGGAAGGTGTTCCTGCCCTTGTCAGGGGTTTGGAACTAGACGAGCTTTAAGCTCCCTTCCAGTTCTAACTACTCTTAGGAGTGATTCTGCTGCAGTGAAAGGGGGGTTCAGCTCTTACATCCCTCATGTAAAACAGGGGGATGATTGTGGCACAGTGTGATGAACATCATTCAATTATTGTGCCACCACCTGTGCTGTGTGACTATGGAGGGGTGTCTTGGCTAGGAGCCTGCAAGGACAAAGCCAGGAGAGCCGTGTGAACCACGGGGAAGAGCAGCACAGATGAAAGGGGGTGTAATTATGCATCGCAATACCCTCCCTCCCAAGCAGCGCTTGGCAGGTATATCTGATCCCCGAGTCTTTTGTGTCCTGACTGGCACTTGCTGTATTGATGCTGAACTCCTGACCTTGCTTTGTCTCCAACCATGACCTTATGTCAGAATGGCTTTGGGTAGAGTTTCACTGCCCGGGTTACCTCGAGGTCCCAAAGGAAAGTGATCCCTCGGCTCCTGTGAGTGACATGTTCTTGCTGTCTCTTCCCGGCCCATGGGAGATAGGTGGTGGCTATGGAGACACGAGATCATGCTCAGGTTATTCTTCCATCACCTTTCCATCACCAAAGATGCAGCTGAGCTTGCTGTATGCTCTTTGATTTGCTTGACGTATTCAAGAGAGCAGTGAAAGATCTGATTTGGGCACCCGAGGGACCTGAAATACGGTGCCATGAGCATCTCTGGGAATCAGACCTGGCCTTCCTCCCACATTCCGTTATCCTAGAGCACAACTGCAGCAGTAGTGTCTGGGGTATGGTTTCTACTGTGCTAGTGACTGCTCCAGGAATACTTGCTCTTTGTCCCCAGAAGTTTTCAGGCAGAACCTGTCTATTGGTCTCCACTGGTATGTGGCCAGGTATAAGCCACTTGTAGAGAGATAATGAGCTTATAGATAAATAGCAAACCACAGACCTTTAGAGGATGGAGGACTCCTGCAGCTCCTTATGGGATGCTGCTTTAGAGCTCAGACATCTCAGTCTCTTACACTAGAAGAAGAGTAACCAGCTATCTTGCCTCAGACGGGGCATTGCTCTGGTACTTACAGAAGTAAATAAAGGGTCTGGGGGAAGATATGGGGCACCAAGTGAGTTGGAGACTTGCATGCTGGTCCTATTAGAAGGACAGTGCCTATTCTTAGCTCTGCTCCAAATTCCCTGCTGGGCTGCTGTGCTTGTGCATCACTTGGCTCAGCCAAAGCATCCCTATAGATGCTCCATCAGGACCCCATTTATGCTCAGCTTTTCCAGGCTCTTTGCTTTCTGAATTTCCCTACATTTCACATTTCACCTGAAGTTCTGGCAGGCAAGAGGTTTTTGGGCTGGTTCAGTGCTACAAGATCATATTAGACTAATGAAAGCTGTTTTAACTCCTTTGATAGGGCAACTTAAACAACCCAGCAGCTTGATGTAGGGTCTGATTCCCAGCTCAGCAGCCAAACCCCAACCTCCATGGCTCAGGCAGCATTTTTCCTCTCCCAGCAGTCCTCTGCCTCTGTCTAAGTGGAATAATATGTCAGCGCTCACCCACTAAATCCCTCTGACACTCTTTAATTCTCTCTTGATCATGCCTTGTGCCTTGCCCTTTGTGCCATACAGCTCCTTTAGGACAGTTCCCAGCAGACCTCCTAATCCTTTTAAGTGCACATGGAAGGCTCTGTTTCCTCCACGGGGTGGTCAGCTTCCCTTCCACAGACCTGGGCTGATTATCTGCAGACTCTGGGGTGTGTGTGACTGGAAGGAAATCACTTCCTGCCTCTCTAAACTGCTGCGTTGCTACCTTTTGCCTCTTTATAGATGGAGACTTTATACTGATGGTCCTGGCTGGTGATTTACCAGTGTTAAAAATGTGCCTACTATGCCATTATTTTATAGTCCTTTGAATTACTTTTGGATAATTCAATCAAGGGCTTTGAATACACATTTGGCTAATTCTGATTGATGTACAAAGAACCGCTGTGATTAAGGGTCTGGAGATACGTGCTATTCTTATGCTATTGGAGCTAATAATTAGGAACATAGAAATGTTTGGGTTGGAAAAGACCTTTAAGATCATCAAGTCCAACCATTCCCCAGCACTGCCAAGGCCACCACTAACCCCTGGCACTGAGGCCTCGGCTACATGGTGTGTGAACACTTGCAGGGACGGTGACTCCAGCACTGCCCTGGGCAGCCTGTTCCAATGCCTGAGCACCCTTTGGGGAAGGAATTGTTCCTCATCTCCATCTAAACCTGCCCTGGTGCAGCTTGAGGCCATTTCCTCTTGTCCCATCCCTTGTTCCTTGGGAGCAGAGACCAGCCCCCTCTTGAGGGGCCCAGAACTGAACACAGGATTCGAGGTGCGGCCTCACCAGTGACCAGCAGGTCAAAGGAGGTGATCCTGCCCCTCTACTCTGCTCTTGTGAGACCTCACTTGGAGTACTGCTTACAGTTCTGGTGTCCTCAACATAAGAAGGACATGGAGCTGCTGGAGCGAGTCCAGAGGAGGGCCACGAGGATGATAAGAGGGCTGGAGCACCTCCCATATGAAGACAGGCTGAGAGAGTTGGGGCTGTTCAGCCTGGAGAAGAGAAGGCTGCATGGAGACCTCAGAGCAGCCATCCAGTATCTGAAGGGGGTCTATAAGGATGCTGGAGAGGGACTCTTCATCAGGGACTGTAGTGATAGGACAAGGGGTGATGGGTTCAAATTTAAACAGGGGAAGTTTAGATTAGATATAAGGAAGAAGTTCTTTACAGTGAGGGTGGTGAAGCACTGGAATGGGTTGCCCAGGGAGGTTGTGGATGCTCCATCCCTGGCAGTGTTCAAGGCCAGGTTGGACAGAGCCTTGGACCACGTGGTTTAGGGCAAGGTGTCCCTGCCCATGGCAGGGGGGTTGGAACTAGATGATCTTAAGGTCCTTTCCAACCCTTACGATTCTATGATTCTATGATTTTCTTGTCCCATCCCTTGTTCCTTGGGAGTAGAGACCAGACCCCTGCTGGCTCCAGCCTCCTGTCAGGCAGTTGGAGAGAGTGAGAAGGTCCCCCCTGAGCCTTCTCTTCTCCAGACTAAACCCTCCCAGGTCCCTCACATCACTTCCACAATACTTTTCATTTGAATATTTCAAATACCAATCAATTTTTACTCTCCCCAGCCCTCTTTGGAGGTGGCCCCAATAATGATTTGACAGCCATGGGCGCGTGATCCTACAATTTGCTGTTCTCCCCTGTGTCACTCTGAGCTGAGGGATGCACAGTGATGCATACTGCTTTGGTAGTATCTTTTAGGTCTATACTTCATATCTCAAGAACATCTATTTACCCACCCTGCAGCCACAGAAGCTCTCCCCTAAAAATCACCCAATCCACAAGTGTTTGAATGACAAATGTGGAAACTGAAGCACTGACAGGGCAGCTGATGTCCCGGAAGTCATATGGCCTGTTCATAGCTCAGCTAAGGTTTGAGATTCCCATTTGTCTAAGTCCCTTGCTCTACCCCTGGAGCTAAATAAGAGGATAAAAGAGAACAGAGACTATTCGTTTTTACCAGCACAGGCTGGAGTAAGAGGCTGTACAAAGGAGGGTGCTGTGAAGGAGGCCTGTTTATATTCACTGCTCCACTGCTCCATATCCAGTGATCTCTGGTGTAATTCATTATAGAATCATAGAACCACAGACTGGTTTGGGTTGGAAGGGACCTTAAAGCTCTTCCAATTCCAACCCCCTGCCATGGGCAAGGACACCTTCCTCTAGACCAGGTTGCTCCAAGCCCCATCCAACCTGGCCTTGGAAGGATGTATTTTCAGTTCACCAGAACTACAAATTGGCCATTTGGAAGCTGTCACAGACTAAGGTTGTGTTTGGTCCTTTCAGGAAGAACTGAGGAGATGGAGAGGGAGGAACTGCAAAGGGATGTGTTTGGTGTAGTCTTTTCTGCAGGAGTTTGGAGTGGTGGCTGTCTTTCTCTTAAATAGTGTCTAAGAATGTCTTGTAGCTCAGTGCTGGAGACTACAGGTGAATCTAGCCAAGTGATGTTGGAGGGGACTAACAAATGTGATGAATTTCGGTCACTAATGAAGGACTAGTTGATGGGAAGTGAGAGGAAGCTTTGTGAAGGCAAAGGCCTCAGTGAGGCACAGCTGAGCATATATGGCACTTGCTGGGACCATGGCTTCTCATTTGGAACTAACTTGGTTGGGACTATCTTAAAATATTGCTGTTAGAGTGGAGCATATGATGGAGGAGTACATGTGACGGAGAAGTAGATGCCTCATCCCTGGCAGTGTTCAAGGCCAGGTTGGACGGGGCTTGGAGCAACCTGCTCTAGTGGAAGGTGTCCCTGCCTATGGCAGGGGGTTGGAACTGGATGAGCTTTAAGGTCCCTTCCAACCCAAACCAGTATGAGATTCTATAATCTATGACTGGTGAGAAAGGTGGTCTGTGCTGAAGCTGGCCTGCAGAGAGACATATCCCTTGGTCAGACATCAGAGACAAGCAGAGGAACTGCTGGTGGATTGGCAGATGAGAGCATCCTTCAGTGGAACATCGGTCTATGGGAGGTGAATGGAAGAGGCCTCATGTAAGTGTTTCAGCACTAGATCAGTTTTCTGGCTGCTTGCATGAAAGGGGAATAAGGGCAAGTGTGGTGCTTTGTCCCCAGATGGTAATTCCCTTTTATCTGAGGCAATATTGGAAGATAAGCATTCACTCATTCTCTTCTTTTTTCCTGTGGATAAACATAGATTATGAAGGTTAGAAAGGCTTCAAGAGATGTTTCTTTTATCTGATATTAAGTTCTTTATAGGTCACTTTGGCATTGAGAAGCCCAGGAGCTGAAAGGGTCAGCAATTGAATTACAATAACCTTTGCAGAGCACAACCCTGTCAGTGGGGCTGGGACCCAGAGATATGTGGGACCTTATTATCACAACCTTAGCCCCAGGGGTGCCAACTGACAAAAGGGATTGAAGACAGAGTCTGGGCTGGCTGATTTCCTTGGAGAGCTTCTTTTTCAGGTTCCCCTTTCCCTTGGCCTTGGAGATAACATGTCCCCACATTGCTCACAGGAATTGTTCCCAAGCCACCGCTCCATTCACCCACCCAAGCCCATAGCTCTTAGCAAGAAAAGGAGCAAAGAGCTCCAGCTCTGAGATTTCTCTGTTTTCAGTTATACACTTACAGCCCTGCATCTCTGTGTAGTCATTTAGCATCAGCACTTCACACACATATTGGTACAGGAACAGAGAATTTTACTTCATCAGTGATATAATCTTTAGGATATGATTTCTGATTTGTTTTTTTATCAAGAAAGTGGCAAAAGCACCCAAATCCTCAGAAAGCAGGAGCTTTGGTCTGCCTCTGATACGCTGCAAAGGGAAATTGCAAATACATCTGTATATCTCCAAGATTGAGTATGACAGGCTATGATTGAGCTTGTTGCCCTCGCTGATGCCTGGAGCTGCGCAGGGCACTGCACCACCAAGGTGTGTGTAAATGCCTGTATTCAGAGCAGATTCCCTGTGTTGTCTGCTGCAGGGAGTAGGTCCCTTGCTGGGGATGCTGTGCTGGGTGTGAATGCACACTCAGTTGTATATATGTGCCTATCTTTACATCACCACATGTTCCTTTACTCATGACCAAGACCCTGTGACACATTCATGAGTGAATTCTCAGCCCAGGCACATGAGCCTTGGTGGGCACAGTGTGTGCATGTAAGTGCATGTGTTGTTGGGTGCCTCCGCATGTTTCTGGGTGCTTTCCACCCTCCTGCATGTGTGCTTTCCTGACTGTGCCCATCCGTGTGCTGCTGTGTGCTCTTCTGCCCATGTGCCCATGTGGATGCCCGGGTCTCCGTGCTTCCCGTTGCCAAAGGGCAGCTGGCTTCCTCTCAAGTGACACGGTGTCATGAGGATCTGTGGGTGTCTCAAAGCTCACCCCGTCTGGCTGCAGTCAAAGGGCTCTTTGTGGTGCTGCTCTGCTCCCAGCCCTCTGGGTCACCGCATTCCCGGCATAGAGGGATGAGCTCATCTCTGGGAGGAATGAGCCCCATGAACAGACACTTATCAAGGACTTGTATTCATGATCCAGCCCATGTGGTGGTCCATCTGTCTTCATACCATCCCATTTTACTATCTGCCTCAATTACTAAGCTATCCCATGTAAGGATTTGTATCCGAGCCAACTGTGTTGAGATCTTTGTCTCTGGTCAGTCCTATTCTCACACACACATTGTGCTTCTGGGTATTTCTGGACTAAAAGCAGGCAGGGCTTTGAGACTTTCTGCTAGTGCTACTGGTCTGAATTGCTTTTATTTACAGTTTGACCCCTGCTTAAGAGCTGACCACAGCTAGGAAAGCATTTTAGGTTGTGTTTCATGAGATGCCACCCATGCTCTTATCTGTAAGTTTAATTTTCATACTTCTCTCTTTTTCATTGTTGTTCCCTTAACCTCAGTCAGAACCCGCTCTGACTGAAAGCATCTCCACGTCCCTCTTGTGCTGTTGCCCCAGAGCTGGACCAGGACTGCAGGGGGGGTCCCCCCAGAGCGCAGCAGAGGGGGAGAATCCCCTCCCTCGACCTGCTGCTCATGCTCTGTGGGTGCAGCCCAGCACATGGCGGGGTTCTGGGCTCAAGCACACACTGAAGCCAGGTCATGGGGAAGGAAAGGAAGAGGAATAGCAGGTTTAGGGCTCTGGCTTTTGCGTGGAGCAGCACAGCCCAGTCCTTGGTGTGGACTGGACAGCCCCGTGCCATAGGTGAGTGCCAGCAAGCTGTTAATAGATCTCCTGGCAGGGCTTGTTGCTGAACACTGAGCACTTGGCAGGCCATTACCTTGAAAAATGAGCTCTGCCGAGCTTGCCTGGTGTTGTTACAAACTAATGATTTGCATTGATTAGCACGTGGCTCGTGAGTGTCTAATTTATCAATCAGGAAGTGCCAGGGGAGCGTGTGTAAACCCTGCTTTCAAAAATGATGTCATCTGTCAATTGGCTAATGAATGTGAAAACTGCACACACCTGATGTGCTCTCCCTGGTAAAGGAGAGGAAGGACCAAGTCATCTCCTTCTCTTTCCCTCTGCGTCCTTCTCTGGAGCTGTTTCACTTTAAGGTGAGCCCTGCAGTTGAGATACAGTCTGTATCAGCAATAGCAGGGCCAGGGCAGTGATTGTCCCCCTGTACTGGGCACTGGTGAGGCTGCACCTCAAATCCTGTGTTCAGTTCTGGACCCCTCACTACAAGAGAGATATTGAGGGGCTGGAGTGGGGCCAGAGAAGGGCAATGGAGCTGGTGCAGGGCCTGGAGCACAAGTGTGATGAGGAACGGCTGAGGGACCTGGGGGGTTTAGTCTGGAGAAGAGAAGGCTCAGGGGGGACCTTCTCGCTCTCTGCAATCGCCAGACAGGAGGCTGGAGCCAGGAGGGGGCTGGTCTCTGCTCCCAAGGAACAAGGGATGGGACAAGAGGAAACGGCCTCAAGATGCACCAGGGGAGATTTAGATGGAGCTGAGGAACAATTCCTTCCCCAAAGGGTGCTCAGGCATTGGAACAGGCTGCCCATGGCAGTGCTGGAGTCACCGTCCCTGCAAGTGTTCACACACTGTGTAGACGAGGCCCTCAGTGCCACGGGTTAGTGGTGGCCTTGGCAGTGCTGGGGAATGGTTGGACTTGATGATCTTAAAGGTCTTTTCCAACCTGGTCGATTCTATGATTCTATGACTGGCCACACTTCAAGCTGTGATTAATGGTTTTATGGTGCTGGGAGCAACAGTCATAAACCCACTGGGTTAGGTGCTCTCCAAGCCCACAATGAAAGGTTGGTCTTTTATTTATGTCTAATTTAGGTCATAAATCCATTGCAGCAAGTATCTCTTGCTACAAATGTTGGTGGGGAAACATAGTGCTATGGTCACATGCTGCAAACTATGAAAAAAAGGGGACCTCTGTCAGCTAGGAGTTTGTCTCCTGGCTTGAAGGACACCCTGGCCCAAAGCAGAAGGTTCATTCCGGCGTATCCCATGTCATTATATGCTTGATCCATTGTGAGACAGTGACCCACCATGGAACTGGAGCATCTAGGAGCCATGTTGAGGCATGGTGAGGCATCCCTGCCCATGGCAGGGGGGTTGGAACTGGATGATCTTAAGGTCCTTTCTAATCCAAACCATTCTATGATTCTATGATTCTATGATAACCCATGTCTCTCTAGTAAAGGAAAAGAGATGGCCATCAATGTCTTGTCCTATTTTTTTCCTGGATCTTCTGAAGTAAGAGGAATCCTCCTCGGCCCCAGCATGAGGGAGATCTCCAATCCAGCAGCCAGGCACATTTGTTTGACCTGATTTTGCAGCCTGGATGGATTACATGAGAGGTCAGTGGGTGACTCCGTTGTGGGAATTAGACCCTGTGCCCCTGCCTCGTGCAGCCACGCGTGCTGCCTACCAGAGCCCAGCCAAGTGTATGTCATGGAAGGATTACAGTGTAATGCCTGCAGATGATAGGGGTTAGCCAGAAGTATTCTTGGGAAGCTGTTTTCTTGGAATCCTTGTGTTTGCTGCTTGGAAAAAAGACTTTGGGAACTGCATGGATGGAGAAGAGGGGAAGAACCATTCTTCTTGGCTGTTGCAATGCTGTAACAAATGTCTTGCTTGATTGCTAACCACAAGATTTAGGTCTTCTGGACAAAATAAATATGAAGGGATTGCAAAACCAACCTGCTTTGCTGCCCTTTCTGTTGTGTGGATAGATGTGTGCACTCGCGTGGACATCTGTGGAGCGAGTGTCCTGTGCCTGCAAGTGCCTTCTGCAGGGGTACGTTTGTGTGGACAACTTGGGGTCTGTGGATACAGTTGGGTGAGTGATCACACAGACACTGATGAGCTTGGAACAGAGTTATAGAGCCTTGCCAGGGTAAAAGCTGGAGGGAAATAGCAAGTTTTGGTGTGGATCTGCCGTGGAAGCAAAAGATTGGGTTTGACTCTCCAGATCAGCTGGATCACCTCTGGCTGTCATGACACATTGGGGTCAGGACAGCATTGAAAGCATGAGTGTTGGGAAGACTAAACACCTGGTTTTCCATGATCTTGCTCTCCATATGGCTGAAAGTGCTCTGAGATCTGTATTTGGATGGGCTGGCATTGTCCATGCAAGCAGCACCTTCAAACATCTGTACAAGAGATGCTGCTGGCTGTTGACTATTAGGTATGAGAAAGATACCTCAGCCCTTGCTTTTTCAATTACTGTTTCTAAAGGTTCTTTTGGATCAGTAGATAGAAGGGTTATTGAAATGCCATGTTTTATTAGAAATTGATCTCCTGTTAATAGGCTTTAGGCAAATTAGAGCAGATTATTTGACTGGAAAACACATGCCAAAATGGAGGGATAGAGGAGGAACAAGAAGTGTCACCAGCCCCTTCCCTGTCTTTGCTGAGATCAATAGAGCTACATCATGTAGCCTAAATCAATGCAAAAGCAGAAATAGATGATCATCATAATGGTCTGACATTAGATATGTGCTGTCTGTTCTGTCTTTGCCCCCTCTCCATGCCAGGAACAGTAGCCAGCAATCCCAGCGTCCACTGGGGAACATTAGGATCATAAAAAAGGGAGGAACTAATATTGGAAAAGCAATGAAGTATTAGTGACCCCTGTGCAGTCATAAGGCTGTGGCTGGGCACTGCTCAGAGCACCCTGGATTGATATGCCAGGCTCCAGGACTGCTTGGATCTCCTAGAAATGATGTTTGCAGATCTTTAATCCAATAGCAAGAAGTAATGATGGCAAATTCAGTAGGAAGCCCTGGGAGAGGGAGAATCAGGGAGGACAAAGGAGGGATGCCACAGGGTATGGGAAGGATGGAGCTTGTCCTGCTGGTTCTGGCAACCATTTAATCCCCACCCTGGGGAACCGGGGCAATTTCATGGGCAAAATAAACCACCAGCATGACTTGAGCGGGAGCTGCTGGAGCACTGGCTGGAAGCATTAGGATGGCAATGATGAATTCCCTTTAACTTCATCAGCCCAGGGCTGCTGACGCTGCACAAAAGCAGAGTGGAGGGGAGGGATGGGTTGACTGAGCTAGCCATGGTTCACCAAGCTCCTCTTCCACTTAGTTATTCATTTAATTATTTGTAATGACTATCATCAAATCAGCATCTGCTCCTGCTGCCTGCCTGGCCATCCGTCCTGATCCTGATCCCAACCAGGCTTTTGGGAGTCTTGGAAGGGTTTCAAGTACTTTATAAAGGTACATTAGTGGAAAGAGGTCTTGCTTTGACTTTGGTGGGCCAGGAATGATGCTCTGGGCTGGAGGTGATGAGAAGAGCAGGAAAGATGTGAGCTCAACTGGCACAATGGAAATGAGCCATTCTTTTGCTGCCAGTGACCAGTCTAATCTGATGGGATAGTAAAATAGAAGTGAGGTGGTAGCAGGAGTCCTGGTTCAGGAGTGTGTTTCTGAAGTGAATCTGAAGACAGTCAGTTGTCTGTGCTTCATTTGCTCTGATTTATACAGCAGAGCTGTCTTAAAGTGTAAGAACTGGAGTTTTCTTGGATAAAACAAAACTAGATGATGTTAACAGGCTGATTCAGTCTATGGGAGGAGTCTATGGGTCCGAAGTAAAGTTCCTGAAGTACACCTAGTAAGGTTGTTGGATTTTTGCAGAAACTGTGTCCCCTTACAGATAACTCCTGTTATACTATGCTATTTGCTAATGTAGACATAGAGTTTGGGAGAGTTTTTCCCATCTCTACTGCTGGCGTACTTGGTCACTTCATGTCTTTCTCACCTAGCTTCCACTGCACAATGGGCCTTTCCAATCAGTCCCCATCCAGCTTAGTGGAGGAATGACAGGCTAACAGAGGTACGTGGTCCTCTCAAACTACAGGACAGAATTGATGCTCCAGTCTGGAAGGGTCTCTACTGGTGAGCTTAAAGATACTTGCTTTATTGCTACGATCATGGTTCATTTTCCAGCAATGGGACTAAGTGCTTGCTAGCACCAATTCCTTTGTTCTCCAACCCCACTGCTTTTCCTTTATGCTTTTGAGCCCATACCCATGACTTGGAGGGGTTTATTGTGTCCCTTTCTCCGACAACTGTATGACCCCAACCTCTAAACCCCATCTCCATCTTAGAATTGTGATTGAGACATCTGCCACCAGCTTGCCTGGGAGACTCAAACATCACCCTCCTGCAGACCCCACAGCAGCTAGGAGATAATGCTGAAAAGCATCAGTAGAGTGATGGAAGGTATCCTTTACCTTAGTTCATCTACCAGCCCCATGGGCTGCTTGCAGGATGCCTGTGGGGCTAGCCATGGCCAGTGTAGAAGCTCAGAGAAGGCCAGAGCCTGTGTCTTTAAAGATTAATAGTGTTGTTTGCTTATTAAGGAGATCGTTTTGAAGTCAGCTCTAGCCAGAACATTCTAGTGCAAGCATCTGTTTGCTACTGGGAGAGGATATTTATTGTCTGCTACTTCAATGGATGTAAATAAACAGCCAGACCTAGATAATGTTCAGACAAACAAACAAACAGCTGCCAGAATAGGTCCCCTGGTAGTTGACCTTCGGTAAGCATCATGCTGATGTTTTAATAGCAGCCAGCATTGCAGAATGAAACCCAGTGAATTCAACCTTCCAGGAAGCAGGATTAATCTGCAGCCTGAGAGCGTTTGTCCTGGGGAGCTCCGCACATGTGTGTTGGGTTAAAGGGGGGCAGGGGAGCTTCTGGTGCTGGGCAGAGCATCTTGTGGTCCAAGATGTGTCCGGAACTGATGTGTACGGAATAGTGGAGGCGATGAGCATATTTGTGGAGCAGTGTACACACCTCTGTTAATAGTGGCTGTAGCAGACTGAGCATTTTGAGACTCATGTATGGTCCTGGAGCTCCCTCCATCACTTCTTGCTCCATCTCCTCTTGCCTTGCAGAGGTGCTCATGGTATACAGGCAGTTTCAAGGAGAAATCCCAACTGGACTGTCAGTCAGGCTCTAGTCCTATAGCCTAATAAAACCATCTTGAATATAAGAATATCCATACTTCAGTCCAAAGAAAACTCATATCTATCCCAGCACCCCAGCTCCACGTGGTGCTTGTGGCTCATGCTAGCAAAGAGGAGCAGGAACAGAGCAAAATCTTGTGCGTGCTTCAAATTCCCTGCAGTTGGCAACTCCGGGAGCTTTCTGAGTAGAGATTGTATCTGTGTCCCTGCTTTAGTGGTGATCACTTGCAGGTTTTGATGAGAATCTTCTCATTTGCCCTTCACAGATTCTTCTTTTGATTCTTTTGCTATCCCCAACGCCCTGCTTCTAATGGGTGCCTGGGAGCCACGAATAAATCTCTCTCAAATAGAAACTGCTGTTGTGTTGTTTGGTGCTCAGGACTGTGAAGAATGTGCTGGGAATGTAAAGATCCTCTGGGGTCTGTGCCTGGGGTTGAATGTAAGTAAGCTAGAGTTTAAGACAGGTAAAAGGGATGGCTTGAGTTAAGGGCCAGACTTTTGGCTGCAAGCTCCAATAATCACCTCTTTGCTGGCACAGGGTTTGCATGGCCTGTTAATGTCTGCCAGACTTTCTGGGCTTCTTCTGAACTATCTTTTCCCTTAGCTTTAACTAGAGAGAGAGGTTTCTGCACTTACAGTTATTGCACTGTGTGTGCATGAGTGCACGTGTGTGTGTTTGCACATGTAGGATTGAATGAGCCCTGTTCCTTCCTCCCCCTCTGCAAAATAATGACTTTTTGCAGGCAATTAGGCCAGCAATAGCTGTTAAATCACTTCTGAGTAGCTCTGCTTGCCTGGTATGAAACCTCTGCAATCTTTTACCTGCACCAAATGCATAGGGGAGATCCCTGGAGGGGGGGAAGCTCTGCCTCCTGTCTGCGCGGTTTGTTAACTCCAGCTGCCTATTCCTTCAGCCTGCCTCTTCCATCTCTGAGCTCTTTCTCCTCTCATGGGGCCTGGCAAAGGCTGAGGACAGTGACTGAGCCCTGGGGTGATAATTGGCTGCCTGCATATCTAGTGGCCTGCAGATCTGACCCTGGTGATGCTGAGAAATCAATGTCAAAGCAGCAGAGGTGGAAGGTTTGTTTAGTGCAGTGAGAGTGAGGATCTTCTGCAGACCTCTGGTGAGGATGAGCAGCCTCGAGGGACTGGGGGAGCTGAACAGAGCTGAAACAGCAGGCAAAGCTCAGCACTGCTCTCTGAGAGTGAGAATGTGGCATAGGAAAGGCTCCTGCTATAGGGGCATTTGAGATGCCCTGGGCAGAGCCCCGACAGGGAGACTCCTCTGTTTCTCAACCTGCAGCTCTTTCTATCCCCTTCCTTTCTCCTGACTGTCCTAAGGGGAATAGCTTATCCTGAGCTTGTTGGCATCTTTGCCCTTGACCTCATGGGTGAATCACATCAGTGTCCACTCTCAAGAAGAGAGGCCCTGAGGAGCAGAATTCACACATTAAGGACCATGGACATGAGCGAGCCCTTTCCTCCTAGGCAGTGAGGGCCAGCGCACAGCACAGATGCTCGGTGTTGGGCTTCAGGCCCTGACCTCTTGGTGTGTTGACGCTGTGACACGTGTTGCTGTCATCACCAGATCCAGCAAGATGACAAACTAACTGCAGGTCCTCCAGTGTCATTTGACCAGCCCAACAGCCAATGCCTGCACGGGCACTGATTTCTGTGGAGGCTGATGTATAGCATATAGGATCTGAGCATCCCTGAGCATCCTCCACACCCTTTGCTGTCACAGGGAGCCCCTCTAGCTCCTTTTTGACTCATTTCCCATCTTTCCTGGGGGAATAAGATTTCTTTGTTGTCATACAGCAAGTGGTGTGTAAGAATATGATAGGAATCTGTATATTATTGCTGCTCTTTGCTCATACAGCTTTTCCAGACCCTTTGTCATTCCTTCTTTTCCTTTCTCTTTGCCTTTCTAATACAGAAGCTGATTTACACTCAGTCTCTTGGCTGAAAGGTTGATGCAGAAGGAGCAAGCTCATTGACTGCGCCAGGAAACAGTGGGAATGGGTCTTGATACCATAAGTTCTCCACAGCTTGTTATTTCCTTTGGATGGGAAGGGTGCTTTTTGCTCAGCTATCAAACTGCTCAAGTGAAAACCACAGACTATGAACCTTTGGTCTGGAAGGTGCTGAGATCATGACATGGAGCAGAAAGCAGATCTACTACAACTTAGTTTCTTCTAGGGAGAGGTGCTGCAATGTTTGTGTTGCTGAAGGATAGAAGTGAAAGGAAACACGTTGAAAACATAGCAAGGAAGATAAGGAATGTGGATGCAACTCTGAAAGACACAGCCATGGGGTTTGTTGAAGTATGGGACCTCACAAGATAGAGAAGGACCTGACAACTAGATTATCCTGAACAGTGGTTATCATCAGGGACTGTAGCGATAGGATAAAGGGTGATGGGTTTAAACTTAAACAGAGGAAGTTCAGGTTGGATATAAGGCAGAAGTTCTTTACTGTGAGGGTGGTGAAGCACTGGCACAGGGTGCCCAAGGAAGCTGTGAATGCTCCATCCGTGGCAGTGTTCAAGGCCAGGTTGGACAGAGCCATGGTCCAGGATGAGACATCTCTGCCCAGAGGAGGGGGTTGGAACTGGATGATCTTAAGGTCCTTTCCAACCCAAACCATTCTATGATTCTATGATTCCATGGTTCTATGATTCTATGATTCTATCATCCTGAATTGTGATTATAGATTGAAAGGGATTGCGAACATTCTCCAGCTGCTTTTGAGCCCAATCTCTACAAGTTTGTTTTAGACAGGAAAGGAAAACTCTGGTGGTTTGTGCATTCTCTCCTCTTTATCTCTGGGTCACTGCCAGGGATAGAGTGGGACTGTGCGTCTTGTTCCTTCTCTTAATTCCAGTTATTGATGTTCCTAAGTGACACCCTGTTATGAGATGTGTCTGGAATCATAAGGTGCCATATTTGTGCAGAACTGATTTCAATATCTGATATATGTAATCAACAAGAGAAATAGCCTGTGTTGGATTGTACACTCCACAATAATATATTGCCCTATGGAATATTAGCAATAGAAACAATAATATCATCTGAGTGAGCCAGTCCTGCAGACTCTCCTGTGTTTCTTTATCTTCTGCTCATCATCGCAACAAATTCTGCTCTTTGTGCCATCATTTTCAGCTCAGTAGATTTGTCCAGGCAATTACAGTAACACCATGATAGTGTCAGATAAATGTGAGCACGGTCTGGATTGTTCTTCTGCAGTGCTTTCATGTTGATGGGACCAGCAGAAGCAGTTAAACCTGCTTTATCCTTAAGTGAGGATGCAGGGGAAAAGTTCACTTTTGGTTGTTTTCCAAATGACATGGACCACAATACATTTCTCCACTTATTATTCTACAGTCTCAATGGAAAGAGGAAAAATACTCATGTTCTTTCCCTGTTTTTGCTCTGCAGATCCGTGTGGATGGCACCACCAAGAACACACTGGAGTATGAGATTGTGCAGGTGGTGGATACTGGCCCCATATTGCGGGATATGGCCTTCTCAGTGGATCATGAACACCTCTACATCATGTCTGAGAAGCAGGTAAGAAACCCCATCAGTCCATGGTGCTTTGAAAGCTTCATGCTATGGACATCAGAATTGCACATGAAGTTCCACGAGTGAATACAGTTACTACAAAGCTGTGCTCTGTTGTTGATCTCATGATGCTTTGTGCTAAGAAACCATTGCATTTATACACTGATGAGTTTTTGAGGGGCCTGGGGCAGAGAATTAAGGGGGCAGAAACCACCCCCAGTGTTGCTTTATGCAGTACACGTCCTACTGGCTACATGACAAGGAGTTGCTATTGCATCTGCTGCGTACCACATTGCTTTCCACCCCCATGCAAACTGTGGCTACATCTGCCACAGATAAGGATAAGTGTAACGCTGAATCACTTGGCTCCACCTGGAGTATTTGGAAAAGATGAAGCCTCTTTGAGACACAGTGATCAAGAGTGTTGGATGCTGCCTGCCAGGGTGCAGGCCAAGCTTGGTGTGACGTTCCTTGGTGTGTTATTCAGTAGTAGTATTGAAAATACTAACAGCCAGATTCCAGGGAAGGACCAATCTGGGTGTTCAACATGGAAGTCTGGCTGATTTCAGCAAAGTGCTTGGCCTTAGGAAGTTTGCTGCTTGGGGTAGGAGGAGAAGGAACTAGTTTTGCATGAAGAAACCCACCGTATGTAGTTAGTCTGCTAGACATACAGTGCTACTTGAATTACTGTAGCTGGTTGAGTCATGCATGTTCATGAGGAGCTTTAGATCCATAGAGGAAAAGGAGCAATAAAGGATTGTGGTTGGTAGGGTGATGGCAGGTACCTTCCAGTGCAACTTCAGTGGAGGCCACCAGTCCACCAGTTCATCCATATGTTAGTGTTTAGTGATTCATTGAGTGAGTATTACCCACCTGACCTTGGACCATGTAAGTGCCACCAAACATAAAACACCCACTTGATATTCTCTGTGTTGTCTTCATGAATTGCCTGGAGGACTCCTACATGTTCCTCCTCACATCCTCTTCAGCTGGCTGTATTCCAGGCTGTGGCTAACACTGAAATTATCAGCCTTTACCTGAGCTAAGAAGAGTTTTCTCCTGGCCCAAAAGGCAGGAATACATGTGAGGTTTGAAGTGAGGTGTTCAGCAAGTTGCTGTGGTCCTGGAGCTCAGATGTGGCAGGCTGGCTATCTTTCTCTCCATACAAAGTAAGGGGGATTGTAGTTTCCAGTCTATGTCTGTAATTTCTTCTGCTTGAACCGCTGTATTTTAAATGTTCTGTGCCTCTGTGATGTCTCCAACTCTCCCCCTAAGCTATGGATATTTGTACCTATAATTCGGAGTGGGGAGGGAAGCAAATCTGTACGTTCATCTTTATTAAAGAGGCTGTGAGATGGCAATAACTCAGGTGAAAGGGGACTGATTGCTTTCTTATCTGCCCCATGCTGGGCAAGGATGGGATGTCTCCTCCAGTGTTAAAGTGAAAACAGTGCCAGTAACCTGTTGGGATGGAGTGAGAAGCTGGAGGCAGGTGATGCTTGCCAGCTCCTATATGACTTTGGTCAAGACACTGTCCTTTGTTCTCATCCTTTTACTCTGTGGGTCCTTTTTTCCTTTCCTTAAATTAGAATGAGGCTCCTCGCATGGTCAAAGCCCTTGAGCATGGCAGTACATCAATAATCAATTCACTGATTTGCTTAGTGTCTTTTTCATGCACCCCCATCTAGCAACAACTCACCTCAGATACCACCACTACCTTTCAGCCCTTCAGGTTTACAGACACAAGAGGTTTGGCTCCCTTGGGCTGGTTGCTCTCATAACACTCAGGAGCTGCCATGGTTCTCTGTAGGAAAGGGCAGTGGGACAGCACTGTTCATACGCTCATTTCTTTAAAAAAATGAAATCTGGAACAAGAAGAGTAATTTGTTTTTCCTCCAGAAACTTCCAAGAACATATTCTTTCTGTTATGTTGACTAACTGAGCTTTACTGACCATTACAACATGAGCAGATTCATTTTGTTGTTGGCTATTCTGAAGCATAAGCTTAAGCAGGTTATTTTAGGACTACAAAATGTTGATGGAGCCCTATAGAGAACTCAGTGAGTCCCCTGTGATTTATTCAACCATCTCCCCCCACTCATCTTTGAAGCCCAAGGATGTCTATATGAGACAGGTTAGTGAAAAGGGCATGGACTTGTTATTTAAAATCTGATCCTATTCTGTGAAACACTCAACACTACAAAAGCCTTTGCCCATCTCTGATTTTATCTTTGACATAGCAAGCAATGTGAGTGACAGGGCTGCCTTCATGGCAATACAGTCACTATCTGTGTGCTTATGATATAACCCACCTCAAGTGCTTGAATGAATTAACATTTGTAGGGCCTCAGTGACTGTGAGTGGGTGAACAGATCTGCCTTTGCTGGAGTCAGGACTATGAACAGCATGGAGGAGTGCAGGCTGGCCTTGCGGAGCATATATCCATATATCCATATATCCAGGCCATCTCATACACTTCTTTGCATAAATGGATGAAGATCTGACTTATCAGGTTTTCACTGCCCACACAAATCCCCTGGTATTGTGAGGTCTGTGGAGATGAGGGACAAGAGGGTGATGGCTTGACCTGGCCTTTCCAAAGGCAGGCAGACACCAGGGCTGGTCCCATCCCTAGGGAAGGAGGAGATTTCTTCTCCCTCTGCCTGCTGGACTCAATCCTGGTTGTACCTCAGGGATAAGAGTGATTCTGTTTGGTTTAGCTGCTCCATTAGTTTTACCAGCCTTGGGTCCATCACTCCGCAGTTCCCAACTGGGAGCCCCAGTGATAAAGCCAATTTCTCCAGCTTATCCCAGTCCTGTCATGGCTTTGGCAGTCCCAGCAAGTACTGCTCTTGCCATTCCCCAAACTATTCTGCATTTAGTATTTGGACACAGCTCAGCAAGGCACCCTTTAATTTGAAACACCATCAAAAAGCTGTCACTATAAATCTGGCTACAAGAAGAGACTTTCACATGCTGCCAAAAAACCATAACCCCTGGCTTTTTGAAGGTCAACATCTGCATGGGAGTACTTTCCTCAATGGACCAGGGGGTCTTCAGTTTGCACATGGGGGTTTTCCTCTGGAGCTGAACTCCCTGGGCTCCAAGTGGAATGGGGAGCCCTGGGAGTTCAGGTCCAGATGTGGTCTGTGGCTGAAACAGGTCCTCCCTCACAGCTCCTTTCAAGGCTGAGAGGTGACAAGCAGCACTTTAATCAGAAGGGCTATACTTTCATGCGTGCAACAGCATTTCACCATCAGAGGGGCTCCATTATATACAAATATATATTTTATAGGGAGATGGATTGAATGAGTGAGATGGGAAGATTTGTCATTGGAAACCAGAGACACACTATATAAAGGTCCCATTATTTCACCGAGGTGTGGGCATATGTGTCTTTCAAGTGAAAACGTGTTTCAAGTCCCCGTTGACAGAGAGGGGAAGGGTTGGTGCATGCATGGGATCTGTCATGATTTATCAGGAGATCTGCCATTTAGCCCCAGCCTTCACAAAGGCTCCGAATGAGGTACAAGCTGGATGCCTCACCCTGAAAAGGAGTCTTGCATGGCAGAGGCAATAGAGAGCTGCTCCAGGGTGTAATTTCCTCACTTACCTGTTCAAATGGCACTTGTCTCTCTATTGAGATGTTCCCTGGGGATCTCAGGGATATAGGTACTTTGGAGGCTTGGGCTGTTTCTTTTCCCTGTTGTATTTCTGGCGTGCAGACACTGTGGAGCCTCTGCCTCACATGCTGATCTAAAGGATGAGGAGCAGATGGAAAATGCTGCTGAATGAGCAGGGGAAGGAGGTCTTTAGTGTCTGCATCTCCTCTGCTCCTCATCACACACACTCATGCCTCCTCATGTCCCTCTTCCTCCTCTAACCCTCTCTCTGAATCTCTTTCCCCTCTCAATTGAGAAGCCTGAGCCTTAAAAGCTTCCCAAATCTCTCTGTAGGGATTGTGACGTTTCTTTCACCCCTTTTCACTATCCCTGCCTCTCTTTCTGATCTCATCCTTCTTTATGGCCCTGTCCTCTCATTTGTAGGCTTTAACTTGCTTTTCCATCACTCCTTTACCCCTGGCATCCCTGCTCCTTTGCTCTCCCCCTTCCAGCTGTCCCCACACTGCTGGCTGACCATGTCTCCTTGCTTCCTTGATGCTTAAATGTTAACATGCACATGCAGCCCAGGTCTACAAGCCAGGAGGTGCAGGATGCTGATTTTCCTGTTGCGGCTTTGGACTAGTATTTTAAAGGTCACCTCCACTACCCTAAACATCTCTTTTGGACTCCTTGGTCTCTCCCAGTGTTAGGTGTGTTGCAAAGCTGACGCAGCATGTAGAAGCAACTCCAAGACACGAGAATTTCAGCTCTTCCCTTTCATATAGAGGGATCAAAGGAAAGAGCAAGAGGAAACAAACTTGAAGGCTCAGAACCCAGAAAGCAAACGACGAGAGGCCCCAACTTCCTATTACAAAGTTCCAAAGGCTTTGAGCTGACTCCTACTTTTGGTTTACTAATGGCTGGGGAAGACTTTGTTCTACAGTGTATGAGTAACCCTACGTTTGACTCAAGGAGATTTGCTGTCCCTGTGCAGGAGGGTTTGTTTCATGCAGGTGATTCAGCTTCACGCTCCAGTGGAAAAGTGTGTTTCTTCCCTGTAACTAGCAGAAAGTCATCCATGATCTGAGAATAAATCACATCTGTGCAGTGCTATCATTCCCTAAAACCATTACAGTGTGGCAGAGGTGAGACTGGTAGGGTCATGCGTAGCAGAAGCAGATAGGTATTGGGGGGGGGGCTCTTTTAAACTTTGCCAGTGAAATATCAAATAAATATGTACTTCAACTAAAGCATGTCAGAAAGCACATTTGGGAAGAATTAAGTATTGCAAATCATGTTGACAGGCTCTTTTTGGCCTTTCTGTGTCTGTTTCTCATTAAAACGGGGAAGGTTTACACCTATTTGTCTCCTGAGATTTCTTCTTCTTCCTTTGCCACTGAGTCACTATCTGCGCACAGGATGATTGTGTTCAAATTAGCTGCAAAAGAGGTGGGGACTGGCTAGTTTGCTTCTGATTTCATGACCACTGATTAAAATCTTGTCTGCTGCTCATGTTATCCCATCAATTAGTTTAAGCAATCATTAATAAATTGACTGAATTATAGCTTAATTTCTCCAAATGTAGGCTTTGCACAAGATAGCCATTAGCATTAACTCTTCGGTTTGGAGTGGCTGCTTCCAAAGGACTGTCAGTTTAAGGCTGTCCCCAGAATCACTGGCTCAAGATCACAAGGTTTATAAATAACTCAAGAGGTTTCCATCCTTTTCCATTTGCATTCATTTGTTTGTGAGCCATCAGGTTGGATGCTGAACATGTTTTTCATCATTGGTCCAGAACCAGAAAAGACAGCAATGATCTTGTTTGAAAATGGAAAGCTGAGATTGTCTAATAGATGTGACTTTTTGACCTGAGGAGTTAAAAGCTGCAGAGACACTCGTAAATAGCAGCCTTCCAGTATCCGAAGGGGACCTACAAGGATGCTGGAGAGGGACTGTTCATTAGGGACTGTAGTGATAGGACAAGGGGAATGGTTTCAAACTTAAACAGGGAAAGTTCAGGTTAGACATAAGCAAGAAGTTCTTTACTGTGAGAGTGGTGAGGCACTGGAACAGGTTGCCCAGAGAAGCAGTGGCTGCCCCATCCCTGGCAGTGTTCAAGGCCAGGTTGGATGGAGTCTTGGCTGAAACGGTTTAGTTTGTGGTTTCCCTGCCCATGGTAGGGGGTTGGAACTAGATGATGTTAAGGTCCTTTACGACCCAAACCGTTCTATGATTCTATGATTCTATAATAAATTGTAGATTTTGTCACTGCTCTTGCAGATTTCTATCATTCCACCCTGCTGTCGTGTAGGCTCTGGAGTATCAACTGTCAATCTGTTAAAGGGGCTACTGTGCATAGTGTGAAAGATGATCACTTTGTGTACATTCATTCTTTGGAGATGATCAGGTTTTATGCAGGACTCCACTGTTCATCTTCTGAAAGCTAGGAAGGAGGGGGGTTGACAGCATAGAATCATAAAATCAACCAGGTTGGAAAAGACCTTTCAGATCATCAAGTCCAACTGTTACCCCAGGACTACCAAGTCCACCACTAAAACCATGTCACTAAGGGCCCTGCATCACCTCTTCCTTCATCGGCTTGATTGGCTTCTCCTGAACCAGCCTGACATCCTAGATAAGATTGGAGTCATCAGAGCTTCTAAAAGGCCCAAATCAAGAGTTAAAATACACATTCTCTTTGCATTATGTTAGGCTATCTTTAAATCCTCAAAAGAAGAGGACTCCAAACTGCCCATTCCCTTGCCCAGCTGCCCTGCTCTTTGGCATCCCTGCACAAAACAGATGGGGAAGAACAGTTCCTAGAGTTCAGTCAATCTCTATCAAGCAATGAATGTAATCCCAGTTGGCAGCAAAGGCAACTTTTGTTCTCTTTGCCTGTTCTTTCCTGCCCCTAAAATACCATGCATTACCCTCAGCAATATCAAAAGCTGAACTCCGTTCTCCCCTTGCATTTACATTCACCTAATTAAGGGCCTATTAAATAAGGTCAGATGCCCTCTAAGAAGTGACTGCAGAGATAGAAAATCCTGCATGGATGCTCAGCTAAGGATGGAAAAGACACTGTGCGAGTGCCTGAGTTTCGCAGCCAAGAATGATAAAAGCTATTTGGCCCACAAGCAAAACTGCAGCACCTTGTGCTACTCGCACTTTGGAATTGATTCTTCATCAGCACAAGGCATATTACTTCAAGAAGTCATCATTTAGCTGGATTTTAACTCGTTTGCTGCTGGTACATGGGTATCCCAGGAGGAAGAACCTGTGGGATAAATAAAGGAGTAGGTGGGTTAATCTGGGTTAACTTCCTGCTGGGTTGGTTGTGTGTTCCAGCAGGGGGGTAAATAACTCAGGAAGCTGGAGTGAGGAAGTGAGGAAGTGAGGAACCAATTCAAGATCTTGGAGGTGTCCCAAATGAACCATTTATGCCAAAAGAAGAAATTCTGCTGTGGGCTGTCTCCATCCCATGAGATACGTGGACATCTGGAATTTCATCTCCAATTGTCCCTCAGCCTTGGGCTTTTCACGCTTGAATTAAGCTCTTTTTATGTTTTGGAAATTATTTTTAAAACCAATTTGATGCTATATTCAAGTGGCCCGCTTTGCCCTAAAATGAATACTATGCTAAGTGCATTGGAAAGGAGAAAACTTCCGTGGTTGAGAGACAGTCCAGGATTTGGGAGACTAGACTCGTACCCTGCCTTGCTCGCAGAGTCCTTGTACAGCTGTGGACAAACCAGTGTAACACCATGTGTCCTGAAGGTACAGAAGATATTTCCAAGATCGGGACCTCTTTTGGGGCTTTCCTGCCCCTGGCTATTGTCTTCTCCTGCCATGCTTGTGTGCATGCCCTATTCAGAGCTGGAAAGCTTTGCTGGATCCCGAAGTTCAGAGGGACTTTTGCTATGTTAACTAGCCCGAGCTCTGTCGTGTGTAATGGAGAGGGAAATGCTTCTTGAGAGAGTTGCTCTCCTCTTTGTAGCCATCCTAAGGACGACACTAAGTTATAGCTTTCTTGATGCCATCTAGAGGAACGTTGTCAAGCCTGAGCTGTGTGGAGGGGACAGCTGGGAGCAGTTTGATAGTCTTGCGCTGAAAGGAAGGATTTAGTAAGGAATGCAGGTTGGTATCCCTTTGCTTCATACTTGCCCTTGCTTATCTATGCCAGAACCCTGTCTCTTCTGGACCTGCCCCATCCCAGAGAAATGACTTCTCTACAAGCACATTGCGTTTATCACTAGGATCCAGCTGGGGGGGAGTGGATCAGTGCAACTGCTCAAGTACTTTGAATAGATGTATCTTAGCCATGGACAGAGTCTAAACCCTGCTTGCTGGAAAGATGTGAACTCATATAAACCACTTTCTGCTTTGGAGCACTGCTGGTCACATTTCAGAGCTGACGAGCAGAGGGGGCTGAGTGACACATCCTTGATCATGCCACACACCTGTGACAGAGTAGTGCATCCATGCTGAGTCTCCCAATCACCCCTGGACCAGCATTTGGGATGCACTTACGTCCATACAGATACATTAACTCAATTTAGTGCCTGGTACAGTCTTTCTCATTAAAAGATTGATATTTAGTCACAGTGGTGGCATATTTGTGCCTGAACTCTACACTTATGCCCTCCTCTATGTGTCCAATGTTTGAGGGTAGAACTATGGCTTTCACACTGCCATCTGTGGGTCTGCATTTGGCTTGAACTTCAGCAATGCCTAGTGTCAGCATTCATCTCTTTGCTTGCCAAAGAGTCATTCCCATGCCAGGATGCTTCCTCCACAGGCTGCTCAAAGAAGCCATGCAGGAACTGGGGGATGCACGGAGGCTTTCAACAGTGCTGTGTTCCTATAGAAGATGGTTTCATTCATCTTCAGGACTCCTTGTCCCAAAGATTGTCTAAAGGTATCCATGTGGTGGACACAATTATAGGGGGTTGCCTGGAGTCATGACAGGAGGAATGAGGTGGGTCATTCGGTCTAACCAGGTCTCCCTCCTCCTGTCCCCTGTGTTTTTAAGTGGGAACATTGATCCTTCTAATTCATCAGGCTCTTTTTTCACTTACATTCACACTATTACTTTCTAAAATAACAACTCCCCTCTACCTTGCACAGAAGACAAAAAGTGAGTAAGACTGGAGAAAAGAGTGAGCAATGCCCATAAATGCAGGAAGCATTTGTAGAGCCATTCCCTGGGTGGAAGCAGCAGGGACTATTGATCCTTGGGAGCGTGTGACGGGTGGGAAGCTGCGCAGACGTGTCCCCTGGGGCACAGCTCTGCCTGGCACACAGCGTGTGGGTCATTTGGCTCTATTGATCGTGGTGCTGTTCCTCTGTGGTGTGGCTTTTCTGCGTCAAACGCAGGCTGCTACCTGCTGTTTTAGGGAAAGGAGGTGGATCTGTGGAGTTAAATCCATGGCTTCTCTTGTTTTAAACACCAAAAATCCACTCCTGTCTCCCTGCCAGACTGGTAGATTGTGGTTTCATTTGGGAAAAGGTCAGGATATTAAGGGCAGCTCAAGGAATTTAACTGGCAATCTGAAAATCCCCATCCTCCCTTCCCCCAGCCCCTGACCCTGTAATAGACCCAGAAGAAGGGGAGAAGAAAGAGGAAACCTAAGAAGCTGGTGATTACATGTGAAGCCTGGCAGATCTGTAATCCTGGACTCCATTAAACATCTGTCTGCTCCAATCTCAGTGACAGCCACGTCTCCTCCTCCTCTGCTGCCTCTCACTGATCTTACATTTGCAGGTCACTTGAAAGCACCAGTTGTTAATCATCCCCCAGCTTTGGTATTCCACTCCAGCCCAGCCTGGGCATTGGTGTTCCCAGGGAGGGAGGATTTGGGCTATACGGAGACCCTGGCTCAGAGGTATAGGCATTTCCATAGCTCTTGGGTTTAAGCTTTTAAATCAAACACTTGCTCAAGTGCTTTCCCGGATCAGTGCCCAGTGGCTGTCAGAGACCATTCTCTTAATTATTGCATTTTAAACATGCTCCAAAAGTTGTTTCCATCACAGGCTCATGTATCTTATGACTTTCTTTGAGGCAAGTATTTGCTCTCTTGGGGCTTTTCCATACACCATAAATGCACAGAGTTATAATTTCTAATGCCTTTTCTATTTTCCATGCTCCAAAACTCCAAAACATGCTTCTTGTTAGTGAGGATTAATAAGCATTTCATTGTCAGACTCAGGGAGAACTTGTGCTCCAGAACTTGCTGTGTCTTCTGCACTCATGGCTTGGAGTCTTTCTTCCTTTAGGCTCCTGCTAAACATCTTTCAGCACTTTATATTACTTGATATAGTCATTATCATCATAGGTGTGTGTGTAGTAGGAACAGGGAAGTGAAATCCATTCCAGAACTCGCCCTTGAAAGGCAAACTGACTATTATGTTTTTTTCTAGTGGAGAAAGAACTTTAAAGTCATACTGTTCAAGGTTTTTCCAAGTTTTTTCAGGGACTGGGTTTTTTTTCTCGGTTTCTGTGATTTTCCAGTATGTGATTGGAGACAAATGTACTCAATTACCCTGAACATTATTCTCTTGGTTTATTTCCTAACTGAATGAGGAAGTAATGGGAATCCTTGAGACCTAATTCAGTCTGTCTTGCTTTGCTTTTATCCTTTTGAAAGATACTTTGAACCAGCAAACTGAACACTTGGTCAACCTATGTGTTGTATAGGGTATATCTGTCTGTTTGTAGGGTAGGCTTGACCAGCTTAACCACTTGTATAGATGGACCTTGCAACTTGGGAAGACACCCAGTGCTATAATGACATTTCCAGAGTCCAGGCTCACATCTGTGGTTGTACCTGTATGATAAATGTAGCAAGACCAAGGGGTTTGGATGGTTGGGAAGATTTGAGGGGATAGAAAAGTCAACGTAGGAGGTTGTGTGGATAAACCAGTGGGTGTTTGCGTGCCCATTCAGTGGATGTTGTACAAAGACAGGACAATTTCTCTGCCAAATGCCCCTGATGTCATTGCCTGAACAAGAGTCAGGTTAAGATGGGACCTTTTGAAATAAAGGTCCTTAAACTCGTAGTTCTGCTGTCACATCTCAGCACCTTTCACATCATTCTAACTCCCTTTAATTTACCTGATGAATTCACTTCTTTTCCTCCAGTCCTGAACTTCTACATAAATACCTGCTCTTGTGTCCCTCCTCTGAGAATTTGGATCCACGGATGACTCTGTGATGTGTTTATGAACTTGTAAAGCCCTTTGGATTTCTTTAGGATGAGATACAGTGTTTGTACAAGATCCCTGCTCCTATGTTATCATTTGAAAAGCTTTCTGTGGAAGAAATCTTCTGACGTTCATGTGTCAGTAGTTTGTGTTGGAAGGGACCTTAAAGCTCATCTAGTTCCAATCCCCTGCCATGGGCAGGGACACCTTCCACTAGAGCAGGTTGCTCCAAGCCCCTGTGTCCAACCTGGCCTTGAACACTGCCAGGGATGGGGCAGCCACAGCTTCTCTGGACACCCTGTGCCAGAGCCTCAGCACCCTCAAAAGGAAGAACTTCTACCTAAGAGCTCATCTCAACCTCCCTTGTTCCAGTTTGAACCCGTTACCCCTTGTCCTGTTGGTACGGTCCCTGATGAAGAGTCATCACACCAGGAGTAATGTGTTTTGATGGACTGTGAACTCCAGGATGATTCACATAATTGATGTTGGATTCACGGAGCATTGGGACAAAGGAGACAGGCTGATGTTTGCATCGACCTGGCCTCCATCAGGACAAAGTATCTTTTCTTCCCAGCAGCTGTGCTAATAAAAGGAATAAAACAGGGTACAGACTGTGGCAATGAGACCAAATGCTTCAGTGTGGCCTGGTGCCTGTAGATCTCAGCTCATTTACTCTCCCAAAAGCGGATAGCTCCATCCAGACTGAGCAGGGACTAAACCCAGACCATTCCCGGACATTGTTGGAGAGCTTTCCTCTCTCTTCCTAAGAGCGTTATCTATCCCTGAGCCTTCCACCTCGGGCCATGAACTGTCAGGTTGGTCATTACAAACCTCTTGGCAGTGACTGATTGTGGTGGTCTCTTTTGCTAGGGAAAATGTGGAACTGATTGTGCGGCTGACCCCATTTGACCTCGGGAATTCTGCGTTTAACCTGGCTCTAGACATAATAAACTCCAGTAATTAGCAGAGAAATCCAGTGGTGACACATCTAATTGATTGGAAATGCCAGTCCCCAATGAGACGAGAAGCAGCACTTGACAGGCAGCAGTGGGGGCTGCAAGGGGGTCGTTGGGATGCTGTCAGGAGGCAGGAAAATGCCAGGAAGGAATGTGGAGCATGTTGGAGGTTTGCTTTTCTTTCCAGCTGAGAATGCTGCAGGTTTGCTTTTCTTTCCAAGCTAATGGACTTGGTGAAAATGCTATCCATCATTAATTACTTATCCCTATAGTCAGCATCTTTCCCAAGGTTGAGTTCACACCTTTGGGAAAATCCAACTAATCTCCACACAGTCCATCTTAGCAAAGAGTAAAACACCTCCTGTGATCCTCATCTGAAAAGCCAGCACTTTGTGCCCGACCAAAGAGGCAAGTAGAGGCCCTGTTAGGGAGAACATCACCTTCTTCATGTCATGGGTTGAAGATACCTGTGTCAATATAAATCTGTGATATCCCTTCTCAGGTTGTGCATTTGTGCTTCTAAACTGATGACAGTGGAAAACACATTTTAAATCATTATTTTGGTTTGGTTTGTGCTTAAAGATGGACAATTTCCTGTCCTGGTTTGTGGCTGGAGCTCAGGACCACTTGTGTGCTGACCTTGACATGGGACTGTGCCTGGGAGTGAAGGAGGGATTATCTTCATCTGCAGTTGCTGCTTTCTTTTAATCATAGCTTTCCTGCAAGCAATGAACTGGCAGCCAAGTGGACTTTAGGTTACATCTGTACCAGTACTAGGGAGCACGACCAGGCACTGAAGGTGAATTGTCTCATCCATTAAATTGGTGTAATGGCACTTGGCACTTCCTCACCATGGGGCTGGCGAGCTGACTCTCAGTCTTGGACATGGTTCAGGCCTGTTTCTGAGGGGCAGTTTGGTTGCAGCTGCTCCATTTGCAGGCTAAGAGAGTTTAATGATGCATACATCTGCTATCCTTTACTCACTGGCTTTAGAACCAGAGAGTAATGCAGGGCACATTGCATTTACCAGTGCAGATACCACTTCACAGAGTAGTAAAACACAGTGTTACCTGATTTGTGTAGGTAGGTTCAAAGTCTCCATCCTACTTCACAGGACAGGAGCTATTGCAAGATCTCAGCTTGAGCATTTAATGATTTTAGCTTGTACTCCTAATTAAACATTTGAAATATTGATTAAGAGCTGATCTCTATCTCATAAACAGGGATAGCACAGGAGAAGGGTGGGTGCATGTTGGCCAGGCCAGGTTGGACGGGGCTTTGAGTGACGTGGTCCAGTAGAAGGTGTCCCTGTCCGTAGTAGGGTGTTGGAACTGGATGAGCTTTAAGGTCCCTTCCAACCCAAACTAGTCTGTGGTTCTATGATTCTATGATTCTGTGATTGCGGAAAGCCCACACAGCTCACTGAAGCAGACTTGCTGTGCACAGTGGGGCTGCTGAGCTAGCAGCATCCTCCGGTTAAGGCTGTCTATGGATACATGGGCATCCTTAGAGGTGTCTGTCCATGCTTCACGGATAGCTCCCTGTTAGCCACCTCGAGCACGTACTTGGCCACAAGGACCTCATGTTTGCATGATGCATGACAAGCGTCTGTGCAGTAAGAGGTCTAGGAGGTGCTGGGAAGGTGAGCTGTGATGTTCTCCTGACCTGTCAGTGATGCTGCCTAAGCAGTGGCTGTCACAGGAGGATGTTGCCCTTTGCTCACCTCCATGTGCTCATCTCCTGGGATATGCTGAAATCACCAGGTTAACAGGGCCAGCTGAATGCCACCAGCAGCACCATGTAATATTATTAATATTGCTCCTGCTATGGGTTTACCCTGTGCCAGGCTGCATTCCTCTAGGCAGTGCTGAGGCAAGGCTTGGGAATTCCATGGGCAGGACTGGTCCCTGGGCAGTAGGGACACATGTAGTGACAGGACAAGGGGAATGGCTTTAACCTGCCAGAGGGCAGACTGAGATGAGCTCTTAAGCAGAAGTTCTTCCCTGTGAGGGTGCTGAGACGCTGGCACAGGGTGTCCAGAGAAGCTGTGGCTGCCCCATCCCTGGCAGTGTTCAAGGCCAGGTTGGACACAGGGGCTTGGAGCAACCTGCTCTAGTGGAAGGTGTCCCTGCCCGCGGCAGGGGGTTGGGACTGGATGAGCTTTAACGTCCTTTCAACCCAAACCGGTCTGGAATTCTATGATCTTCAGGAAAAAGGGGAAGAAAGCAAAATTTAGGGCTGCTGACACTCTGCCACTTGCTAGTGAGGCTTTAGAAGGGTCATTGGCCTGTTTGATTTGATAACAGAGGCACAGCTTTGGAGGATAACAGCCTGTTGCAGCTATCACTCTATGAAGACTCTTTATTTGCTAATGCAGTGGAAATCCACTTGTCATTGAGGTGTCCCTGAGTTTCACAACCTGCTGGTGTCTCCTCCTGCGCTTTAGGTACCAGAAGTTCATCCACCTCTGTGCATCCAAACTCCTTCAGGACTGGTTTGCTTGAGGTGTATCACCTCCTCCCAGCAAAGGCAACCTCTAAAAACCAACCCAGGGCTTCAGGGACACTTGTATATCCTAGATCAATAAAGTGAAAAGGAAAAAGAAATACAATGACAGCACCATATGCACCGGAGCATCCTGCAGAGATTGTGAAGTCTCAAACCAAATATTAGATGTGTAAACAGCACAGCAGCATTCCTTCATCAGGGTGGCTGCAGATCCATTTATTGCCTTTTGATCATTTGTTTTCATTAATTTTCATAGCTAAACACATAAAAGTGCTCGTAGGCTCTCCCTGCTCCCTTCTTTCTCCTTTCTAGACTTTCTGTTTGAACTGACAATCAATCCACCTACTACTGATCGTATCAAAAAGTTTACACAACCATCGATTTGAAGACTTTGCCCCTGTTGTCAGTGCTCACACAGCTTTGGGGTGTTGTTCTTTCTATGTAGAGCATCAGTAGTAGTGGTTGTGGTGCCGAAAGACCTTTTCATACTGAAGTATTTGTATTTGATGTATGCCTTTGAGTTTGTGTGTGTCTTTGCTTCCTCACGCAACTCTTTAGGAGAAGGAAGGAGAATTCACATGTGATAAAGAACTGCAGTTTTGACTCATTCTTTCTTAAAGCAGAGGGACTATTTGTAGGTTTTGGCATCGACAGTTTTGCCCCAGGGTCCTAGAAAACAGCAAGATTCTTCCCTGCTTCTCTTGCTCAGCTGGGTCAGGTCCTTGGAAATATCCCATGTATTTCAATGGGACAATTTTCTTCTTTTGCTTGCAATTTTTTATGTTTTTTCTGCCATCCTTCCTCTCCATGATATTAATTTAATTCTTTCAATTTCATTAAGTGGAAAGTCTCCTTGAATTTAGTGCTTCATTTGTGGGGAAAAAGGATTTATTCTGGTTCCGTGATTTGTGCTTAGCCTGGGATGCTGCTTTTTCTGCTGTTGGCCACGAGGATGGTCATCACAGACCTGATGTAGTTATTTATTGGCCTCTTAGTGATGTCTTATAAGATCTTATGGAAGGCTACAGCATTTTTTTAACTAAATACCCTCTCTTTTGGGTCAGACTGAGAGCAGGCTGTGGGTGAATGAGTTATTCTAGTGGCAGGAGCCCATTGCATTTCATAGGATCATAGAATCAGAATCAACTAGCCTGGAAAAGACCTTTAAGATCAAGTCCAACCGTTACCCCAGGACTGCCAAATCCATCACTAACCCATGCCTCTAAGGGCCTCATCTATTTTTCCCCTATCAAGCAATGGGTTTATTGTGAGACAATGTGGGTGACTGGAAGGATAAGGCATGAGTTCATCATACATAGGACACACAGAAAACCTGGACCTTCTGCATATACATGAATCTGCTGTAATGTTCATGCCAGATCGTAGGGCAGGAGGAAAGCCATGTCATAAAGTCATAGAATGGTTTGCTAGAGATGATAATGTCACACAGATATTACCTGATTCTCCTCTGAGTTACATCCCTCCTCCTCCACCTTGAAAGAAGACAGCAAGCAGGGAGTCAGGCTTATTTTTGTCTAGCTGCAAACATTCACAAATGATAAAGCTCATCGCCTAAGTGTCATATGATGAACCAAGATGCACCATTCTGTAAATACATATTCATGCTTATGCAGGACCTCAAAGGGTGTTACAAAACATAAGCCTCGTTCTGTAATCCCTCTGTGTGCTCAAAATCTTCTGATTTGGGGCAAAGCTTGGACTTGATGATCTTAAAGGTCAATCAACCTGGTGGACTCTATGATTCTATGAAGATGCTGACAGCTTTGGATGCTCCAGTATGTACTTTTCTACAGATATATACATACAAACCCAGAAGAATCACCTTATCTTCCTGGGGAGCACATCTGGGATGGAAGGCAGCATGTGTTTGGCAGTGAACAGTACCATTACGCTAATGCATTTGCAAGTGCACTGGGAGGCTGGCGAGGGGCTATTTGGATAATGGAGTGGCTGGGCTAATAAAATTAGCCTCACATTCACAGCCTGAGTGGGGAGGAGGGGAACTGTCCCTTTCAGTCTTCCCAAGCAGCTCCTGACATCTTATTCCCCCATGACAGCCCAGGAAGGGAAGCAGGCAAGGGGGAGTCTTAAAGTAGAGTGAAAACGTGCTTTCTGCACTCACACAGTGCTGATGCTTTCTGTCCCAGTGAGCAAGAGGGGGAAACCAAATCACTGGGCCATGATGCTGTCACCTAGGTAAGACATGTGAGTGCAGGCTCCAGGAGCCCTGAGACACTGTCATGCTTCTCAAACCACCCTCCCCTCAAAAGGGGCAAGGCTGGGAATGCATTTGTCACTTGAGCTCCAGACAGCAACTAACGCTGATTTAATTAACCCAGTGAGCCCTGCTGGCCTTGTCTATGAGAGCTAGGGCTAGGACGATGTGCGGATGAGTGGAGGTAGGGAGAGGAGGGAGAGGGGAAGAGGCCAAAGGCATGTGGCCATTGTACCATCAGAAGCCATCTCAAACCACTTTGCTTCTCATAACCAAAAGCCCTTTACAATTAGTCTTGATGTGATTTACGTTTACTTTAAGGCATCTGCATAATGGGATATTAATGCACCGGAAATGCAGTCCAGAGCTTCTGAAAGCTTTTGGGGATTGACAATCCCCACAGAGCATGAAATCTCCCTTTTACTGCAGCTGGAAGTGAGTCCAGCCTTTACAGGGTGTGTGTTTATGGGCTGAAATGCCAGAAATCTTCCTACCACTCTGACCTGTCAGCTGTATTTATGAAATGCCCATCATCACGGTGCCTGGGCTTGCCCTTTCTTTTCCACCTTTGCTATGGATTTATTGGGACCTTGGACTTGTTACTTCCACACCTCCCCCAGGCAGGAAGATTTCCATCTCTAGCAGAGCAAAAGATAAATGTTTCTTTGCTGTCAGACGGGGGAAGAGCAGGAGCTGCTGAAAGCTGGGCCATCTTTGCCCACGCATGGCAAGCTCGGTGGGCAGGTTTGCTGTGAATCCTACTTATAGAAAGTCACCTTGGCCACAGACCTGTGAAATTTTAATGCTCCCCACCAAATACTGACTCTCCGAGGGCGTCTGAGTGAGCCTTTAGTGGAGAAGTCGATATTTGTCTGATGTTTCAGTGGATAATGTTGCTTTTCTCTGAATTTCCATTGGACCCTCCTGTACTCTCCCAAACTCATTGTATCAAGATAAAAACATGTGGCTAGAAGGAATTGTTCCCTTTGGAGGGTTGTTAAGTGTTGCCTACTTCTCCCTGCCTTAAGGAGACCTTCTGCTGGGTGCAATCCTCTTGGCTCGGCAGCACATCAGAGCCTGAGTGTCATCAATTTCAGCATAGAGCAATCCTTTTCCATTTGGCTTTCCATGAGTGTGCTAAGGAATCTGTACTGCTAAAACTTAGGTGCTCACATACCACCAGGTAATGCAAACATATCAGCAGTTTTGCATGGCAAGGGTTCTTCTTCCCATTGGAGATTATGGCAAAATCATAGAATTCCAGACTGGTTTGTGTTGGAAGGGACCTTAAAGATCATCCAGTTCCAACCCCCTGCCACGGGCAGGGACACTTTCCACTAGAGCAGGTTGCTCCAAGCCCCTGTGTCCAACCTGGCCTTGAACACTGCCAGGGATGGGGCAGCCACAGCTTCTCTGGGCACCCTGTGCCAGCGCCTCAGCACCCTCACAGGGAAGAACTTCTGCCTAAGAGCTCATCTCAATCTCCCCTCTGGCAGGTTAAAGCCATTCCCCTTGTCCTGTCCCTACAGGCCCTTGTCCAAAGCCTCTCTCCAGGTTTCCTGGAGCCCCTTTAGGCACTGGGAGCTGCTCCAAGGTCTCCCCTTCAGGAGCCTTCTCTTCTCCAGGCTGAACCAGCCCAACTCTCTCAGCCTGTCTCCAGAGCAGAGCTGCTCCAGCCCTCGCAGCATCTTCATAGCCCTCCTTGACAAGAACAATCTTGTTATTCCATCACAAGCTGACTTGAGTGGTTCTGGTCTGTCTCACTAGGTAAAGAAGCTCCAGTTTAGATATTTAGGTTCAAACTGAAACAGGGGAAGTTTAGATTAGATATAAGGGAGAAGTTCTTTACTGTGAGGGTGGCGAAGCACTGGAACAGGTTGCCCAAGAAAGTTGTAAATCCTTCATCCCTGGCAGTGTTCAAAGCCAGGTTGGATGGAGTCTTCGGTGACGTGGTCTAGTGGAAGGTGTCCCTGCCCATGGCAGGGGGGTTGGAAGTAGATGATCTTAAGGTCCTTTCCAATCTAACTATTCTATGATTCTATGATTCTATTAGGTAGGGCTGTAGCCATATATTGTTAATAGAAAAGACACGTGTAGTTACTTTGCTGTACTCAAGCTACTCAGTTAAGTTCTGCAACAAAGACTCCATTCTGCCCTTTTGGTATGACAACTGTGCCATCTTGGGCAATTTAGCATCTGTTCTTACAGGTCTGAGGAGCAGAAGAATCCCGGTGGGGTGAAAGTAAATCTATTAACTTTCAGGTAGCAAAACCACTGCTGCAGGTTAGATTTTGACAATTTACCATCCATCTGGGACTCGGTCTAAGTTAACTGTTCCTCCTAAACCAGAATAGTCCTGTAAACAAAGTAGCTTTAATATACTGAACAATTAAAGCTCTTGTTTCTAATCGAAGTTGAAATTCATTCTGTTTCCATTTGCAACACAAGTCAGGCAGATTTCAAAGTGAGTGATAGAAAGAGCTAATTTATATTTCAGCTTGTGTTTGAAGGAGCTAGAAAATAAATCCAGCTGCACAAGAAGAGGTAGAAGCCTTTAATTTCAATGGCAGCTGGAGCATCTGATAACTGACTTAAAATCATCTGAGTCTGGACTTAAAATAAATGCAAAGGAATTGTTTCCAGGAGGAAAAGGCACAGGATTTGTGGGTACATCAGCACTGCTGGTTTAGATTTATTCTGATCAGGAGTGAAGTTCTGTAATAGATGTCCCACTCATCCTTACTTACTGGCTTTTCTTTACATCTCACTGTATGACCCAAACTCTTTTTGAACAGATTAAACCAGGAGATATGCTCCAGGACCACAGCCAGTGCTAATACATGTTCACTCCAGGGAATAAAGCTGAGTCTAGCTTGAAGTTATCCTCCTGAAACGTACACACTGTGTGCATTGGGAACATGTGCAGTGCGTACACTGGGTCCCCAGATCCTTTACATCTATGGATCTGTTTCTGCTCTACCTTCCTATTTGCATAGTGGTCTTACCCTCCTCACCTTCTTAGTGTAGTGCTAATAGACAGTGGATACCGTGGGCTGTTTGACATGTGCTCTTCAAGCACCTGGCGAAGAGAAGCTGCTTGGAGACCTCAGAGCAGCTTCCAGTATCTGAAGGGGGCTACAAGGATGCTGGAGAGGGACTCTTCATCAGGGACTGTAGCAATAGGACAAGGGGTTATGGGTTCAAACTGAAACAGGGGAAGTTCAGGTTGGATATAAGGAAGAAGTTCTTCCCTGTGAGAGTGGTGAGGTGCTGGCACAGGATGCCCAGAGAAGTGGTGAATGCTCGATCCCTGGCAGTGTTCAAGGCCAGGTTGGACAGAGCCTTGGATGACATGGTCTAGTGTGAGGTGTCCCTGCCCATGGCAGGAGGTTGGAACTAGATGACCTTAAGGTCCTTTCCAACCCAACCCATTCTGTGATTCTATCATTCTATGATCATGTGGATCCCCCACAGATCTTTACTCCCTGGTGCTAATCTTTTCCCACCCAGATGCTGGCTGATGCCTTCACAAATCTGTGGCATGCCTGAAAGACATCCACATCTGGGACTGAGATTTTTGTGGTGGTCACCTCAGCAGTGGATAACCACCACCCAAGCAAGGCAGAATAGGACAGCCTGGTGTGGCAGCGGGTCTGCTCAATATTTATCTGTCCAAGAAAGAGAGTGAATGATGCTCGTATGCTTGTGTTTAAAAGGTGTTTCCACTTAACTGGAGGTCACAGTTTATACTCTCCTTGAGTGGTGGCATCATTTCATAAAAAAGCTTTTCCATTAATTAAAATCCCTTAACCTTGCTTCGTGCTCAGGGTTTGGTCTAGAAGCTTCATTCTTCTGATCAATACATATTACCATATTTCCTAGAAAGAAGCTTTCACCCCTCAATTAGCAGATAAAGTAATTGCGTGCATTTGAAAGCATTTTGTATCTCTAATATCCATTAACTAGATCAGAGCTGCAATTTTGCTGTTCTTATGGACTTTTGGCCATCTCAGTTACCCAAAGGAACATAAAACATTGTTTGGCCTCATTCAAATGACATTTCCATAAATGCCAGGGGAAAATGATGTTTCTGTCCTGCCTTTCCTTTGTTTTTAAGGTTGAGAGAAAGGAGATAAATGAATGAAAATACCCTAGTCCATGAATCAGGAGTTTCAGCATCAAAATTCCTACATGGTCTCTGTGTGACTCTATACAAGTTACTAAAGGCCACATCCTTACCGCTCCTTACAGCAGGGTCTGGCATTTATTTTGATGTAGCACCCAGGGCCACTGATTTTAATGAGTTTTCCAGGCACGAACATGGATATTAATTTATCCACAATATTAATGGAATTGAGCAGGAGGAGGGAACTGTTTTATCTCAAAAACCTTCCATCCCTTCCAACTTTCAGCACTTGGGGAGGCCTTTAGGCATCGTGGGCACTCAAGGTGGACTCACACATCAGCAAAACCTCCTTCTTTCCTCCCGCTGGGCTGGGATTAACATTCTTGTTTCAATCCCTTTGTACAGACAACCTAAAACTGAGCTGCCTGTACACAGGAGAGGTGAATGACCAGATGCCTAGGAAAGTACAACAGCATTATTGAGTGATTCTGCTTTAATTAAGCGCCTCAGAGAGCTGGGAGTGCTGGGGCCCTGTGCTTGATTCCAGTAACATCATTGTGAGGACATGAAGGGATGACTGCTGCCAAGGGTTGATGGAAAATACTCAAGGAATGAAGAAAGCTATCTTAATGCTGGCTTCCTTTGAGGGAGCTGGAGGAAGAGCCAAAAACCATAACACTACTGGGGCAAAGCTGCAAGCACACCAGGGGCATCCCTCAAGCACTTTGCTCTCTAAGAAGGGAGATCTTTTATCAGTGAGTGGGGAACACAATTCCCTGTCAAAAGGGCAGCAGGCAGCATTTTCAACCTCTGCCTGAAGTTTTCACCATCCAAACCACCCAAGAGGGAGGAAACTGGGGAGGTGTTCACCCTTCTGGGTCTGACTCTGTGCTGAGCCACTCATGTTCTAAGACAAGATGGGTAGAACAGTTAGCCCTGCATGCCTTCGCTCCCATGATGTGAATGGTGTGCCGAACTAACCTCTTGCAATAACAGAGTTAAACAGCATTCCTTAGTTCCTGGGCTGAAGTACTGGCTACTGAAGGTTTCTTGTACAGTCTAATGCAAACCATGTCATGGTGGTTCCTCACTCAGCAGAACACAGGCCGCCAGGGTCAAGCTCACCAAATTAATCTCTGTTATATGTATATTACAAGGGACCTGTTTACTGTGAAATGCCCTTGCAACACCCAGGTTTCGAAGGTCCTCTTTGGTTTCTTACCTTATCTCACTTGGGAGAAAGGCAGCTCCATGGCCCAAGAAGTTTAGGACCCCAGAGCTTTTGTTTGTAAACAATCTCAAGGCACATTAATGGAAAATACTATCCAAGAGGAAAGGTCTCCTCTTTCTCCTTGCTTGTCCTTCCCATCACTGGCTGGAGACAGGCTGAGTGCAGTGCAGCCATCACTGTTGGTACTCAAATGGTAAAGGAGTTGGGACACCATGGCTTCCTGATAATGCATCCATCCTTCTGGAATGCAGGGCTTGTCTGCTAACGACCTGTGGGTAGAACAGACCCGTTTAGGCAGCAATGGTGGTATTCATCTTAACTTAGTCTGCATCTAAGTAAAGGATCGGAGACCTGCTGTTGGTGTGAGGGAGAAACTGGCTCCTTTAGGGTGAAATACACTTGGCTTCCTACAGGTTCAGCTTTAGGATAGCATGAGCTACTCTCAGCAGTAGCTACATCACTGCAGTGCTTATAAAGGGAGTCCAAGCTGCTCATATGTAGGGAGATATTTGCATCATCTGTGAACAGAGATGATTCTTCGTTTGGGTGTCCTCTATACAACAGCTAAGGGTTCTTTGCTTGTGTCCAGTGTCTGTGCTCTTTTTTCTCAGGATGTCTCTGTGATCCATACAGAGATGCCTGGGACTCTGGCTCCCCTGCCACCAAAGAGTATCCTCAGATGTTTGTCCAAGACTCGCACACAAAGCAAAGACCAGGTTGTTGTCAATTGTACCAGTCATTCTGGCACAGCATCAGCATGTGACCTTCCTCCAATGAGCAATAAATACATATTTTTCCCAAAGGAAGTAGCTCTCATCCCCTTGGAAGGGGCATCAGTTTCCACTATCCTTCATTTCTCTTTGCCCCAGCCTTCTTGCCCAGGTCATTGCTCAGAGAGGATCTGAGGTGGGCTGAACAGAGACAATTTTGGGGGCTGCTATCCAAACAATGACCAGAAATGGATTCTAAGAAGTCACATCATAATATCACTTCTTTGGTGTTAAGTCTTTGGGCTTGGACTGAATACTTGAGTAGACTCATGCAGTGCTTTGCTTGTCACCCTGTTCTGTTCTGGATACACAAAAGCTCTTGGCCACTCTGTAAAGGAGATGAATGAGGGACCACACAGCTTCCAGGGACACAGAGCCCAGACTACAAGATGACCCATCTGGAGTTAGAAGCATGGCTCAGACATCAAGGAGTCAGGATGGCTACTGCTAATCCTCCAGTAATTAAAACTAGCTACAGTATTTTAGCCCTCACTTCAGAGTCTCCAAAAAGCCAAACCCACATCACAGCTGTAGAAAATGTGGCTGGGGATCCCAGAGGCAAAAGTGCTGATGAAGAACTCCAAAGAAATTAGAAAACTCAGTGATCCATGGCAAAATCCTTCAAGGAACATTTGCGCGGTTATTTCTCAGAATGCACCAAACACATAGAGATGTAAGAATTTGTGGAAATGGCTCCCTGGGTGAGTTGAGGTGTTGGAAGCTGCTTGGTTTGGTGCTTATGGACAAAGTGCAGAACAGATCAGGACACTCCTCCTAAAGTTTCATTCATCAATGGGCTATAGAATAAGGGGTAAAGGGTTCAAACTTAAACGGGGGAAGTTTGGGTTAGATATAAGGAAGAAGTTCTTTGCTGCAAGGGTGGTGAGGCGCTGGCACAGATTGTCCAAGGAAGTTGTGAATGCTCCATCCCTGGCAGTGTTCAAGGCCAGGTTGAATGGAGTCTTGGGTGATATGGTTCAGTGTGTGGTGTCTCTGCCCATGGCAGGGGACTGGAACTAGATGATCTTAAGGTCCTTTCCAACCCAAACTGTTCTGCGATTCTATGATTCTCCTCTAACTTTTTAGGCAGTGTGACTACACATGATTCAGAAGTGTTGAGATAGGTCTGTGCTCTCCACCATAGATACGTCTGTGTCATCATGATAGTAAATGCATGGTGTAATATATCTAGAAGCCCAGTGACTATTTTTGTGCTAGATTTCAGGAAAGCCAGACAAAAGGTTGATATTAGGAGAGGGTTTGCAAAGAACTGAGTGTGCTACAAGAGAGCCTCCACTGATTCTTAGGTGTCAGAGGATGATCAGTTGAACCCTGGAGTTGTACTTCAGTGCATAAAGCTTTACTATGTAGAATGAAGATAAACCTAATACAGAGCCCCAGATGAAGTGCTAAGGATTGAGAAGGAGGATGGGCTTCAAGTTCCATTATAAACTGAAGAAAAAGAAAAGGAAGATCGTCTACATGTTTCATCATGACTGAAAACTTGAAGGCGCTGCCAAGTCTTGGTAGAGCCTCATTGGAAAGACTGGGCACAGGCTGTGAATGGAATAACAAAGAACTTCAAGGGAGCAGTAAAAAATGAAAGATAACTTCAGAATGTTGGATATCTTGGCTTATCCAGTATGGTGTTGCTGTCAAACAGCATGGGACCACTGGAAGCCTTTGGGCGGTATTAGGATTGTAGCCAGGACAGGATATTACAGTAAAAATGTAAGAGCATTCAGGGGTCTTCACTGAAGCTGAGTGCACACAGACCTTGTAGGACAGCCCTAATCACAACATATAAGCATTTGCTGTCACAGACCAAGGTTGTGGCCCAAGCTTAGCATGGTATCTCCATGCCTGAAGGTATAAAAGCGATCATCTGACAAAGTTCAGCTCCAGCCTAGTTAAGCAGCAAGTGAACAGCCATCTCTAGTATCTAAAGCAAACTATAGCTCTGTCTTTTTATGCGCCCGCAAAGATACTGGATTTCTGCACTGCTCCTTTAATTTTTATGCTGTTCTGCTTATTTCTGTGGGGCGCATAAACTTGCAATCTGTTCATAAAACTCTAAGATCACGGTGCGGTCTGCTTTATATCTGTACATATCTGCAGACACACAGCGTTTCTCCCAGCAGGCAGAATGAATAAATTCTGGAGTAATTTTTCATTGTTGCCTTTATGAGTTTAAGGGAAAAAAAAACCCTCAAAAGCTAATAAATAATTTATTCCAATGAAATTGCTGTTTATTATGCTGCATGATGGACTTTAGCTGCCTCAGTCAGCACGTGGGATCATGGGCATCCCTATATTGTTCCTCTATGTTAATTTTAGGCAAGCCATGAAATCTATGTGTGTGTCTATGTATACATGTGAGAGCATGTGTATGTGAAGGCTAAAAACAGCATAAAAGAAACAGTTTCTATGTGCACATGTTTTCTCCATGTGTGCAAAGAGGAGGTCTCACCCTCTGTTTTAAATGTTCAGGCTCCCTTTATATTGCAACATAAATGATGGATTCATGACACCTCTCTTCAGAATAGGACTGGTCACTTGTGGTCAGTAGTGTTCCTGGGGAGCTTTTCTTTTCATCCTAAAATGGCATTTAAAATGCACCAGATGAACCGTGTCCTCTTTGTATATACATATGCATACAGTGGAATCATATAATTTTTAAGGAGTTGGCTATAATAATACGGTTTTTTGTATTTGTATAATTAGTTATTATAGCTCTGTTTACTGTGCACATATAGGTGAGGATATGGGGTGAGGTACATGTATGTATGTACCTCATACATACATGTGCTTTATGTACATACATGTGTCTGATGTCAAGACACATGACTGGTGTTATGTCACACAGTGTAATAACTAGGAAAAAGGCAGAAGGAAAGGCAAAAAGAATGAATCTGTGTGTCTCTCTTGAGGGTGTATCTTAGAAGTACCAAAAAAAATGATATTCAGGATTTATTCTCTACTTCACATCAGCAGGTGACATTCAGACACTTACTGGGAAGTAGGGCTTGAGTATGTGTAGTGGTTGCTCCAGAAGATAAATGTCATATAACAAATGACCCCCCCCCTTCTCTTATCTTTTACTGCTGAGCAGACATCATATGGTATGGAATATCCCTTTGGTTAATTGGGATCAGCTGTCCTGGCTGTGTCCCCTCCGAAGATCTTGCCCACCCTCAGCCTGCTGGTGAGAGGTGAATGGTGGAGAGAAGCCGTGATGCTGTGGAGCAGCAGCACTCAAAACACTGATGTGTTATCAACATCTTTCCAGCTACCAACACAAAGCACAGCACTATGAGGGCTGCTATGGGGAGAAATACCTCCGTCTCAGCCAGACCCAATACAACGGCACAACGCAGCTGGATTCTTCTCTCAGCACAAGATTCTTGCCATATAAACAAAATAGTAGATATAAATTATCACTTTGCCACTGGGTTTATTCCAATGACTGATGCTTAAAACCCACAAATTCACACAGAGGCACATGTAAAACAGCAAATGGGGAAGAGCAGTGCCTGAGCTCTTCCCTTGCTAATTCCAGCAGCTGGTTTGCATTGGTAAAGACAGACTGAAACCAGAAGCCTGGGATATGACATCCCTGCAAGATCAGGTCTTAGGGAGATGAGACTTTCCCCTGTAAGCGAAGGGAAGGAAAACTGAGGGGAGCAAACAGGGCTCTGGGTCATTGCTCTAGATTATTGCTGCTGGTTGCTCAGGCACGCTCTATGTGATTACCATTTCCAAGTAGCCTGGATCTGTATTTCCCTTAATGTGCCACGGCTGCTTCTCCTGACCTCTTCCACGCTGCCTGCTACCTCGGCTCTGCTTCCCCTTCTTCCTGATCGAATTACTAAAGCACACAGTGGAGTCTCTTGGCTCAACAAAATTTAATGACAGTGACAACAGAGGAGGATAATAAAGATAAATCAGCTGCTCCCAGGAAGGGAAGATGAAGTAACAACAGAGTGAGTTAGAAGGCTACACCATGAAGTGACCCTGGCAAGTACATGGTCCTTGTCATGCCTTTCATCTCAAAGTCTGCATTTCTTCTGCTTTTCATGGAATTTGACAGGGAGGAATAGAGAGGAGAGGGGACTGAGGCATTATTACTACTACTTCTGCCTTGATGGGGATCTTAGGCACAATACTCCACCTCTTCAGTGTCTCCTCTCCAAGGTTGTAGGTTGAGAACTGACCAGGAGAAGTCTTTAAGACTGTAAAGAACATGTCAGCTGTCAGGTTTTCATCTGGTCTGTAGCCCTATATAGTAACATGATCCACACAGTTAGTAAAGGGAAATGGTGTTTGTAAAGGAGCTCCAGTAAGAGCACCTTCTTTCTTGATGTCTATAAATTTCTGAGCACACTGAATCATATTAATGTGGCTTTTTATGCTAAGCTGTTCTCATGGAAGCCAAAGGAAGCAGGCTCATGTCTTTGTTTAGCAAGGAAACCATGCTTGGCAGGAGCTCTGTGAAAGGTTGGGGCTCAGGTCTCGTCTTGCCCACCAGCTAAGGTTGGATGGGGAATCTAGGGCTTCAGTGAATAGAGTGTGATGGGCATAGAGTTCATCTCATCTCCCAGGTACAGCGGGAGAGCAGAGGTAGGAGTCAAACTCAATCTGAGCTTCACACCTCACCTAGACCTTCTCAAATGGGAAACCAGCTCCTGGGACTGCAATAACTATGCCTACAACCTCCTAAAGACGAGCAGGGACAGAGCCTGCAATGACTGTGCCTATTGCAATTGCTTTTCTGACATTCACTGTGTTTCCAGTCACAGAGGATTTGTTATTTAATGGTAACTCCTGAAAGAAAACCAACCCTTCTAAATTGCAATCACATTTCTCGCCTCTCCCATCCCAATTGTTAAACATTTGCTGCATTGATCTAAAGAGCTGAGCACGAAACAGTGAGCTGTAGTTGAGACCTCCTGCAAGCTCCATAAACTTAATGAGCATCCTCAAGAACTTCAACTAGGAAAATTTAGCTCCCAAAGAAGAAGGGAAACAAATACCCGAAGCAGCTTTGTCTGCCTGTTGTCCCTCATTTTGCCAGGAGCAGCTGTTCATGCTGGGATGAGCTCAGAGGTTTGTACTGAGCAGGGGCTGACTCACAAGAACAGAATCAGGAGCTCATTACATCTCGGTGCAGGCTCTGACTGCTTCAGGCTGCACAGGGAGAGGGGAAATTAACTGGAGTAAGGAGCTAAAGCTACAGAAGCCCTGCACAACTTGTGTGTGTGACAGATGAGCAGAATGGAGCACCTCTGCTCCATAGGACAAGTGCTGCAGGTCGTGCAATGGAAGAGGCTGCTGCTGAGAAGACACAGGTGGCTTGTCATACTGATTGACTCAGTTTTGTGCCTTCTTCCCTTAATAGAGCCCATTTGTTCAGGATTCATGTAAGACAAATGCTCAGAACAGGAGGAACAAAGCTGGTGGTTTTACAAAAGCCCTAATTACTCAGAAAATCCACATCCCTCTAGACACTGAGCGCAGCACTGCTGGTGTGGGGAACAAACCACAGAATCATAGAATGGTTTGTGTTGGAAGGGACCTTAAAGCTCATCCAGTTCCAATCCCCTGCCACGGGCAGGGACACCTTCCACTAGAGCAGGTTGCTCCCAGCCCCTATGTCCAACTTGGCCTTGAACACTGCCAGGGATGGGGCAGCCACAGCTTCTCTGGGCACCCTGTGCCAGTGTCTCACCCCTCCTTATATCTAACCTAAATGTCCCCTGTTTAAGTTTGAAACCATCACCCCTTGTCCTATTGCTACAGTCATAGAATCATAGAATAGTTAGGATTGGAAAGGACCTTAAGATCATCTAGTTCTAATCTCCTTGCCATGGGCAGGGAACCCATGCCTCCATATGGAGACCAATCCCTGATGAAGAGTCCCTCTCCAGCATCCTTGTAGCCCCTTTCAGACACTGGAAGCTGCTCTGAGGTCTCCACGCAGCTTCTGTTCTCCAGGCTGAACAGCTCCAGTGTTCTCAGCCTGACAAACCATCTCTGAATCTTATCGAGGGAGGTGGCAGAGTCTTCACCCTCATGCATTTCTCTTCTAAGGGGAATCTCTGGGTTAGGGTAGGGGCATTGGATTGGTAGATAAAATGGGTGGTGTGGGTTGAGAAGTCATGTTCACGCTGGTGAAACCCACAAGTGGAGAGCATGTGCAGAAACACAAGACAGCATCAGCTCAGTGCTCTCCATCCTCAGCTGACTGTTGCCATAAATAGGGAAGGATCTTCCCTCTACTCCACAGGAAAATTTAATATGCTATGGTTTATCAGAGGCATTATAGCAAGAGAGCAGCTACTGGTTTAGCAACAATATGTGGCTTTGTAACAACTCATTTTCTAACAGCGTGGAAAGCTCTGTAGGGAGGAGAGGAGAGACTGAGGTTAAAAGATTGCTTGGACAGTTTGTAACTCAGAGACTCCTCTCTACTCATCCTGGTTATTCCAGCTTGTGGTTGAAAACAGCTCTGCTCTTTCTTGTAAGTCCTGAGTAGCCCACAGGGCTTCACCAGACAGACCCTCACCCCCCACACACTTTAATGCTGACATGAACTCAGGGTCACCTTTCTCTGTGTTTCTGTCTTTCAGGCTAGGACTTCCTCCCCCCTTCAGCCCTGTAACATAATAAACAATGATCCGAAATGATCAGTAAGCCCATTCCTCCATGGGTAAGTCATCATTGCCTGGAACACAGCAGTCTGCACTTTCATCATCTACTGATGGCTGCTGCTAAGTCTTTTTATTTTCTTTTCTCTTCTTTTGTGCGCTACTCGTAAAATACTTACTAGTGTTGTGGCCCAATAAGTAAACCAAAGAGCACCGAAGCCCATGGGAAATCTGACAACACGATCTCTTGCTGCATCAGGGTTTGAGTAACTCAGTCTGAAGGTGGTATTTATAACCCATCAAACTGACCTTGTTCGCTGAAGTGTGACCACAATGCATGCAATGGAGGTTGCAGACAGGTTAAAATGCAGTCACCTCCAAGGAGGCTTGTTCATGGCAGCAACCTGTGTGGGGCAGTCAGCTGAAGGACACAGAGCCCAGATGAGATAACAGGAGCAGGTTTCAGCAAGGTACGGTGACATTGCACGTTGGGTTGCTATAGTTAATGCTCCTGAAGTCCCATATACCCTTCCATATTGGCCACTGACCTGGAGTTGTGCTTTACTACTCAGCCTCACCAGTTCTGCTTTGCAGGGATGGTATATACATACTGGCAGATACATGCTACCACTGTCTCTTTCTTCTCCAGTGGGGAAACAGATGAAAGTTTATGTTTCCCCTGTATTAGGTCACAAAGCGTTGGTTTGGGTACCTTCCAGAACTAATTCATTACTTGTCATCTTGCAGAGTGAGGACAAAGTAAGGCTCTGCCACACGCCGTATTGATCCCTTGACTTGATTAGTTGGTGTATCGAATACCTCTGTTTTTCTAATCTAATTAATGCAAGATAAATACTCCATGTTGGGACCTGGAGTCACGTTCTAAGAGTAATCAGGGAGTGGGGCTGATTAAAACCAGAACACTTCAGGGATAATTTATGGACTACTTGACACTGCTGGCAGGTTGGGATGTTTTGGAGGGCTCTGTGTGGTCTCTGGCTTGAAATTGCCTCTTTGGCAATGGCTCCACATACAAATTCCTCCTCATCCCTCAGTATGATAGCTTTAAGATTGAAAGGGTTTAATGTCTGGGGTGAGACAACCATGGGGGTCAGGACATCTGGTTTCACATCCCACCAGCAGTGGGACAGACACTTCAGACAAGACACTTCGTTTATGACCTTATGAAAATCACCAAATGGCACGGTTTGATGCCAAAAGTTAGGACTTCATTCTTGTTTAGAAATCTGTAATCAAATAGACATAAATGATTGAGATGTAGCTTAACTCCAGTTTGTCCCTGTTCCAGTCCAGATCTTGGTGTTTCAAGACAAGTGGATGCTCTGGGTCGATAGGTAAAACTGGACTAGGGAAGGTCATATTAATTCATGTCACATGCATGGATTAACTAACTCATCCCCACGATGAGGTAACACAATTACCATTGTGATAAAGTTGGAAAAGAGACAATGGGAGTTTTCATGGCCAACTAAGGGGTTTGTGTGCTGCAGATGTGGTAAGCTTCTGGGGATGAGCTTAGTCCCAGTTACCTCCTAAGATAGACCCTTTCTCTTATGGGAGGATGCCTGGCTAGGTGAACTGGCATAAAGGATTCATATTCCCCCTGCTTTGTGTTGTCCTCCATCAATGGGGGCTCTTACAACACCCTGGCCAGATGATGTTCATCCCCCCACACCTTGATGAACATCTGGGTTTGGGATCACGTCCTGCAACCCCTCTCTGAGCCTGGGGGCACATTGCAACAGAGAGTAGACAGGCTGTGGAGGAGAAGTGAGGAGTTGAAGGATGGAAATCCAATGCTGTCTATGGAGAAACTGGTGTTGAATGTCTCTGAGGTCCCCCAAAGGGTGGGAGAAGATTCTTTAGTGAGATCAGGAAAGGTGCAGTGGGCAGAGACATCCAAGGTCTGTCTCCCATGACTGAATCACAACATGCTTGGGATGGCGTGAGAATTTTTCCAGGGAATGGGGAGCAGGAGCACAGGGTCACTGATGGCAATGGCAGTACCATCTATTCCAATTCCTTTCTTTCGCATAGGAGTTTTCCCAGACAAGAACACAGCACATACAGGCAGGGGAAGGCGAGGGCAAGTTCAGCAGCCAGATGTAATTGCATTTTCCTCCACAATTGCCCCCAGGGCTGAGCCAAGGCCCATCTGTGCCTGTCTCTCTCCTCACAATGCATCATAGAGAATTGGTGTAAAATCCACTTAAAAGGCCACACTCGGGTCTCAGCCGCTGCAGCATAAATTGTGGATGAATTTCTTCCCTCTGCCGTCTACGCCTGACGGGTTTTGTCATCCAGCCCCATATGGTTGGGTTGCATTTCTCCTCTCAGCTTGGTCATTGGTCTCTCATCATAGCCCTGCTAGCTGCTTTGTGAGCTCTGCCTGAACAAGGCTGTACTTCAGGCTCCGTGTTTTACAGCAGTGTCATTACAGAAAGATATCTCTTCCTACACGTGTAGAAGGGAGCCCAAGATTGATGGGGTGTTGGAGTGGGTAATCACAAATCCAGCTGCCCCAAGGTAGCTGAGAACAGAGATGGTGCAGGGTAGTGGGGCCTGAGGGAGCTTTGTAGAGTACATTTATCACACTCTTGACAGAGAGATTCAATTTATATAGATGGAGCATAAATCCTGTTCGAGTTGCACAAGACTCCGTATGGGCAGCTGAGCACCTGAGTCTGATGTGGTGCTGGAAGTTGAGATGATGCTGCCGCGGTCATCCTGCCAGCTCTCTGGCCCTTCCCCTTGCCTGTCTTGCACTGCTTCTTCTCTTTTACCTTTTAGTAACCCTCATCCTCTGCCCACCTAAGAGCCAGCCCTTCTTCCAGGCTTGTGTAGCAGTGCTGGCTCTGTTGAGCAGAGTGAAGGTGACCAGGAAGGGTATTTTCCTTCTGCTCACCTTGAGTAACTGAATCCACTGGAAAGCCTCTGCTTTCTCCTCACCACGCTATTGACCTGGAGAAGGTTCTTCTCTAGGGACTGCTCTCAAAAGACTTCATGGTTGCCAAGATGTCACAATGGGTGGTGTTGATAGCATGGTCCAGCATAGACCTTGGCAATGATCTCATTTTGCTTGTCCCCATACCATGGAGGGCATCTCTTGTCTCCTTGGCTATCCCACTGGCAACCCCTCCATGCCATGCATCATAGTGGTGGGTACACATGCGCACCCTCCTTCTGCTTCATCACTGCTGGCTGCAGGTCCAGATGCACTTACACTTTGCACATAGGGAGGATGTAATTATGTTTTCCAAGCCTGGGAGTCATCACTGTCCTTGTGTCACCAGCACACGGGGTTCCATGGGCTGGTGGTTGCACAAGCACCTGCAAAGATGTCCATGCTGCCCTACCTCATGTACCACCAGAGGCATTTCCTCTGTGTATCACCATCATCAGCAAGAGGATGCTTGGGCCCTTTTGGATTAGGTTATGGCTGTTGTAAAGCATGGCACTGCCTGTGCAGGGATAGATTTACTGGGGATAGGGATGCTGTCATACTGGTTCTTGCTGAGTTACATGCTATACCTCCATACCCTTCCCTACAATCTAGAGTGCATAGTCCCCTATATCTATTAGTTTTTCTCCTAACATAGTATCATAGAGTCATACAATCATAGAATAGTTTAGGTCGGAAGGGACCTTCAAAGCTCATCTAGTCCAACCCGCTGGAATGAGCAGGGACATCTTCAATTACATCAGTTTGCCCAGAACCACACCCAGCCTGGCCTTGAATGTCTCCAGGGATGGCACACCCATCACCTCTCTGGGCAACCTGTGCCAGTGTTTTACCACCCTCATTGTAAAAAATCTTTTCTGAATATCTGATGGGAAAGCTTGTCTGCTTTCTCATAATCCTGAAAAAACTCCTTTCCTTTTTGTCTTACGTTTTGGAAGGTGGAATAGTGATTTATCCGTTATTTCGTTCCTGTCATTTACAGTCACTCTACTCTGGATTTAGACCATCCTTTGTGCACCCCACTTTCTACTTCCAATTTACAGCTGCAGACCTGCTATTTGGCAAGAGCCTCCAGACACACACAGGAGGAGAAGTCCTAAGAACTTGGAATAAGCCTTGGAAATGAAATACTAAAGAAAGACACTCCTCCCTTCCCCACACATGCTACGTGTTGCTTCAGCAAGCGTTGAATAAATCACTGAGCTCTGCGGTAATAAATCTTCCATGAGATTAAGACTGAACCTTAGCGATTGTGTGGGGAATGTATAAATTTCACATGCAGATATAGTGTAAAGGAAAAAAACCTTTAGATTAGTTATTAACTTTGGAAACACTTGATGAGTTTTGATTCATTAAGTGTTTCACAGTCTTGTTAATTTAATAAGTGCCGATGAGGCTGTAATGTAAGACAACAATCAGTAATTTGGAGGGGGGGGAAATAATAAAGTAGTCATTACACAGCAGAATGTTTAATCAAAGAATGTGGAAACTTAGAGTTTCACATTAATTTGAAAAGGTTGGAGATTTAAAATTAATATTAGCTCTGACACTGGGAGGTTTTCTCTACAAGCAGATAGGGCTCGGATAATTGCTTAGAAGAAAATTAAAATGCCTGTGATTTTCATGGCTTCACCTCTTTAACTGCATTCCCAGGCTCTGTAGGTAGAATAGAAATAGAGCTAAAAGAATTGTGGTCCTTCAAATCCCTGAGTAAAACTCACTTGTCGATTTTTGGCAGTGTTCAAATATTCTGGAGTCCTGGGCTTGAATGGAAAAAGCTCCCAGGAAACTGAGACGTGGAATCACAGAATCATAGAATGGTTTGGGTTAGAAAGCACCTTGAGATCATCTGGTTCCAACCCCCTGTCATGGGCAGGGATGCCTCACACTAGACCACATCACCCAAGGCTCTGTCCAGCCTGGCCTTGAACACTGCCAGGGATGGAGCATTTACCACTTCTTTGGGCAACCTGTGCCAGCACCTCAGCACCCTCACAGGGAAGAACTTATTCCTTATATCTAACCTGAACTTCCACAGTTTAAGATATAACAAACAAGACTCAACTAACCTATGTGTACCACGGAGACATCTCCATCTGACTTTTTAGCTGAGACTCCACTGACAGCTGATGGAGACATACATACAGTTGTTTTCATGCTGCGACCCTTCTTATTTACTTAGATGTCTATACTAGGATTAGGCTAACCCTTCCCCTGAAGTTCTTGTGTCTCTCTGCTGTCCAAGGAGGGAGCCTCAACAAGTTGCTTGTGTATAGCCATGAGGATTTACCCACTGAATTTCCTCCATAGCTGCATGTTCATGTCTGTGTCTGCCTTTGCCTGTAAGTGTGTGTTTGCAGCATGGAGAAAGAAAGGGCCAGGTGGACATTGCTGCTGTGCGTCCAGCTCCAAAGTAACAAAATCAATTCATTGCATAAGTATTTCTAAAGCAAGGGTAGCTTCTTAGAACTGCTGATGCTCCATGTTTCCCTGGGCAAATCCCATATTCCTATGACTGGTTATATTCCTCTTTCTCCTTATCCCAGCGGGGTACTGTCTAACCATGACTTTTCCTTTGGTGTGGTTCTGTGGAAGACAGGGTAACACTCTCCAGCAAAGGAGGGTGGAAACGATGGTTGGACAAGCAGCAGGAACAGATAAATGTGCTCTAATTTGTCCTCTGTCTGGACTCAACTTAGGTAACGAAGATGGATCTGTTCAACAACAGTTTGTCACTTCTTCAAGTGCTCTGTCCAGACTTCCTCCCAGCCAAGGACAGGGATTGCAGGGAGCAGCCACCTCAGAAAGCCTACCTAATGGATAAGCCAGCTTGTCATTCATCTTGGAGAGCCCCATTAGCAGACTGAGAAGGTGGACTAACTAGATGGATTTCAGGTCTGCGTGGGCTCAGCATTTGCTTTGCTGCTGCTGCATGTGTCCCTTGGGACTCCTGGATATGGAAAAGAGCTAACATAGACAATCCAAGAGCAGAAACTACATCCAATTTGCAATATTCTTTCATTCTGCTTCCAGCATGTAAATCATCAGCTCTAGTTTTTGGGTCAAAAAGGATTTTTCCCTCTGTGGAATCTCTACCTTTTTCTGCTCTCTGTAGGAAGCAATGAAGATCTTCATGGTATTCTGGAAAGAGAAGATCTTGGACAAAATAAAGTTGGTCTATTTCAAGGAGCCTGTTAGTCAATTTGGAAGGGAATGGTATATGTTTCTGTGGATTTCAACCACTCTGGGGAACAACCACCCTCTAAAGATATTTTCCTGCATCTAACAAGATGTCTCACTCCCAAGCCTCCCAAGTCTCACTCTGAGGCTATTTCAGGATGAAGTCTCATTCCTTTAGCCAAATTGTTTGGGGCCCTGAATAGTTTTGTCATCATTGTGAAGGTCCAATTTCCAGCTAACAGACTGCCTTACTCTGATCAGGATGAACTGGAAGAGCTTTAAGGACCCTTCCAACCCAACCCGTTCTATGATCCTAAAATTCTATGTTATGATTCAGGGAGTCTCACATAGCATGAAAGTGATACGAGGATGGAAAGAGAGGGCTGGAAGCACTTGTATGTGGTTGGGTGATAGATCTACAGGGAATTCTTGCATCTGGTTGAGAGGAAGGGTGCTCCAACCTCAGAGTGCTGAGAGATTCATGAAGCACACAAAGTACCAGACATAGCCAAGAGCTAGAAACAGCTGTGAGCTTTCAAATCCAACATTTCTTTACTACCTTACCAGGAGTGGTGACCCAGTCTCTATGACCATTTTGGTCTCAGGCAGTCCGAGTGTAGGAGCAGGGCTGCATTTATCTCACACACCACACAGATTTGGCTCTTTGACCCTTAGGTAAGCAGCATGAGATGGTGGGGATGAGGGACAAGGACATTCTCAGTGCACTGTGTTTGGCCATGCCATGGAGCAGTCAGATGCTGCGATGAGTCAGTGCGTAGCAGCAGCTCTACTGATCCTGCGAGTATTTGCAAAGCAGACGCTGGCCCGGAATTAACTCCATCTGTTTCCGAAGCAGGGAGTGTGCCGCCTGTGTTGTGTAATGCCAGCGATTTCACACCGAGCTGAGCAGTCCGGGCTCCCTTTCCAACAAACTCTGTCTTCCACAAGCCACTGCAGGACAGCTGTCCCAGAGAGAGCAGCCTGCTGTGTGCTGGACAGACACACGGACATGTCCAGGCTGGCAGACGGGTCTCTTGAACAAATGCTGCAGGAATTACTCAAATCCCTCTGTAGCCCCAAACCGTATTTGACATAGCAACTGTGGTAACTTTAAGGGGACAGTAAACAATCCAGCCTGCTGCTTTTCAGCAGTGCCAGATCCTGGCTGCCTCTATAACCAGCAGAGAGATGTAAGAATTGTCGTCAAACCATCCAGGTTTAAATTAGACATAAGGAAGGAATTCTTTACTATGAGGGTGGTGAGACACTGGCACAGGGTGCCCAGAGAAGCTGTTGCTGCCTCATGCCTGGCAGTGTTCAAGGCCAGGTTGGACACAGAGGCTTGGAGCAACCTGCTCTAGTGGAAGGTGTCCCTGCCCATGGCAGGGGGTTGGAACTGGATGAGCTTTAAGGTCCCTTCCAACCCAGACCATTGTAGTATTCTATGATCTATTATATATGTGTGCTGAATGCATGTTTCATCACTGTTTCTCTCCATTAACTGTACAGGGAGCCAAAGACTGATATTCCTGGGTAAGAGGCCATCTGAATAGGTTGTCACACTCAGTAAGCTGGATGTAAGGTGTCTAACTGCAGTTCAGGCACAGCAGTTGTTGGGCTGGCATCCTACAGTTGCTCCATCACCCTCTAAAATAGTGCAGAAATGCCACAGACCATAAGATGGACTTAATCATGAACCATAAGATGCCATAGACCATAAGATGATCTTATTTTAGTGAATAAAGTACCATTCATGGCATACCCGGTGATATCCATGACTTAACTTCCCTGATGCATTGTTACCGTTTAAAGAAGCAAGCTGTACGAAAAAATCCTCAGTTCTGTCATCATTTTCCACTACCTTTCTTTTTGCCTTTCCTTGGAATCCTGCTGGAACACAGGGACATGCAGTGACAGACCTTACAGAAGACCCCCGCTCTTGCCCAGCACCTTTTAAATATACCAGACACTGTCTGCTAACATGCTTCAGCATTTTCCTATGGGTTACCACAGCCCTCCATCATGTCAAGTGGAGAGGTGCTAGACTGTTGTGGGACATCTGTGGGTCATCTTGCACAGGTTCAGAGCCACAGCTCTATACCAGCCCAAAGTGCATCATCCACAAACATTATAACCAGCATGTTCTTATACAGGCTACTTCATTTCTGATTTGTCTTCATCAAGGTACTAGTATGTTGACTGGAGCCACAGCCTTTACCTTGAATATCACCACTTCAGCCTTGTGCCTTACAGCAACTATGTTTAGAGAAAATGAGTTAGATGGAAGTATCACCCCGTTGTGGATCTAATAATCAGCTAATATGTCTGGGAAAGATGGGCATGCATTTAGAAATGGAAACATTTTGGATATTCAAGTGTGACTCTAAACTGGACCTACATAATCTGAGTTCCCATGGGGGTTCCTGTAGTCTGTGCTAAGTAAATTAGTACCTGTTTCTAATAGTGGAACATTGATCCTTTACTCATTCCAGGAAAAGAATACACTTAAGAGGTGAGAGGTGGGATAGAAGTGAGGAAAACTTCATTGCCGGGGTAGAGTGATCACCCAGCAGCTCTGATCATATTCACAGCTATGTATTTTGTTAGAAGGGGATCCATAACTTCTCTTTCCTTGGCTATTTATTCTTCTATTCACATTCATAACTTCCTCTTTTACCATTTCTTCCTTTTCCCTGTCCTCCTCCCCCCTTACATGGCTCATAACATGTTTTGGCAGGAGTGAGGCAGCAAGTGAAGGCTCAGAGCATTTCATGCATGCAGAGCTTTCCAGCCTGCTGCTTTTGCCATCCGCATCCTGGAGATTAGATGCAAGATGGATCTTTTTTTCTCCGACTTGTTTGACAAACTTCATGTGCAGCTACATGAAATATTTTCCCTCCAGGCAGTGGAAATGTCGTGCTGTGTCTCTGTTGGTGACATGGGCATATTTACATAGGGTATTTTTTACCAGACAGTATTTTATGGGGCTCTGGCTTATCAAGTACCCTCCTGCTCTGGAGACTGCATGGGATCTGAAGCACACTGCACGTGGACGCATGGCACAGTGTGTGATACACAGCACTGTCTGTAATGGGCATATTGAATATAATTATTACAAATTGCATGTGATTGGAGCACACACCTCAAACTAGATTACAAATAGGAGATAAGTGCATGACATGGGGCCCACACTCGTAAAATACACAGCACATGAGCTCCACAAAACATGCTGCACACAAAGGATCAGAATCACAGAATGATTTGGACTGGAAGTGACCTTAAAGCTCATCCGGTTCCAACCCCTTGCCACGAGCAGGGACACCTTCCACTAGAGCAGGTTGCTCCAAGCCCTGTCCAACCTGGCCTTGAACACTGCCAGGGATGGGGCAGCCACAGCTTCTCTGGGCACCCTGTGCCAGCGCCTCAGCACCCTCACAGGGAAGAATTTCTGCCTAAGAGCTCATCTCAACCTACCCTGTCTCAGTTTAAAGCCATTCCCCTTGTCCTATCCCTACTTGCTCTTATAGAAAGGATTTCATAGTGCAATAGATGCAATACAAGGATAGTATTAGTAGTGCTAAGTCTCACCGAGCATCACAAGGACAGCATGCACCTCATTTCTGCATCTCATGACCAGTGTGCGAATGCTTGCATACGTGGTCCACAGATGCACACTGACATCCTGTCTTCAAATACATCCATGTACAAATGACTGAACAGGAATGTGAGTTGTCATAAACATGACACTTGTTTGCATATGCATAAATGTACCATGTGCTTCATTACGTGATGGGAGAAACACATCACACGTGTACATCAAACACCCATAGTGCTTGTCTCACACACTCATACAGCATGTACATTTAGGAAGTTATATCCATAACATATTTCTATGGCAGGCACACGAACAGATGCCCAGTCCATATGGATATGTATCACAAGCACAACACACATCCAGAATGGGCACGTTAGGCTGGGCAGAAGGAAAGCACTGGCTCTTTTTCCCTATCTGCAGAGGAAATGCCTTCTCGGCATCAGCTTGGCTCTCATTTATTAGTTTTTCTGGGAAAGGCCATGCATTACAGATGTCAGCTCCCGTTGGATGGCACGTTCCTTGCCTGTTCTTAAATAATTGCCCCTAAACCAATAATTTGTCTTGGAGGTGTATTTATGCAGAACTGAAGATTCTAAGCCTGAAGGGGAACACAGCAAAATAAATCCAAGGGCAAATGGTGAATCATGCATAAAGATATGCTGGAAGTTGGGGGGGTTCATTTTAATAGTATGGGACAACATGCACATGCCAGTGTTTCCGGTATGGCCACGGTGCCTGACTTGTCCAAAGAATCATGTTGCTTTGTTTGTCTTTTCTGATAGCCAGTCTTTTCCTTTAAACATAAAGGAACTGACTTCCTCTGTTGATGCTCAATATCCATTTGCGAATAGTCTAATCACATACTGTAGTGGTGAAATTAGGCTCCCAGCCCCTTACCTCCATTGATTGTATAGGGAACCAGTGTCAGGCAGCTCTGTCTAAGAGCTGACTTGAGAATTCCATCATTTCCTAGAGAAAGTAGGGTAGGAGATGTTCAAATTGCTCCTATATCTAAAATCTACATCTGTCCAGCATTTTATGTGGACAGTGTTGTATATATTTAATCATAGATTCTATATGTATTTAGTTGCTGTTGGGTAATCCAGAAAACTAGTTTAGCTAAAGAAAAGAAAAAGTTTTAAACTGAAATAAAAATCGAGAAACAAAACGTTATAACTATGCTAGATTAATTCAAATACATATGACTTGTGTGCATACAAGTCCAAAGTCTTACAACTTAGCTTCTTCTGCAGACACATAAGATGGGTTCATCGGTGGTTTCGCGTGAGCTTTACATTACTTACAAATACAAATAAAATACATAACTTACAGTACTAAAATTTTGTCTCACACTGTGTAAACTCTAGTGGTGAAAGTCATATTCCTACTATGTTGTAAGAGGACAAACCAATGAAAATTGAGGTTTGAGTGTTAGTGAATAGAAAAGCACACTTTTCCTTTGCTTCTACTAGTTTATTGTATATTTACTAAATGAAATCATAGAATTCTAGAACCACAGAATGGTTTGGGTTAGAAGGGACCTTGAAGCTCATCCAGTTCCAATCCTCTACCAAGGGCAGGGACACCTTCCACTAGAGCAGGTTGCTCCAAGCCCCTGTGTCCAACCTGGCCTTGAACACTGCCAGGGATGGGGCAGCCACAGCTTCTCTGGGCACCCTGTGCCAGCGCCTCACCACCCTCACAGGGAAGAACTTCTGCCTTATATCCAACCTGAACTTTGCCTGGCTAAGTTTGAACTCATGCTCCAAAGCATGCCATGGAGGTCACCTTGCTGTGCAACAAGTCCGTGTCAAAGCATGTCCTACTTCTATAGACACTGGTCACAAGTCCTGCAACGACTTGGAGTATACAGCTTTCTTGTATAAATGGAAAGTAAAGGAAAGCAATGCAAACAAAGTTTGTCTTAGGATGGGGGCTAGGATCACTTCTGCAAGGAACTTTGCAAAAGCAGTCCTTCATGCTTTATATCTTGTCACCAACACCTAGAGTGTATCAGCGTTTTGCAGTTAGCTGTAACACGTGCCTGGGGGAATAAACACAAGTATACAGCTAAGCTGGGGATCTATATATAACTCCAACGAAGGAACGCATGAGCTGTAACTTGTCAGGTATTTTCTCTAATGAGGGTTGATCTTTGAGAAGTTAGCACTAGGGAGGTCTGCGGACCAGATGCTCCGGCGCATAGTTCAGGGCTGAGAGTTTTAACTCTATAGTCCACCCAGTATCAGCTCTATGCATTCCTTTGTGGCACAGACACATCGGGTGAAGTTCTCTGCAGCCTCTCACCACTGTGGATTTGCAGTTGTACCAGTCCAGGACTTGATTTGCTGATGTAGGTCTGGCCACTTTTCTGCATTTGATCTCCATTCTAGCTTTGTGGTCAGCTTAGATTCAGGTCAAATCAATTGTATTGCAAAGTGGCTGCCATGAGCAGGATCAGATTTATTTCTCCTAGAGATCATTAAGGGATAAGTTTTTGTAGGGGAAGGGCTGTTTAATAATCAGTAAGCTCTGGAAATCAGCAGTAGGCGGAAGATAGTTAAAACCCTTCTCTTTCTCCCATGGGAGAAGGAAGTCTTCAGATTTACTTAGCATAGAAAAAATACACCAGGAAATCAAGAATACAAAACCCCTATTGTCAGTGAAACAGACATGGTCCAGTTTCCCAATGAGCTGAATGACTTTGATGGGAAAGCAGAAAATCAGGTTAATAGTTAATTTACATCCTTGGACCTCACTACCTGCAACTTTCGCATTGACTTCCTGGTCTTCAAGCCTTGCTATTACTGTCTTGAGCTGTCTACCCCTCATCTGATGCTCATCTTTCTTCTTTGGCCTCTGCCTGCAGTGTCACTTCTTCCCTCACTCATTGTACCACTGTTCCTCGCCTCTAGTATCTACAGGTTAACTGTAAAACCCACATATGGCTCAGCACAAGCAATGCACTAAGCTTGGTCCTCGTGAGTTCTGAGATCAACTGCACAGAAATGGGTCCAGAAGAAGCTGATTTCCAGATGTCTTTTCTCAGTAGCACGTCTTAAGGGCCCATTCTTTGTCTTTCCAGCTGACTTTGAGCAATTCCTTACATTCATGCACTCATTTCCCTAAGTTAAGCTGTTCCTCTCCAGTCTGATGGCAGATTAGTTCCTCCTGATCTTTGTGGCTTTAGGTCTTTTCTTTCTTAAGCAGATGAAGCATTCCCTGGCTAAATGTTGGAGCACTTGTTGCTTGGTATTTAGTGTAATTGCCTTTATAACCCAGGCAGTTGCCCATTACAGTATTAGCAAACTATAATCAATGATGGATAACCGATATGCAGCTAACAGGGAATGAGTTAATCATGTAAATCATTGACTAGGGCCTAGGACTCTTGGAGTTTTTGCTGAGATGGGAAAGACCAATTCATGCCATCAATGGGATCCCTACCTGGCATGAAACTGTGTAATATAGGAGGATCAGGATTATGAAGCATTAGGTTTTCTCCATTTCAATGACTTTCTCTGCTGCCTTAGGAGCCATCCCTTGGGGCACCCATGTTTGCCTTCCACGCTTTGTTATTTAACCAGCAGATACGGATCAGGTTGGTTAAGGTCTAGGTATCAAAAGGAGCAAATCCATACCAATTCATTAAAAGAAGACCTAGGACCTTCTTTGTCGAGCAGCTCTCCTTCATTTAACTGAGATTGAATGGAAATCTCTGCCAGCTGATTTATGTAAAGTTGTGTGAATACCTGGGCAGCGTTTGCCCTGCCTAGGAAATTACATTTGTTGCTATTTGTTATGCTTTTCCAGAAGTCCTCCAAAGGTTTGGGAAGATGAGTTGGGTCCAGATGAATGTGCTAAATAGATAAGGTTATACCAGGCAGCTGAGGTCCAGGGGTTTTACCCATTGTCCTCTGCCACTGACCCCACTGTCACCACCTACTACATGGAAAATTGTGGTTATTTTCCATTCAGAGGCAACTGGGAGAGTGTTCTGGAGGGTATTCATCTACAAAACATGCAGGCTCCTGTGTTATGTTGCCTGCCTACAGTCTCCATTCTCCATCTGCTGCACAGCCTCCCATTATGCAAATGAAGGGAGCTTGCTTAAAGTTTATTCCTTAATTTAATAAATGTAATTTAATAAATCTTAATGTAATACATTTCTAGTGAATGAAAGGAAAGCTCCCTGCATAAAATAGCATCAGCTGTCAGACAGCCTGCTTGCTCACGAGGATCGCAGACTGCTTGAGGGTTTGTTTTTGAAGGAGACAGGCACTGCTTTGCCAAATCAGATCTGCAGCCCAGCTATGCCTGTGTCTTGCTTTTGATCATGGCCAGAAGTAAAAATTAACTGACCTGTCACTTAAATGGAGCCAGGATGAGGACGAGATGGCTGTAGGTGCTGTGCAAGCGGGAGGGAGTTATGTGCAGGGAGACATTAGATGTGGTTTTTTGTTTGGGACCACAGTGTCACATCTTGGTCTCCCCTCTCTGTCCTTAAACAGCAAATTTCATTTCAGTTATTTCCCCACTCCTTGTCAGTAAAAGCAGAAACGAATGGGCATTATATTTGTTCACTTCTGCACAATTCATTTCCTAGTGCATCCCACCAAGGTTTGAACGTGCCGTACACCAGAGAAAGGAGTTTGAAAGGACCTTCTTTTTGGACACAAGTTGGGACAGCTTAGCCTGGTGATCCCTATTTCCCAAGAAGATTCACAGTGTCTTAAGGTCCTTTCCAATCCTAACTATTCTATGATTCTATGATTCTATGAGACTTCAGTACTGCAAGATGCAAACAGACTGTTGTAAGCACCTAATCACTTTGTCTCATCTCCTGCAAAAGAAAGAGCAAATTAAACCAGGACTTCCTTGAATTAACTCCTCTTTGAAACAGAGCAAGGGGTAAGAGGCTCCCAGATCCTTTTAAATGACAGAAAAGTAGGTCTTCACCAAGGTGACACATTAAGGTCTCCATTCTGGGCTAGAAAACACCTACCTGAGCACTGAAGGGCAGCAATATTCTTGCTTTGATAGCCGGCTCTTGGAGTGAGGTTTAAGCTCTGAATTCAAAAGCATCTTGGAGAGGATGGTCAGCGTTTAGACTGTGACATCTTGCATCAAGGAACCCTAAAGGAGTTTTAAGGTGTCTGCAGATTGGGCTTTACTAACACTGTGGTACATCGTGGATGTTCAGACCCATGTGGGTTTGGCCTGTGAATAGTAAACATAGTCCTCATGCTGGTAACTAGAAAAAGGTATAAAAATTGTAAAAAATAACATAGAATCATAGAATCACAGAATGGTTTGGACTGGAAAGGACCTTAAGATTATCTAGTTCCAACTTCCTGCCATGGGCAGGGATACCTCACACTAGACCATGTCACCCAAGGCTCTGTCCAACCTGGCCTTTACACTGCCAGGGATGGAGCATTTACCGCTTCTTTGGGCAACCTCCCAGTAAAGAACTTCTTCCTTATATCTAACCTGAACTTCCCCTGTTTCAGTTTGAACCCATCACCCCTTGTTCTATCACTACTGTTGCTGATGAAGAGTCCCTCTCTGGCATCCTTGTCCACAAGTTTCCCTAGCAAATAACTTAGGATATATCCTCCAGCTGAAGCAGGAAATCAAAATGGGAATGAACTAATGAAACTTTGGCAAAAGCAAAGAGAAAAGAAGCAATTAATTGGACTCTCATTATTTGGCCTCCATTCTTGCAACAACGATTATTCTGCCCTGCCTGCAGCAGCGATGGTGATAACCTCACTCTGAAGGATGGAAGAGCTGACATTTGAGTGACACATTTTTTCCCCCTTTTTTGTTCATTTTTCTTCTTTCTTTTTGCATCATTATCATCTCAAAAACCCCAACAAACAACCACCCTGCCCCTGTAGACAATCTTGGGGTCAAATGTTCAACCACTTAAAAAGATATGTACAGGAAACCACATGTATGTGCCCAGAAGGCAGTTGCTGGGTGATGAATTACATATGCAAGGAACAAGCATACATATGCAAAAGGAGACTGCAAAGGCACTAACAAAGACATATATTTTTGGACACAGACACAAATGTACTCCTTTTAAATCATTCAAACTATTTCATGAGCACATTTATCTTCCTATTGATATCAACATTTTATACACAAAAAAGAACTGTCATTGTTCGGGGAAGACAATAAGACCAACTTTATGTTAGTTTTTGCAATTTTCTTCTGTTTTTCCAGTAGAAAAAAACATGTATCTCTATGTATATATTTGATAAGAAGATAATTTTTCTATTGAATCATAGAATCACTTAGATTGGAAAAGACCATTAAGATCATCGAGTTCAACCATTGACCCAGCACTGCCAAGTCCACCACTAAACCATGTCCCTTAAGGGCCACACCCACAGGTCTTTTAAACCCCTCCAGGGACAGGGACTCCAGCACTGCCCTGGGCAGCCTGTTCCAATGCCTGAGCACCCTTTGGGGAAGGAATTGATCCTCAACTCCATCTAAACCTGCCCTGGGGCAGCTTGAGGCCATTTCTTCTTGTCCCATCCCTTGTTCCTTGGGAGCAGAGATCAGCCCCCTGCTGGCTCCAGCCTCCTGTCAGGCAGTTGTAGAGAGCGATAAGGTCCCCCCAGAGCCTTCTCTTCTCCAGACTAAACCCCCCCAGGTCCCTCAGCCGTTCCTCATCACACTTGTGCTCCAGGCCCTGCACCAGCTCCGGTGCCCTTCTCTGGCCCCGCTCCAGCCCCTCAATGTCTCTCTTGCAGTGAGGGGCCCAGAACTGAACACAGGATTTGAGGTGCAGCCTCACCAGTGCCCGTTATAGGGAGACCATCACTGCCCTAGCCCTGCTGCCACACTGGTGCTGATACAGGCCAGGATGCTGGTGGCTTCTTGGCTGCCTGGACTCAAGCTGGCTTATGTTCAGTCGGCTGTAAAACAATGCCCCCCCCCAGTCCTTTTCCACCAGGCAGCTTTCCAGCCACCATCTACTAAAAGAAACAAACCCCATCTTCTTCTTTTTAATAGCCAAACAAAGGAGCTTTTTTGTTCTTTTTTAATAAACCCCACACTTTGTGTGGAAAAACCATTTCTCCACTTAAACCTATGGAAATAGGATCACCATTTGTCCCTGGCACTTACACATGAGCATCATTATTCATCCCACTGCAGCTAAAAGATTTGTGTCGGAGAGCCAAGAGTAAAAGTCAACTGTTGGTGTCAGTGGATGTAGCCACAGGTAGGATGTTTCAGTGTGTGGCATCCCTGCCCATGGCAGGCGGTTTGGAACTAGATGATCTTAAGGTCCTTTCCAACCTAAACTATTCTATGATATGATTCTATGTATGAAGCAGAGAGTTGTCCTACACCCCAGGGAGGTACCTTGAGTCCTTACTGTGAAGGAGATGTTCAAGATACCACCTTGATACACAACCACCACCTTGTGTCTGCCACAAAGGAAACTCTTTGATGATTACTTTGATGAGATGGGTACGTACAAATGTACACCATGTAACACCAAGTGCAGGCACATATTTGCACCTAGTCATGCTGTGGGTGCTGTACCGCTAATGCCAATACAACCCCGCTCTAACCAGAAGTGAGAGCTTCTGCACATGTTTTATTGGTGCCGTGATAGTTAGATGTGTCTTCCTTGGCCATGTATGAAAGATAACTTTATTTCCTTACATCTCACCAGAGAGGTGAGAAATGGACATTGAAAGCAACCAAGGGAAATAACTGCACTTCCCACCTGCCCACCCAGGTAAGCACCTGTTCTTGCTTTCCTCAAACACAGAGCAAAAGACCCATTATTCCACCTGCTGTTCCCTTTCCAGGTATTAGGGCTATCAGGAAGATAAAAGAGAAAATTGCTCTCACTCCTGAGCTCGAGTGTGTGGGAGGAGTGTTTGAGAGCTCACATTTCTAGTCCAAAGCTCTTTTCAACAATCTAGGAAACCCTCTACCTATTTCCTGCAGATACCTACAATAAAACTTTCAAGGCAAGCATAGGAATGAAGTGCCCAGCTAATATTAGCATCTTGGAAGGGCACTGAGCACAGACATCCACTCTGTTCCTCTGGAAACCAGACCATGGTGATAGGGACCATCTGTGAAAGAGCAGTGTTATCCTCTCTTGCAATCACTCAAAGGCTGCAAATTCTTGGAAGAATCCTCCTTACGTATCAGGCTAAAGTGTTGCGAGAGGACACTGAAGGGCTGTGGGTGGGTGTAAAGTACAAAGACTTCCAACAACTGGCAGTCCTGCTCCCACCCACAACTCAGAAAAGGCAGAAGAGTTGTGACTGCGAAATCACGGGTTCCATCAGAGATTGCTGCATCACGCCAAGAAGGCATCTTGGTTCTGTGGCTATGCTTGTCTCCAGTGGGGTCTTATTGACACAGGATTAGGTCTTCCCTGTCCTTTTGGGTCCTAATTCACTCAGGGATTGTATGCACAGGTTCGTATTCCAAATGGAGATAGAGCTGGTGAAACGCCTTGTATATTATAACAGCAGAGAACTAAGTTGGTCTTATGAGGTTACAGCAAAAATGATAACGGGTTGTGGAAACTACATCCACCAAGGGATCAGCTGAGTGTCATAGATGCAGAATGAAGAGGGGAAGACACAGCATGAATAGATAGACTGTGAGGCTGAAGCTATCACCTCTAATAACTCCTGAGGATTTAGCACTAGGAGAAACTGCCAGAGCTCCAGCAAGGAGCTGTTATCACCTCCAGCAGGAAGGTCTGGCTCGTCCCTTGCTGACCCCATGTCTCTGGCAGCATCTCCTTGTATTCATCTGGGTGCTCATAATGTATCAGGGAGATAAGTCTCTTTGCAAGAAATACCTCTGTTGACTGCCAAGGAAGCTCTTTTTCTTCACTGGCAATGGCGAGCGCCTTGTTTTCTCCATCTGGGTTTGATTTTGGCTGACTCCCTCAGGTTTGGATATAACTTCTGGTCCAGGATGGAAAAGGGTGGATGGAGGAAGTCTCTGGGCTGGATCATTTTCCCAAAGTCACTATCTCTCACCTCTCTTTTTGGAACTGCTTTATTCATTTCTCCTGGATCTTTCTCTTAATGGGCAAAGGTGGGGGGTTACCATTTACTTGAAAAGGCTGCTCATGGGTACCCTGCCTGACATATTAACCAGAGATGAATGAGAGCAAGGGAGAACAACTTTGATGTATAAGATTGTGTTCTTCTGTTCCTAAGTGCTTTTGGAAAGCTTGGTTTTTACCTGTCTCTCATGCTTGGCCTTGCAAGACCTGGTCTAGGTTTGCAAGGGAAAATGCACAAAGTCCCTAGCATAAGCCCTTGGCAGTTATGCATCAGAAAGAGGCAAAACCCAAGCTTTTATGTGAATTAGACTGTTTTTCAGGAGAGGCAAATCTATATAAATCCCCAGGGTTTGTCTCAGTAATAACATAGGAGTAGATTCTCAAAGGGATCAGCCTCATGTCCAATGTGGTGTAGAACAGTGCCCAGAGAAAGCGTCTGGGGCTGTCAAGAGCAGAATGTAATGCTCATTTTTACATCAGTCTGTGTGATCATGGCTTTCTGCTATGGGCTGTACCTTTAATCATTAAAGCTTTTCCTTCCCTCTGATGTCAGTGGTAGCAACCTTCTATGTCCCTTCGTGGTTCTGGACATGGAAGTGTCTAAATACCTGTCAGATTGGGCTTGGTTTGACTATGGTAGCCTCTCCAAGAGTGCCTGAAGTTTGACATTGGGCAGCGCTTGGCTTCCTTCTATAAAAAGGTTTAGCCACCATGGTACAGACGCCAAGTACCTTTTGGATCTGGCACTTGTGCTCAGTGGTGATCATCAGTACCCAGCTCTACTTGAGGTTATATCTTGTTGGCATCTTGTCCTTACACTGGCATATCCATATATCTCTGGCCCACCATCTGATGGGGAGTGTGTTATGACTCTGCAGTGAAAAGCATTGGCTGCAGCAGAGATGCTTGGCTGTTTTGCAGTGGAAGACGTCAATTTAGACCTACCATGACTTATCTCCTGCTTTTGGCTTGGTCAACTCCCTCTGGTCAATGGGACAGAGTTGGGGGAAGCAGAGTATAGAAGGACTTACTCAGGCCAGCAGCAATCTTATGGTCTGAAACCTAAGAAATCTTATTTCTTAGCATGACTGGTGCCTATAGCAGAGGGGTGTCTTGTTTCTTCCTTGGAGAGCCTGAAGATGCCTTCCCTGTACATCCAGCATGCGGGGCATGGACCTTCTCAAACCTTGTCTTCCATACCACTACCACCTCTTCCCTCTTCTGACTTTGGGCCTGCCTTCTAAAATGCTGGAGTTAATGGCAAACCCTCTGACTCAAGGGTGGGAAGAAGAAACAAGACACTGTGCTACTACTGTGACTCTTCCAAAACCCAAACCACTGAGCTCTCTGAAGTAGCATACATCCAAGTGAGAGTGCCTTTAGTAACGATGGTGATGAATAATCATATAGTTAGGTAGGTTGGTTGCAGTAGGAAGAATGATGCTCTGTGTAGTCTCCTTATTGCAGTTGTGAAGGATTAGTTAGCTTTTCAGGATGCTTTTTGATCAATTATTTACCCTGAGATAGGGAACACCGTTAAAGGTTTTCCGGCCACTTTCCTCAACACTATCCTAAATATAAAAACTAAGAGCTTTTGTCAAGAGATCACTGGTAAATCAAGTTTCAACTAACCCTCTTCCTTTAAAACTGACTCCAATTCCATTCACCTCCCTTTTATGTCGTCAATAATACAAAAGATAACATTGATGAATATTGTCCAGTGAATGCAGGGAGGAGCCCAATGGGAAAATGAGTCATTATCTCTCCTTCCCGCCACTTCCAGGTGCAACCTTCTGTCTGTGTTTCCGAGAGGTCCCCAGTGATTTATTGATATGGCAATCTGATTTTGGTAATTAAAATTGATTTTCAGCTTAAGCTTTGTAAATGCACTGATCCATAACAAACCTGGGTCATGTTCTTGGGAAGGAGGAATAGGGGAATGGAGATGCCAGGAGGAGTGATGAGGATGACAGCCACAGTGCTGGCCTAGGAGAGAGGCAGGGAGACATTATGGGGCGGTCATTGAGCTGTAATGGGGTCTGTAGAGCATCCAGCAAAAGCCCTTGCATAGTGCCTGGGAACGCTGCTGATCCCTAATCCAGTCACTGTTGTTGCTGGATGGTGGTGGGGCTGCACTGAGCCTGGATTCCAGAATTATCAGCTCTGGTGGCTCCAAGGGCAGCCAAGAAAAGCAGCTGGAGCTGAAAGCTAAATGTTGCTTGCTGCTGAGACATGGTGTGGAAAAGAAACAGAAGGAGCAACTGATTTCTTGGGAGAGCTTCATGGACTGTGATATGAATCCAGCCACTCAGGTCTTCTCCTTAGCTTGCTTTTGATGTAAATCAGCAGAAATTGCTTTGTTGGATGCAGATGAGAGGCTGAAAGCACAGCATCTGCCTGCAGGCTGGGCTGCCCACTCTTCAATGCATCCACCTCTCCCAAAACCTCTCCTCTTTCTTTGTGAATAGCTGGCCTCTCCTTGTGTATAGGTGTTGTGCTGGGGCTGGCTGTGCATGCACAGAAGGTCCTCTGCTTTGGACATGCTGCATAGCAGCATGAGCCAGAGGGTAAAGCCTGGCCCTGGTGGAACAGTACTCCTTTTGTCACTGATTAGGGTGAGACCAAGCACATTTGTGCCTCAGTTTCCTCACTTGTTCAGTGGAAGCAGAGCTTGGTTTTCCTTCTGCAAGCAGCCTTGAGGGTGGCAGATCACACAGCTTGTGCATCCCAGCTGCCTTTGAATTGCACCTCTTTCTGCAAGGAATGATCTCCTTGGGCTGTTCTCATCCTCAGGGCTACTAAACTGAGGTCTCATGGGAGAACTGTGCATTGCGAAAGGCTGGGAGCCCTCTTAAATCTGAGCAGAGGAGATCTCCAAGCCTGAAGCCCTCCACCTCCTTCTTCCTCAGGCCAAGCACTTAAATAACTCACTTTTGAGGTTGCGAATGAACATGGCAAGGCAGCCCACGCACTGGCTGTTTTCTGCTGCTGAACCATTTCGCTAAGCCAGCCTGTTTTTACAGCACGACTTCTTCCATTAGCTGATAATCTCACTCTACAACCTCTCCAATTGCTTTGGGGAAATCTAAGTGCGTAAAAGCTGTTCCATTTCTCTTGCCTACCTTGGCAGTCATACTGTAGCTTCAAAGAACTCCAACAAGTTAGTTAAGCAAAAGACTTCCTGCTTGTAAATCCATGCTGGCTGTCTCCTCTAATCCAATTATGCTTTACAAGGTGCTCCCTCACTAAAGCCTGGAAAATTGTTTCTGATATTTTTACTCACAATTTATGTTAAGCTACTCGGTGTATAATTGCTTGTCTAATCGCATGCTCCTAGGTTTGAATAATGGTCTTAAGTTGGACATTTTTGCAGTGCTCCTGTGTCATCTGAGAACTCCTAAAATATTATTACTTAAGACTTCACACAGTTGCACTCTCCTTTCATCCAAAGCTGGTGGGGTTTAGCTAATGCAACAAGCCTACATTGATGCCATGGAAGGTTTTGTTGTCATTAATGTCCACTTGTCAGCTGAACCCTCTTTTTGATTAAGAATGAATGAGATATATAGATAAAATAGTTTAAGTCCTACACACAGTAACAGTCCTGCTTCCAGCATAAGTATGAGCATGGGGAGAGATGGGACGTAAGTTATGCAGAGGCTTGATGTGGGGCTTTGTGCTAAGGACCTCACCATCAGTAACGAGGTATAAGGAACAAAGAAGTGAGTTTCTAACAGCCCCAGATGAGGGTCTTGCCACCAAAGTCTGGTTTTTTTTCAGGTTCAGCAGGTCCAAGACATAATTACTATACATAAAGAGGCTACAAGAATTCTGGAGAGAGGCTTTGGACATGGGCCTGTAGGAACAGGACAAGGGGGAATGGCTTTAACCTGTCAGAGGGGAGATTGAGATGAGCTCTTAGGCAGAAGTTCTTCCCTGTGAGGGTGCTGAGGCACTGGCATAGCGTGCCCAGAGAAGCTGTGGCTGCCCCAGCCCTGGCAGTGTTCAAGGCCAGGTTGGATACAGGGGCTTGGAGCAACCTGCTCTAGTGGAAGGTGTCCCTGCCCGTGGCAGGGGGTTGGAACTGGATGAGCTTTAAGGACCCTTCCAACCAAAACCATTCTATGATCCTATGATAATAAACCTGGCCTGGGAGGTGGGTGCAAATTCAGAGGACTCTATCAGGTAAGAGGCAATATCAGAGCAGGGAGCACTGTTGGCAGAGGTTTATTTGCTTGCCCTTCCTCTGTTTTCAAAGACAGTAGTAATTTCACATGCAAATGACTCTGTCTCTGATGAGGGGATCAGTTGAGACTATTTTCACACAGTCCTGGCAGGGAGTTCTGTTTGAGATGTCACATCGTCACATAACCAAGATTTAGTGAATAATCCGTGATGCACAACCTAGTAACACGATGGGTTTGAGCCAGATGAAGAAAAGTGGCATCCTCTTTCTTGCAGCCAGGCAACAAAAGGGATGGAATTTAAGCAACGAGCAACATATGGTTTTGAACCTTAAATAGACTGGTCTTTTCAAACGAAGAGGAAGAACGGTGATTCCTCATGCTGGAATCCTTCCTAGCCAAATATCACATTTGCAATCTTCAGCCTTTCCTTAAAGTTTAACTGAAAAAAAAAAAAAAGGAGAAAAATAAAGGCAAAAAGAAAAGAGCAGAACAGCTTCTCAAGCAAATACATCCTCTTAAGGCCCAGGGTTTTAACCTCTAGAAAGGATTAAAAACCACCTCATCAAAACAGCCTTCATGGTGGAGAAACAAGGGTAGGAGAGATGGAGCCATTGCCATGTTTGGGGTTTTTTTGGAGGGGTTGTGTTTTGGAGGGAGGGGGGTGTTGTTTGTTTCTTTGGGGTTTTATGTAGGTTTGTTTGATTTTTTGTGGTTTTTTTGGAGGAGGTTTGATTTATTTTTGTGGCTTTCCCAGCTACACACAGTGTAAACTATGTGAATTATGGCCTCCTGAAAATGAGGTTTATAATGGAAACCAAGTGACCCTTAACTATAACAGAGAGAAGCTCAGCTGTAGCGTTACTGAGGAAAAAGTGAGTGCAGATGAGGGTCCCAAGGCACACATCTTCCACAGACAAATTTCTCCATGCCACCCCTTCCTTTTACATGTAACAGAGGATCTTCCCTCTGAGGCACGTCTGTCACAGGAAGGAGTGTTGCTGTTGGTCTGTTCCTTCTTCAGTGGCGCAGATATGAACTGGGTACAGCCTGCCTGGCCTGGCTGCACTGGTCACACCGAGATGTGGAGCAGGTCCAGAGGAGGGACACAAAAAGAGGCCTGGAGCAGCTCTGCTCTGGAGCCAGGCTGAGAGAGCTGGGCTGAGTCAGCCTGGAGAAGAGAAGGCTCCTTAAGGGGAGACCTTAGAGTATCTCCCAGTGCCTAAAGGGTCTACAGGAAACTTTGAGAGAGACTTTGGACAAGGGCCTGTAGGGACAGGCCAAGGGGAATGGCTTTAACCTGCCAGAGGGGAGATTGAGATGAGCTCTTAGGCAGAAGCTCTTCCCTGTGAGGGTGCTGAGGCGCTGGCACAGGGTGCCCAGAGAAGCTGTGGCTGCCCCATCCCTGGCAGTGTTCAAGGCCAGGTTGGACACAGGGGCTTGGAGCAATGTGCTCTAGTGGAAGGTGTCCCTGCCCATGGCAGAGGGTTGGAAATGGATGAGCTTTAAGGTCCCTTCCAACCAAAACCAGTCTGGGATTTTATGTCTCCAGCCCAGAAAACCGTTTCTAGTAAGGGTCAATGGTGACCATGTAGCAGAGGTCCTCAAATGAGAGAAAACAGTGATACACCCTCCATTCTTAGTAGTATGTGGCTCAGGACTTCAGGAAGCAGAGATGGACTCCTTGTATTTCATATAAATTACTCACTTCTGCTGCTCCATTTTCCTTACTGGTCTGTTTATTCCCTTGACCAACCACCTATGCAGAAATTGTTTTCTTCTCTTCTTGATGTGCCTATACACTCGGAAACCCTCAGGGGAACTGGGGAGAGGTGAGCACTGATTTTCTTTAGCCTCTCAGAGTTGCCAGTAGATACAATCAGAGCTATTAGGCTGCTTTCAGAGCACTGTTTGATAGACCCACCTCTTTCACAGGATTAGATCTCTTCTCCTTTCCAGCTCCTTCCTGCAGGTGAGCTATTAAACTCTGCCCATGAAACAGAAAGATGTTTTTAATGGAAATGAATAGGTCACTTGCCCCAGTGACAACTGTACCTTATTAGTTTATTGTTTTCTACTGCACTCTGTCCCTGGAAGAGGACATATTACAACACTAGGATATGCCAGGACTAGTTTGCAGGGTGAATGTGGTTAGCATGTCCCTGAGCCCAAGCTCCCCCAGAAGAAATGAGCTCTGCCAACACAAGCAGCACTGCAGAGATTCACATTTCCAGTCCTAACTGACAAAGAAATAGTGATTTAAGGGACATGGAGAAATCAAAGCAGAAAAGCAGTTCATTAAAGGTAGAGTTGCACTCCAACCCCGTTCCTTTCCCAGTAGATTGGCTATAGGTTTTGTCCTGAGCTTATCAACAGCCAGCAGCTAGAGGAGCTGAAGGATGCTCTGGGAATTCAGTTTTGTTTACCAAGCTTGGGATTGCTTGTCTAACCACCAGTAGATGTTTTAATTTCCTTCCCTTTGGTGGACAGTTTGAAGAGCATCTCTCAATCTCACCTTTTCTTCTCCTCCCCTCCCGAATTCATGAAGGATGAAGATTAATTGTCCTCGCTCGCTACTTTTTGTCACTGAAAATGTGAAGCTGTCTTGGCTTTCTGTTAGAATAGAGGCAACGATTTTCCCAAGCAGGAACAGAATAGTTGGTGATGCAGATAGAGTTCCCAGGCTTCTACTCATTAATGGGCTATTAATGCTTGTTAATATTATATGTTTATTGAAATGATGATCTCTTGAAGACTGTTCTCAGACACTTCGTCTTCCATACTTTGGGTCTGAGTTCCTGCTCCCCTCCTACCCCTTCATCTATGCCAGGTAAACTGCTACTGCATGCGTTTTGAACATAACACCTGATCCTTGAATTCCTTTCTGGAGAAATTTTATGTGGAAAAAAATACCCTTTTTGCTCCAAAACCAGATCAGCATTTCTAAGTTCAGGCGCTCAACTTGCAAATTATGGGAAGTTTTCTACTCCCTCTTCAATGTGCTGAGCCTAATTACAGCTCATTGCAATCTGTCAGTGCTCAATGAACTGAATTCATTGAACCAGCATCTCCCCGTGGATGTTTCCTGTGCTGGTGCTTTCCTAGTGAGACCCAACCACAACCCACCATGCAGTTCAGTCCTTGCAGGGGAACTGGTGGTGTCTCTGCATAGAATCATAGAATTGCAGCCTGGTTTGGGTTGAAGGGACCTTAAAGCTCATCCAGTTCCAACCCCTGCCACGGGCAGGGACACCTTCCACTAGAGCAGGTTGCTCCAAATCCCTCCAACCTGGCCTTGAACACTGCCAGGGATGGGGCAGCCACAGCTTCTCTGGGCACCCTGTGCCAGCGCCTCACCTCCCTCACAGGGAAGAGTTTCTTCCCTATATCTAACGTAAATTTACCCCAATTCAGTTTAAAGCCATTCCCCCTTGTCTTGTTACGGGAGAGAATTTCCCCACGACAATGAATAGGGTGGTTATTTATGTTTTTCCTCCCAAATATTCATTTTAAACAGCAAAAAATAAGAAAAACTAGAAAAGAAAGAAACCTAAAAACAGAAAAAAAGGAAGATTTGGAGCTTAACATGATCTTTAATTAGAAGAGAAAACAAACATAGACGTTCAGAAGTCGTCTTAACTGCAAGTCTTCAGATTACAAACCAGTCTTTAGGTATAAGAGAATACAGAGATACCTAATAGAAGGTCCTGGCTTTTGTGAGATGCTCACACCTTTTATGAAACATCTGTCTCAACATGACAGCAGAAACAGGGGACAGAGAGGGGTGGGTATTAGGTTTTATTAAGTCATAGAATCATAGAATCATAAAATAGGGTTGGAAAGGACCTTAAGATCATCTAGTTCCAACCCTCTGCCGTGGGCAGGGACACCACTCACAAGTCTGTCAATTCCTAAATAATTAAGGAAGCATTTTACACATCTAAATCATGCTTTAATCTCAGTTATTCTCCCCAAATGGTTTCTTAGTGAGTCTTCATGCTTAAAAACACCCCTGGGCATTTGTTACCCATCTGTGTGATGCTGGGGTAGCCAGTGGCCTTTCGCTCTGCTTTTTGCTATATCCATCTTGTCATTCAAAAATAAACCTTCTGAGGAATGACAGTGTCAAGCAAAAGGTTAATATCTTTAAAAGCTAGATGGATCTTTATTTAGCTGCCATTTTGTGGCACTCATGCATTTCTGTTAGGAGGAGTTTTGCCAGTTTCTAGGTTGACTAATTGGTCTCGGCGCTATCCTTTTCAAGAAGAGCCATGCATCAACTTCTGCTTGACAAATTGTACGACAGAAAAATCACAAACAAAGCCAAGGAAATGGAGAAGTTAATACTAAGCTATGACTAAATACATTGTTGAAATGGAATTTTACTGAGATCACACCAGTAAATCAGACCTAGTACAAGTCATAGGAAAATTATTCCTTTAGTTTCTCTTAAGGAAGAATGAAAATTTCTGCAGAAAACAGACATGGTTTTGGATGGAACTGTTGAGTCAGTTTAACTTCGTATCCAAAAAACCCCAATTTGGACAGAGTTTAATGGGATACTCTGAATTAAAATTTAAGAATAGGTAGAGTATTAGGAACTACCAGTGGTAGTCTCACTGATAATATGGGCTATTAAAAGACAGAACCCTTTTTTACAATTACTTATGTAACAATGTTACCTATATAGAATATAACTATCCTCTATTGTTAGTTGAGGAATTAATAATGGAAAATTGCAAAATTTGCAATGTTAAAAGGGAATAGAAAAAATGGAAAGGGAGCATTTAAAATAATAGAATCATAGAATCACAGAATCACAGGCTGGTTTGGGTTGGAAGGGACATTAAAGCTCATCCAGTTCGAAGCCCCTACCATGGGCAGGGACACCTTCCACTAGAGCAGGTTGCTCCAAGCCCCTGTGTCCAACCTGGCCTTGAACACTGCCAGGGATGGGGCAGCCACAGCTTCTCGGGGCACCCTGTGCCAGCGCCTCAGCAACCTCACAGGGAAGTACTTCTTCCTTACATCTAATTTAAATCTCCCCTGTTTCAGTTTGAACCCATTCCCCCTAGTCATATCACTACAGTCCTTGATGAAATGAAAATGGCAAGGAGATCATGAATTCTTTTGCTTCCATAATCTTCCAGACTTCTTAGTGTATCTCAACCTGGTATTCTGTGGTTCTATTAGTGTAGTAGCTGGAAGTACAGGTGAGAATCCCTCTTGAGCTTTATTCTCATTGATACACTGCATTTAGGATAGAGCAGGCAGTGGAGGACACGACATGGTTTTGGTTGTATGGACTTCTACTGTGGATGTTGATCAGAGCCATCACTAGATGGTTTTAGCAGATCAGTTCTTTTGTTGGTGTGTGCCTTTTTGCATTCCCCTTGGTTTCTATTCACTGTTTTCCAGGACATCTTTCTAATATCTTGGAACAAACCAGTAGGAGAGGATCAGGGGCTTTTTTGAAGCCCTGCCACCTGGTCTTATCAGATGGGAATTCAATTAGTTAATCTCAACTTGGTAACTACCTCTTCCACCACCAATCACCATTTTCCTCTTTCCCAGCATTGCCGGTATCACAGATGCTCTAAATCTGTAATGCAGTGCAAAAGAGCAGAAAAATCAGATTCATGCACTAAAGTTTGAGGGTTAATTCACTGTGAATTGTCTTGAAACCCTGTACTGTCAATAGTTCACAAAAGCACCAATATAAAACCTCAGCAAAAATATGTGGAAAAGGGGACCCTTACACAGGAAGCTAATTGCTGGAACATTCATGCATCAGCAGAAAACAAAACACATTTAGGGTGATGATAAACTTCATCTCCACTGTCTGTGTGGCTAATCTAGAAGGAGCCATTCATACTTGTCTTGCAAATCTGGTAATTATTGTAGCAGTCCCATTATAGGTCTGGTCACTGGGTCAGGCAACTTGTCTTCTGAAAGCTGTACCCTGAGAGAGAAAATGTAGCTTAAAGCTGAGCAAGACGAAGCTCATCTGCAACAATAATAATAATAACTAAAAAGTTTTCACTTTACATCAGGTCTGTATGCTTAACTAAGCTCTTTTCAGCACAGGCTGACAATTAGCATTGAAACTATTCAGCAGCTACTTAGGAATTCATAGAACTGAAAGCCGAAAGAGACCAGAGTGATTGTCTGATGTGATCTGCATAACTCAGGTCATAGTATTCCTCAGGGAGACGTCTGCTCGGAGCCCCCAGCTCAGCAATCCTGCATATCTTTTAGGAAAACAAACCTTCGGAGCTAAATGTTTCCAGGGATTTCAGTACATGCCTTTCTAAACATCCACCGTTAGCGCCAGGCAATCCCCCTAGACCCAGATCTTCCCAGCATCCTTGTGAGCTGCAAAGACGCTCTAACCCTTGCTGTGCATGGGAAAAAGAAGCTTCAGATTCATCCCACCTCCTGTCTAGGCTCCCTACATAACACATGGAGAGAAATCACAGACTGGTTTGGGTTGGAAGGGACCTTAAAGCTCACCCAGTTCCAACCCCCTGCCACGGGCAGGGACACCTTCCACTAGAGCACGTTGCTCCAAGCCCCTGTGTCCAACCTGGCCTTGAGCACTGCCAGGGATGGGGCAGCCACAGCTTCTCTGGGCACCCTGTGCCAGCGCCTCAGCACCCTCACAGGGAAGAATTTCTGCCTAAGAGCTCATCTCAATCTCCCCTCTGTCAGGTTAAAGCCATTCCCCCTTGTCCTGTCCCTACAGCCCCTTGTCCAATTCCCCTTTCCCGGTTTCTTGTATGCCCCCTTTTGGTACTAGAATAGTCCTGGATGGTGTTTATGCCCCTTTCAGAGATGCTTTGCTTAAATGAAGCGAATTGGAGACTAAATAACTTATGCAGACATGGATCTCTAGCCACGGCAGGGACTTCAGCTATTCTCCTACCTGGCTGGGCTGCCCTCCTTCACAGACGATTTCTATGTCCAAAGGTATAAGTAAGATCTCCCATCAGGGAAGGGTGTTTGGAGATGCTGATTGAGGAACAACGTCTGAAACAAGAAACAAAATAAGTACAAAACATCACTTTTCCTTTACCCTCCTTGGGACACATACCTATAAAATCTGTGTGTCCACTGGAAAAGATAAAGGAACAGGAGCATGAGCTCATGTTTTTCTAAGACACAAGCCCAAAAGGTGCTGTTATAACTCATGAAACTAAAGCAGGAGATATACAGCTCTCCTCAGGTAAAATCCCAGGCAACTGGAAGGAAACTCTCCTCCTCTCCTATTATTTTGGTGAGATTTCAAACTGATCCTCAGCTGCCCTCTGATTTTATTATACGTTCCTAATTTCCTGCTCTCCATAAATGCTGGGAAAACCACTCTCCTGATTGTATGGATGAGGGTTTTTCTCAACTCCTGCTGTTCAGTTAATAAACCAGGGGCAGGGATTGCTGCTTCTGGAAGAGGCCGGCTGTAATCCATGGGAAGCAGAGGTGATATTGTTCCTTCAGGACATACATTATTGCCAACACACTCTGTGCGTGTGGATAGGTAAGAGACAGACAGACGGATATCATAGAGCGGTAAAAGACTGAGCAAAGCTGTAGTTATAATTTTACGGTTCACTGGTGTGAAATGGAATCCAGTAAATATAAAACATGTTCCCCTTTCTGTACGGTATCAATCTGCCAGTGGTTGTAAATGATGTTAGCTGGCTGCCAGGGTTGCATGTGTGCATGCATGGAGCATGTCTGCATGCGTGAGAGGGTGTGTGATGCAGGGTTATTGATACGTCTGGTCCTCTCTGCTGATTGTATGGGTGCTACAAGCCTGTCATAGGTGAAAGGAGGCCAGGTCCAGTGCACAGACATCGGGAGAGGGGATTTCAACTCCCTCAGCGTCCCTCAACTTTGTCCATTTTGTGCGTCAGAGGATTTCCTAAACCAATACAGCAGTATTTAGATAGTAGCAAGATTACTTTAATAAAAGTTGCCTACAGGAAACCTGAAGAGGGACTTTGGACAAAGGCCTGTAGGGACGGGACAAGGGGAATAGCTTTAACCTGCCAGAGGGGAGATTGAGATGAGATCTAAGGCAAAAATTCTTTCCTGTGAGGGTGGTGAGGTGCTGGCACAGGTTGCCCAGAGAAGCTGTGGCTGCCCCATTCTTGGCAGTGTTCAAGGCCAGATTGTTCAGGGCTTGGAGCAACATGCTCCAGTAGAAGGTGTCCCTGCCCATGGCAGGGGCTTGGAACTGGATGAGCTTTAAGGTCCCTTCCAACACAAACCATTCTATGATTCTATAAATACAACTGGTGTTAATTCTCATACCAATAAAAGCATAAGTGTGTTTGACCATCAGTCACTTCAGTGCTATGCCTGATTTTCTTCTAATCTGTGATGCTTTTTCCATCCTGTCCCCTTCTTGAATGGCTCTGAGGACCACAGGTGAAGAGTGCTGGGCGTTTAGTGCATGTGTTTGCACTAGTTGGAGAAAAGGAAGAGTAAAGAAGAGCAATGAGGAGGTCACTACTGCTGCTACTGAGACAGCAAAGTCAGATGCCCTGAGCTCTGCAAAGAGACTCCAAACTCTTTGAAGCCACTGGCTTCTTTTGGGTTGTGGGTGAAAGCTGGATAAAAGGGCCCAGGAGGGTCAGCAGGGTCCTGCCAAGAGGCACGAGTGTCACTCGTAATGCTGGTGGTGTGCATGTGAGCCAGCCCTGCTGGGAGGTGCTGGGTCTGCCCCAGGAGCCAGAGAACGTCACTGTCCCCTGCTCTCTGGGACTGCTGGAGATGGGCAGAAGGAGCGAGTCCTTTAAGCTACGTGGTACAGCTTGTGTTTCAGAGGGGTCTCTGAGGGCCTGGACCTGCTCCTTGCTCTCATTTCTTTCCCCTTGCATTATGTGCCAAACGGGTCTCCTTTCTTCTTTGTGGCCAGAAACAAAAGAGCATTTTTGGGTTGAAATGCACCTGAGCAAATCCCCAAGCCCAAATCAGATTATGGGCTTTTGTAAGTGATGCCCAGAAGGGAGGCAGGTGTAATGAGAGACATGGAACCAGTGTGCCTTTGATCATTGAGGTGGAGGGCTCCTTTAAGGTGTCTTAGTGGGTTAATCCCTCTCTCTTTCAAGACGCCAGTTTGGGAACCACCTGGATGGAGTTGGCAAAGGCTTTGTGGGGTCTCTTGGGTCTCCATGCTTTATGCACAGGCCAGCTGGCAGCATTCATCTTGCAGTAGCCCAACACCATCATCCCCCCCTAGACCACATCCTTACCCTCCCTGGGCAGCAGTCCTGCTTAGTAGCAGCTTTTGTGAGTTCAATGCCTGACAGCAAGGAGCTGAAATGAGATCCCATTGTTTCAGATAGTACCAAAGCAGTACTGGGCCTTAAATCAGATTTGAATCAGCCCCATGGGTTTCCAGTGCCTGCATTGATCCTATCTAACTTTGGGCTATTCACCAAGGCATTTTAGCCTGGTGTAGAGCTACAATATACAGGCACTGGATAGTGCAGGGCCCCTCTGAGGGTGACTTTGCACTCTTGAGACTTGAAGTGCCCTATATCGAATATTCTAGGTAATGTATAGAATCTCAGAATCGTAGAACGGTTTGGGTTGGAAAGGACCTTAAGATCATCTAGTTCCAGCTCCTTGCCACAAGCAAGGATGCCTCATACTAGACCGTGTCACCCAAGGCTCCACCCAACCTGGCCTTGAACACTGCCAGGGATAGAGAATTTACCACTTCTTTGGGCAACCTGTTCCAGTGCCTCGCACCCTCACAGGGAAGAACTTCTTCCTTATATCTAACCTGAACTTCCCCTGTCTAAGTTTGAACCCATCACCCCTTGTCTTATTACTACAATATTTAGGTGAATCAGTGAGACCCCTGCTTCAGTGATTCATGGTTGGCAAGGAGGGGTAATACTTAAGTTGTAAACTCCCTGGATAAGTCTGAAGCTCCTAATGCTTATTCCGGATGGCAGCTGGGTGGCATATTTTTATGAAGCATAAGACATTCTTCATTCTTTGAGGAAATAGGTGATTCATTCTGTAAGGAAATAATGGAGTTTTATTGTGTGGATGCCCTGTTTGTACCTTTCTGTACAGCACTTGAGACAACACCACAGCCTGTTCCCATTAAAAAACCCCAAAGAAGCTAAAAATAACACGAGGACATCTCTGAAACAGCTTCATACTTGGCAGCTCTCAAAGAGCCTGAGGGGTTTCCTGCTTGTATTCTCCAGGGATCAATTTTGGGCCCAAAGCTACTGAAAAATTTCATGAATGAGTGGGAAGTTGATATTAAATCCCATGGATAAAATATTCAGTGGCACAATGACCAGCTCAGCATTTACAACGATGAGAGCAGAGCTGATGGGTGACTTGGGCTCCCTTGAACAGAACAACTGCAAACTTCCCTGTCTCACAAGAAGGAATGTGTAGGTCAGGATGGAAAGTGGGACATGTGTCCTAGAAAGCAATAACTGAAATGGATGAACAGGTCATTTCTTTACGTCCTTGCAAAGGGTTTCTCCTAGTCTAGCCCGTACTAGAAACAGGCTAACACCATCTTGTATCCTTGTAGGAGTGCAAGTGGGTGAGTAGTAGTCATGCTCTGCAGTCAACTCTAGAGGCTCCTTTTGCAAAGGAGAATTGAGAGATAGGAAAAAGAGCACTAAAGACCCACAAAAAGTATTTCTAGGGAGTGGGAAGCTGTGATTTCCTCAACGGGATTGAAAGAATCTCAATCTGTTCACTTATCAGATGGAAGACTGAGGAATGACTCAGGATGACTGAGCATCTTCACAGGGTGAAAACAGCAGGCTTAAAGGACTCTTCAGTGTAGAGAATAGAAAGAAAATGAGATTCAGTGGGCCAAAGCCCAATGAATTCACGTGAAAAATAAGGCCTGTACAAGCTTTTTATGGTATGAGTGATTAACCACTGGAACAAACTTGCCGTGAAATGGATGACTCTCCATTTCTTGGTATCTTCACATTGTAATAGGAGGTCTTTCTACACAACATACTTTAGCTAAAACCAGGCGATTTGCTTCGCTATAAAGGTAGATGGGTAGTGGCCTGTGATGTACAGGAGGTGAGAACAGATGATCTAGTGGTCCCTTCTGACCTGAAATGCTATGCATTTATATGATCCCTGAGTTAAATGTCCTTGAGCTTCCATTTTATGGCAAGATGAATGGCTGACAAAGCTGGGAAAACATGTGTAGTGCTTGCTGCACTAGGTTATGCACTTAATCTGTTGAAATATGGGCACTGTGGGATGGGATGGAGCATTGCACTCAGTAGGAATTCTGCACTTCAAGCCCTTCGAGAATTAAAGTGCTGCAGAGAGGGAACTGGCCTTTGATAGGAGCTTCTCGCTTATTCCACATCGAAACAAAGAGCAGAGATATCTAAAGGCAAATAGATGTGTTCCAAAATAGTTGCCAGCACCTCTGCCTGGTCACTGTCTATTTGGCAGCACTAATTACCACCCAAGCCTTGAAAACGCATTGAGCTCTCACAGGCGCCAGTTGAGCAGTGAGCTCTGTCTGGTTTCCTCCCGTGTAATAAACTGAGACATACATTTAAGGGCTTGGGAAGAGCCTGCTCCTTATTTTCTCCCTGGATCTTGGTTAACTCTTGATTAAAACACTCAGTAACACTGTTGGTGGTGAGTGCTCTGGAGGGGCAGAAGTATCATAATAGTCCCAGTTCTGCGCCTCTTGGTTGGGTTAGTTTGTGTTCGCTGCAGCTCAGGATCGCCTGCAATCAAAGGTTATCTCATGGCTCTCCCTGCCTCAGATCTTCAGTTTTCGGTTTGCAGATTAACCAATGTGACCTCATAACTCTTCAGCTGATGCTATCATTCTCAGCTGATGCTGCCTGAGGCAGGCACAGCAGTCACATCAGCTGAGATTTGATGGCACAGCATCACAGTTTAAGCTGATGCATTTTCTCTCCCAACTGGCATGAGCCTGAAGGATATGGACTGTCCATGTGCCTCAAGGTGAGAAATGGCAGCCTGTTAAAGGAAGTGACTTAATAGTTTGTGATGCTGTCCAGCCATATCCTGGGCTGCAGCACAAGAGACATGGCCAGCAGGTCAAGGGAGGGGATTCTCCCCCTCTACTGTGCTCTGGGGAGCCCCCCCCTGCAGTCCTGGTCCAGCTCTGGAGCAACAGCACAAGAGGGATGTGGAGCTGTTGGAGCGAGGCCAGAGGAGGCCAAGGTGATGCTGCAAGGGCTGGAGCAGCTCTGCTCCGGAGCCAGGCTGAGAGAGCTGGGCTGGTTCAGCCTGGAGAAGAGAAGGCTCCTTAAGGGAAGACCTTAGAGCAGCTCCAGTACCTAAAGGGGCTACAGGAAACCTTGAGAGAGACTTTGGACAAGGGCCTGTAGGGACAGGACAAGGGGGAATGGCTTTAACCTGCCAGAGGGGAGATTGAGATGAGCTCTTAGGCAGAAGTTCTTCCCTGTGAGGGTGCTGAGGCGCTGGCACAGGGTGCCCAGAGAAGCTGTAGCTGCCCCATCCCTGGCAGTGTTCAAGGCCAGGTTGGACACAGGGGCTTGGAGCAACCTGCTCTAGTGGAAGGTGTCCCTGCCCATGGCAGGGGCTTGGAACTGGATGATCTTTAAGGTCCTTTCGACCCAAACCAGTCTGTGGTTCTATGATTCTATGTGGTCAGTGCCCAAGAGTTCAGGGAGGAGACAAGGTGGAGAAGGCTGTAATGAGATGACCTAGGCCACCAGGTAGCCTCTCCTTTTGCCCAGCATTTGACTAACAAGGGTAAATAAATGGTCAGAAAAAAGAAAGGGAACCAGGATGATCAGAGGTATGGAGTAATTTCCACGTGGGAGGTGACTGAAGAAATAGGAACTCCTCAGCCAGGGAAGAGGTGAGCAGGGAAGTGTGGTAGAGATTGGTGAAATTGTGAATGGCAGAAGGGGATGGATTGGAAGTGACTGTTCACCACCTCTGCAAATACAAGGATTACAGGGCATGAAATTAAGCTGTTGAAAATCAAGCCCTGAACAAATGAAAGGAGGTGATTCCTTCAAGCAGTGGGCTCTGGACCTATGAGACTCCCTGCCAAAACATGCTGTGGATGCAAAAAGTCAAGGATAAGCTGGAAAATTAAAGAAAGATCTGTTCAGGTTATGACATAGAGACACATATGACTCAGAAGTTCCCCTGAATGAAAGTAACCAAAGGCGGGGCAGCTACTGGGGACATATCATACGTGATTGCCCTGTTCTTATGTTTTGTTTGGTGCCATAAGGCCATGGCTGATGAACTGGGATATGTGGAGTGTTGATCCCGGCCAGTACAGCTGGTTGGGTGGTATAATGGGGAATTTTAAGTGTGATCTCATTGGAGGAAAGAGCATTTTTTAAACTGCCTGCCAAAATTCCTGTAGCTTGATAGTGCTTATAGGGGTCATATCCTGCACAGGGGAATTAGATCAACACAGTCAGTCCTTCATGAACTGAATGGGTCATCAAGCAGTAGAGCTAGAGACCAGGAACAGAGTGAGGGTGGCTGGGAGAAAGATGAGGCAAAGGTTCTCCAGGCAATGGCATGAACACATCTTAGCCCAGGGAGATGCTAAAGGTGTAAAGATGAGGTTTGGAGTGTGGATAGGATTGCATCAATGGGAGTGAGCAAGGAGTCACAAAAGATACTTAAGAGGGCTGCTCAGGAAAATGAATTTGCAGGAAGATGCTCCTTGACAACTGAGAATAAGGAGGGGAACATCTGGATGTGGCTGGTGGAATAATATGACCATAGCCATCACCAGTAAAAAAACCATTAACTTCACCCTGTGTGTGTTAACTGTTCGGAGCTCCACCAGGAGTCTTCAAGTGATGCTGGACTTTGAGAAAGCCCATTGCAGTGACATGAATTCCATTATAGGTCCCAATTAAATCTATATATAGTCTTTACAGAGCCTGGGAAATGCTGTAGCCCTTGCTCAGCAGGCATGCTTCAGTAACCACACAGGCACTGTCTCTCATTAAGCCTGGGCTGGCCCTGCGTTAATTGTGACATGAGGCTCTCTATTTTCAAGGCTTGGAACACAAACACTTATAGAATCATAGAATGGTTTGGGTTGAAAAGGACCTTAGAGATCATTTAGTTCCCGTGGGCAGAGACACCTTCCACTAGACCATTTAGTCAAACCTCATTTGTTTTACAGTTCAAAGACTGAAACACTTGACCATGGATTAAAGATTTAGTGGTAAACAAGGCAGGGAGATCTAAAGCTACCTGGACCCAAAAGGGAAAACCACAGATTGAATGCTACAGGCAGAGAAAGTTGGTCAGAGGTGATGGCTTTCAGGGTGAGTAGAAAGGTGGCTGGTTTCTTCAGGCTTGGGTAACATCACTTGATGCTCCCTCCACACCTCTGAGCTCGTGAACTGTGATTTTTACAAGGGACAAGGATTCCTAATACATTTCCTGCCTTGTGCAGAGAGCACATCAGCATGCTGATGGGATGCACTGTTGCTATCCCAGATGAAGTGATAAATGCTCCATCCCTGGTGGTGATCAAGGCCAGGTTGGATGGAGTCTTTGGTGACATGGTCTAGTGGAAGGTGTCCTGACAATGGCAGGGGGATTGGAACTGGATGATCTTAAGGTTCTTTCCAACCCAAACCGTTCTATGATTTTATGATTCTAAGAAAACAAGAGGGAATTTGGAGGAATGGTGAATGAGATTCAACACTGAAACCTCTGGGGACACACTCTTCAATCTCCAGGTTGCCAGCCATACTCAGAGTAGGATGGTGTGTCCTGAGCTTCCTCTTGAGTATTGATGCTTTTGGGAGAAGAGTCATTGTGGTGCTGGAGACTTTGAAGAAGGGACAGCTCAGGGCGTAGGCTGAGCAGTTGTAAAAGGGGATCCTGGGAAGCAGCCAAGCTTTGAGGAGAAGGTCTGAGATAATCTTTGTTCTCTGAGTGTCTGTTTCTTTGTAAATAAATCCCAGATCAGGGAGCAGGAATGAGCTTGGATGCAGCAAAGCACGAGGGCTGTATGTACAGAGCAGATGGTGAAAGGCACTTGTTCAAACACAGTCCGTGTCTTCACACAAGGTCTTTGGAGTTCCAGGAACAGCTTTCTAGCTATGTAACACTGGATTTCCTCTACCAGTCTCACATTTTGTATTGTGACTGGTTATTCTGGTGCTACAGTTAGGAAGAGGGGAGATTTTAACATGTTTGGGGATTGTTTGCAGTGGCAAGATTAGAGGAATAGCAGAAAATCAAGTATGGCATTGGTGTGGGGTTCACCTCACCCAGTGTTCACCATGTGTATTGTAAATGTCTCCATCTGACCTGGCTGTCTAGACTCCTTTATGTTCAGTGGATAGACAGAGGCACATCCAAGGTGTGATTTATCTTATCCCTGGTAGACATCTAAAAGAGAGACCAGGCAAATCCTGCCCTGGAAAAGGTCTCTCCTTCAATGGAGCCTGGGTTTCTAGCTTAGACTTAGACTCTGATGTTACAGACAGACTTTGGTGAGAGGGCAAAACCCTTGCTTTGCATACCTCCCATGACAGAGTCTGGATGGATCAGAAATGAAGCCCAGCATGCTCTACGTAGAAGACACCTAACCTGGCTGTTCTAAGCCAGCTTTAAAGCTGGGGGAAGCCGAGGGAAGCATGAAGAAAATTGAACTGCAACGGGTGCAAAGAAAATTGAGCTGCTGCAGAAACACCAATAGAAATCTCATTGTGAGAGCATCTGATGGGAACTGACACCTCTCAACCTTACCCAAAAGGCTTCTGGGGCTATTGCCAAAGAGATTGTGGGCATCAAATCTTTCTATATCTGTTCTTGCTTTACCTCTGTTCATGTGAATGTGGCTGGGGTTTTGCTCTGGCAATGTCACAGTAAAGACATCTCTCACCAAAGATGTGCAGGACAGCTCAGGGCAACAAAGAGAGGAGGAGAAGCAGCACACACACAACTGTAGGTAGGAAGCCCTCTGTGAACAAGTCTATTTGGACAGGTAATTTATCCTGCCATGTGGTGGGACATTGACCCCCAGTTTAATTATTGTGTCATTTGTCCTTGACAGCTACTGCTGCTTCCAATTAACTCCCCTTAATTAAAGCTTCCAGTTTTCCAAGTATGTAAGCATGGATTTACTGGGAAGAGTGCTACAATGAAGAGGAAGAGCATGGGGGGGTCTGATGAGAAATGACATTCCCGGTCCCAGTGGGACTGGAAAGTTATTTACTTATCACGCTGGAGTGACAGGCTGGAATCATACCAGATCCTCATCTCTATCCCTGCAGGAACATCCCTTCTCCCACCAGTTTTACAGCCATTTACATGTGTGTGAGTCCTGTTTCTTACCAGTATAAATAAGACGTCCTTCAGCTCCCTAGCTTTGCTTTTCTGTGTCCCTGCTTTTTGTAGGTCAAGTGGATGAGGCACAAGGATTTCAAGGTCCCTTCAGCTCCCTAGCTTTGCTTTTCTGTGTCCCTGCTTTTTGTAGGTCAAGTGGATGAGGCACAAGGATTTCAAGGTCCCTTTGTCCATAATTCAGGCCAGATTCAAATTGGCACCCTGGGATGCAGGTGACCCAACACCCTCACTGACTCTGTTAAGAGAGCAGAATCTGGTCTCTTAGGTGTTTTTTTGCCTTGCTCTAGTTAATAAACTGTATTATCATGAACATGCTATTCAAGGCTTTGAAATCAAATCAGCTCCTCTCTTAATCTTTCTGCAGTTTCTCAGGGCTGGCTGAGTCTTGAAAGATAGGAGCATTCACAGAAGCCACATGGCTTGACAAAGTCACTGTTCAGTGTTTTGGAAATGTATCTTTTGACTGTTGGGGAAGGAAATTGGCTACTTAAGATGCCTTTTTGTACATTTAAATTAACTTAGTCCATCAGCCTGAATAAATCCCACTGCTGCATTAACATCCAATTATAACGGCAGAGATTGAGCAATGATTCACATTTTGTCCAGAATGTTGGCAGTTTTAAGGGGGAGGGGGGGAAAGAAAGATATGTAATGTATATTGAAATAAAAAAGTCAAAAATGGGAGCCAGAAAATTATGACTGAGCACATAGCAGGAGCTGTGAATATATAATGGCAGGAACAGGAGCCAAATTTCTAACAGGATTAGCTGTTACTCTCTATCAGATCCAAACCCCTCAATCATTTTGTTTTAAATGACTTGCTCTAACTCATTCCTACTAGGGTGGAAGGGAGGCTGGGAGCTGGAAAAGCTGCAGTTTGGAGTTTAGGCTGGATCAGAGGTGAGGTGGTGTGTGAAAAGCTCTGAGGTTGTGTGTATCAGGCAAGCTCTGAACCGTACAGCTCTTTGCAGGTCTTGCCAGACTCTTCAAGATGTCCTTGTGAGCCACAAACTCTTGAATGATTTCTTTGGCGACCGGTGAATGAATGTGTTGATGAAGTGAAATATCTCTTCAAATCCTGCTGCAGCAGCTGGACCTGCTCATCATTTTCTTGCTGCCCTTGAGATGGACATCAGATTCACTTACTTACTGCTTGTCTGACCCTGGCTCTGGGATTGCGTCTCACTCTGGATAGCTGATGGGTAGGGGACAGACTAGATGGTGAAGATACCCACAAGATACAGGTCCTGACCCTTTGGTCTCCCCTGTTCAAGCAAGGTGCTTGTGGTGAGGCTTCTGGGTCTTTCACACCCTCCTCTGAACAGTAGTGATCTTGGAAGTCCTGTGGTGGGATGACTGCTCTGGGAATGCTACCTACCTTGGAGGTGATCAGAGATCTTCTGTCCCTCTGGTCTGCTATGGACAGAGCGTTGGAAGCACAGCAGCTCCTAGATGTCCATCAGGTGTGTGGACAGGGATCTATATTATCCCTGGCAGTGTTCGAGGCCAGGCTGGACAGGGCTTGAAGCAACCTGCTGTAGTGGAAGGTGACCCTGCCCGTGGCAGGGGGTTGGAACTAGATGATCTTTAAGGTCCCTTCCAACCCAGCCCAGTCTGGAATTCTATGATGATTCTATAGGAATCTTTCCTTTATTTCTTCAATATTTCAATGAACCCCAAGTCTGAATACGTTGTAGTTAATAACTTAGTGTTCTATAACCAGGTCATTCCTGGACTTCTTGAATGAACTTGTGCAGATGCCTTAAGCCCACATCTTCAAAGACATTTAGGTAGCACCTATTTCATCTGCATGAGACTCACTTTCAGCTTCTGCTCTTGTTGGTAAAATGGGGATATGTGCTTTCATTGATAAAATAGGGATAAGTGCTTCACTGCATATAGGATATAAGCCCTCAAACCAACAGCGGTCTCTTCTTAAATTCCTATACCCCTTTAACACAGTGAGTCTAAAATATCAGTTAAGCCATGACCACTGCAGGAATATAAATGACTCTAACCTGGCTCATAGTGCCCCCAAATGAAGAACACTTTGCTTTTGTTAATCCTCTGTCTGCTGAAACCCTGCTTATATTTGCTGCAAATGTTGACTCCAAGTTCCTCCCTGATCAAAGAACAGCCATAGGGAACCTCACAGAGGTTGGGAAATGACCTTGGAAAGTTTATTAGACTTTCCAAGGATGGAGAAGGGGTAGAAGGAGTAATCACAGCCTGGTTTACAATGGAGATTTTAACCTTCAGTGCTATCTAGTCCCTTCATGGCAGTGAACAATGTTTAAGTTTGAACCCATCACCCCTTGTCCTATCGCTGCAGTCCCTGATGAAGAGTCCCTCTCCAGCATCCTTGTAGCCCCCTTCAGATATTGGAAGCTGCTCGGAGGTCTCCACTCAGCTTCTTTTCTCCCTGTAATTGGTAGGGTGCACGGACTGTTCTTTTATAGCTATTTTAGGGGCAGCATAAAGAGATGACTGCTCCCAGGAGGAACAGTCAGTCCTCCAAACGTTCAACTTGGAAAGCTGAGCTGAATTAATTACAGTTGATGTTTCGAAGGAAAATAAGACCTCTGATGTGCCTTATTTGCTTGATGTTCTTTCTTCTCTTCCACTGCAGACCTGTAGGTGGCTTTCCCTTTCAGTCGCAGCTCCTTTGTTTTTTGTGGTTGCTTTCTTTATTAATTAGAAGGTCTGACACTTGCAGCCCAAGACATTTATCAGCATGGTACAGTTTTAATTAATCTCGCAATAAAGCTACTTGAGGTGAACTCATAAAAGGTCTCATATAGCAGGAATAACATGTAGCGATGCAAATGGTGACACCACGACACCTACTACTCTGGTGTGCTTGACAGGGTGTGGGATGTAGCATGGTGTAGGCTCATACTCCATAGCTGTGCTGTTTGGGATGGTGGCGTGAGCAAGGTGTGCTCCTACACAACATACAAACTACATCTTATAGACCAATTAGCCTAAATACACTGAAAAAGAAGCATTTCTCCAAAGATAAATATCTGGATTCCCAGTAAGTTCCTCCTGCCTCTGAAAGGAGTTTGGGTATCCTTTGATGGCTAATTAAATAATACTAATACTAATATTGATACTAACCATAGAATCATAGAATAATAGAATAGTTAAGGTTGGAAACGACCTGAAGATAGTCTAATTCCAACCTACCTGCCATAGGCAGGGACACCTCACACTAAACCATGTCACCCAAGACTCCGTCCAACCTGGCCTTGAACACTGCCAGGGATGGAGCATTTATCACTTCTCTGGGCAACCCATTCTAGTGTCTCACCACCCTTACAGTAAAGAATTTCTTCCTTATATCCAACCTGAACTTCCCCTGTTTCAGTTTGAACCCATCACCCCTTGTCCTATCACTACAGTCCCTGATGTGACAGTCCCTCTCAGACATCCTTGTAAGCCCCTTCAGACACTGGAAGCTGCTCTGAGGTCGTCCACGCAGCTTCTCTTCTCCAGACTGAACATCCCCAATGTTCTCAGCCTGTCTCCATACGGGAGGTGCTCCAGCCCCTGATCATCCTCGTGGCCTCTTCTGGCCTTGCTCCAACAGCTCCATGTCCTTCTGATGTTGAGGACACCAGAATTGCACACAGTGCTGCAAGTGGGGTCTCATGACAGCAGAGTAAAGGTTCAGGATCACCTCCTTCAACCTGCTGGTCACGCTTCTTTTGTGCAGCCCAGTATTATAATAATAATAATAATAATAATAATTTGCAAATAATTAGCGAATTTTAGTCCTCTAGGACTACTTTTTTGTACATACGTCATAGTCACAAGCAGATTTTGACTCAGAACATTCAAACCCAGCATCACTAGATGTTGGAAAAGGGCATGTTCTGCTCTAAACTTCTTAACCAAGGCTCACTTCTATAAGGCAGATGTAAACTAGCTCAGGAACTGAGATGCAGAAAAACTATTTACAGCTAGTGAGGATAAATTGAGCAGCACCATATGTTAAACTGAGGGTAGGAACTGCATAGCCAATCCCAACTGTGTTCCCAAATTTCTAATTACAAGGTGGAGATTACACCATTGATTGTATCTGGATTGAGGAATGGCAGATTTAGTCTTCCAGAACTGAATTATCTGCCTCTTTTGCATGTTCACAGCACAGACATGGTCAAATAGGTGGGAATCGAAGGAGGTGATCCTGCCCCTTTACTCTGCTCTTGTGAGACCCCACTTGCAGCACTGTGTGCAATTCTGGTGTTCTCAACATCAGAAGGACATGGAGCTGTTGGAGCAAGTCCAAAGGAGGTCACAAGGATGATCAGGGGCTGGAGCACCTCCCGTATGAGGACACGCTGAGAACATTAGGGTTGTTCAGCCCCAATGAGAAGAGAAGCTGCATGGACACCTCAGAGCAGCTTCCAGTGTCTGAAGGGGGCTACAAGGATGCTGGGGAGGAACTCTTCATCAGTGACTGTAGCGACAGGACAAGGGGTGATGGGTTCAAACTGAAACAGGGGAGATTCAGGTTAGATATGAGGAAGAAGTTCTTTACTGTGAGGGTGCTGAGGCACTGGAACAGGTTGCCCAGAGAAGAAGTGATAAATGTTCCATCCCTGGCAGTGTTCAAGACCAGGTTGGAGAGAGCCTCGGGTGATATGGTCTAGTGTGAGCCACCCCTGCCCATGGCAGGGGGTTGGAACTAGATGATCTTAAGGTCCTTTCCAGCCCAAACCATTCTATGATTCTGTGATTCTATGAATGGCTGACATAAGAAATTATAAGGTCTCCACCCCTTGACCTTTTCTTGTAAAAACTTGTATGCCTTTTTGGATACAACACAGGCTGCTGAGTTCAACATAAGGCTAATCGGGTGAAATTCTGGAGCATACCGTTTATATTTAATGAACAGTTGATAACTTCTTGATCTGAAGCTTAAGAAAAGTGGAACATCTACATTCATGACCAAACCATTTTACTTTTGAAATTTCTTGATACTTACAGAAGTTTGAATGACTCATTCCCTGTTTTGATCTTCTTATGTTCTTATGCTCACAGCAATAGATTCAATGTGAGAAAGGTGGGTTTGTAGTTTGGTTTTGGGGTGGTTTTTTCTACATTCTCCCTTTTTTATTAAAAGCTTTCAGTAGATGCACTTGGTTTCCTTGGGTGACTTGACACAGGCAGCAGTGCAATGGTAAATACACCCCACCATGTTTCTATCTGGAGTTTTTTAAAGCTATTGCCAACCTCCAAAGGTAAAAATAGAGGTTTTCAGCTTTTCCTCTGGGTAGGGGTTAGGAAGACAATTTCTGACACAAGCAGAAAAGGTCTTCATAAATAGCTGGAATTTTGCCTGATATACATCTATATATAAAGGCAGTTCTTGGTTCATTTATGGACACAATCAGAATGACTCTTAATCTGTCACTTCACAGCTCAAACTCTCTTGAATGTGGAGCCAAGTAAGAAATTGCCACTAGGATCCAGGTGTATTCCCTTGTCATTTGTCATGAGGAGCTGTTCTGCAGTTTACAGTTGCCAGTTCTCAGTGGTGTTTCATCAGGATAATACCGTACTATATCATCTGAAGGAATAAACTGTCCCTGCTGACATGAATTGGGGTGAAGGCTCTGGCAATTGACTGTGTATTATAGAAGCTCTCTGAGGCTTATTCAATGGAAAAAAAAGACTATCAGGTCATTGGGCCCAAATTGCATGTTTGGCTTCAAAAGAAGAAGTAAGGGGCTTACAAAACCTAGTAGGAATCAATAAGATCTGGTCCGTTAGACAGGAGGTCAGGCGAGGAAGTCCCTTCTGCCTTGGAAATCCCTGACTGAAATACTTTAATTAAAAAGGAAGAAAGGAAAAGAAAATATAATAAAATACAGTATTTTGGCAGTAGGTGGGTGTCTCAAGTCCACTTCTCTTGCCTTCTGAGCTGCAAAGTCAGGGTGACAACAAGCTCATTTGACACCCAGGCTTCTGTCCTTTTCCTGCTGGGAACAATCTGTCCAAGGATGAGACAACTGATGGTTGGAAAGATCCATGGGCAATGGGGGCTGGAGCTGACCCTCTCTTGGCACCAGTGGTTGTGTGTGGGATGTCATGGAAGGGAGTCAAAGACATCACGAGACCACAACCAAAGCATAGGAGAGGATTGAGATCTATTGAGTTTAACTCGATACAGAAGATCATCCCTTATTTAACTGTCTCAAGGTACCAGGTCACCACAGTCTGCTCACAGCCTGCCTGATTTGCTGATTCCCTATGAAACTGTGCAAGTGAGGTCACCTGGCAATGAAGTGTGGAAGGCCATGGGGAAGAGGGAACGTGTTGATCTCAACAGGGTTTGCACCAGGTTGCACTCTGGAGCACTCTGCAGCCACATTCCTTTGTCCCAAGCCTGCTGAGCTGTGCAGGGATGTCCTTCTGGGAACCAGGGGAAGAGGACAGGGAGGGTGGCACCTCTGCCAAGTCATTGTGGGCATTGCAGAGCCTGACAGGTTGTCCCCTTTCCTCCTGCAGCTCACCCGGGTGCCTGTGGAGTCGTGCAGCCAGTACGAGACCTGCAGTGAGTGCTTGGGCTCAGGTGACCCTCACTGTGGATGGTGTGTTCTTCATAACACGTAAGTACCTGCTGATGTTTACCTCATCCCAGCCCTGCTTTTGCTCCAACCCTCTTCCCTTATCGGCTGTGAGAGCACAAGGCAGAGATGCAGAATACTGTCTCAGTCTCTAGGTGAGCCATCGAGTCACTCCAGTACCTCCACTGAGGTCACTGGGTCTTGCTGAGGGAGACTTTGTTTAACTGAGCAGCATTTTTGGAAGGCAAGGGAAGAGAAGGGTGGTAAAGACTGGCCAGATCTCCTCAACCGTCTGATCCACAGCCTGTTGACTGCATCAGCAAAGTGCCTGTCCACTCTGTTGCACTTTGAATCAAACCTTCCAACAGCTCTTCTGTGGGTGATCGTTACCTGCTTGCTTCCATTGCTTAAGGCAGTTTGGCTTTGATAGCAGCCTAGCTCAGACACTTGTCTCAGCACCTCCAACTTTCTACTGCTGTTCCGAAACTCTCCTCTTTCAGACTTGTCCTTACCTCCATTGCCCTTAGAGAGGAATCCCTGTAAGCATCATGGGGTCCATTCCAAGTAAGATTCTAAGGGGATTTTATGGTTTGTATGCTCACTATGGGAAAATGTTGACCCTGAAGTTGAGTGTTTGCCTTGTGGGGGTCAACTCAACTGTGCCAAATGAGCACCAATGAGCCAAACTGGTCATTTGGCTTCTCTGGCCAAGATGCTGAGCAAGTTTCTCTCTATCTACATTCCTGGGCTTCTGTATAATAGGCCAAAAAGGGACCTGGTTTCACCATTGCATTGTTTTACAGTACTGGCATGTCCAGTACCTTGTAAGGTTAGTTCATTGGCTTTATTTTCTGTAGGCTTTTAAATGATGCTCTTGATCTTGAAGTTTCCTCTCTGCAGCCTTCACTGCCAGTGATGTTCTCCTGCAGAGAGCCCTCTGTCAAAGCTATGGAGAGGAAGGTGTCATGTTGGCGGAGCTCCTGGTTATGAGTGGCAGGGTGGTGTCATTTGCCAAGAACCTCTCAGCAGACACAATGGCTGGAAAGTGCGTTGGAACTGTCTAACCAACCGTCTCCAGCTGAGCTTGGCTCTGCAGGGTGCTGTCACTCCAAGTCACTCCAAGTCTCACAGTGTCCTTGGCAGAAGTGGAAGGTTTTTCTGATGGACTTTGCTATTGCAGTGTGGCTGTCTTGTACCATTGAGTTCACCTCCAAACTCTCTTGGTGCCCACAGGGATCTAGTTGAAGTGATCCTCTTGGTTTCCTCTCCTTTCTGAAACAGAAGAAAAGGGAACAAACTTCTTCCATAATCCAAACCTTCTGCGGATGCTCTTAACTTGTGTGACCCTCATCTAAAGCCATGACAATCTGCTTAACTTCAGATCAGGTCTAGGTGATCCAACCCAAAACTTGTCCAAAAACTTAGCTGAGGCTCTGGAATTGTTCAAGAGATCCTTGGCAATCCATTCTCTGAGTTGTGGTCTGGTGGGCATGAACCCATGAAACTTTCACCCTGCTGACCTGAGGATATTTCCAGTTGATATACAGCTCTATTGTTTCTTTCCATCTCATCTTACCCTGCATCCATCCTACAGAGCATGTGCAATGGATGTTTGCAGCTGTCAATGGATGGACAGCACAGACTATGTGCAAGCAGCATGGAGAAGCGTGAATTTGGCTGTTGATTGTACCACACCAGTGCTAGACAGTTCATCTCCTGCTGTCTGGGGTCAGAGGCAACAAGCAATCAATACATCCAGCAATAAATCCCCAAAAAGAGAGAAAAGGGGCAGAAACAACTGCAGATTCTCATTGTGAAGGAATGTCAGCAATGTGATGGTTGGTGACAAATGAGGGTGGCAGCATTGATTCAGAACAAGAAACCCCTGTACAGACTTGGTCCTTCAAGGAGAAGTTTGGCCTTGCAGTCTGGACCTGATTGATGGCAGGATCCCCATGTCCTCCTCCCTCCGGCCACTTAACCTCTGTTTCCACATTTATTTATGTACCTTGCAGCAGGGTCACTGACATTCATTCTATGTGGTTTTTTTGGAAGCAGTTTGAATGCAAATGCTATCAAATCCCATTCCAGTCTATCCCTTCCCCTCAGTTCCCATTGCAGTCAAGAAACCTGATTTCCAGTCCTAGCTTGGAAGGGGTTTTCAGTGCAGCCTCAGTTGTTCCTCTCTGGGTCTCAGTTTCCTCATCCTTAGATAGCCCTGAGAGCAGAGGAACCGGTTGCATCCCATTCAACAAGGTTTGGCTGTGCAGGATATTCAGGGTAAGAGTGAATATCCTCTTAAGTCTCTTATGTAAGTCTTATTATATGAAGTCTCTTACTAGAACTTTTTGAACAGCAGAACTACTTAAGATTCATTAACAGACCTCAACTGAGATGCATTGTCAATAACTCCTGCACAAAGATGGTTCAGGTGCAACGTGCCATAAGCATTTCCCCTCGTGAGTACTAACACTTCCCTCTTCCTTCCCAGTCAGGAATCCCAGGGGTTTTCCAATGCACGGCTGAATCCAGACATGCTGATGCAGGAGCTGTTTTGTGGAAGGGATGGAAGAGGCAGTTGGGCTGTGCAAGATGTGGAGTAGTATGGTACTGGAAACCAGATTGTCTGTGGGCAAAGCCATGTCTTTCACTCATATTTCTCCTCCAGTATAAACCATCAAGAGGAACAGTGGTAGACTGGGAGGCAGGTGAAAAGTGCCAGATTAGGTACAGCATCTGTCTTTTTGTCTCTCAGACCCTTTTCCAACCTACCCTCATCTCCTGCATGTGAGAGGTCTGGGGACACCTGGGGCCAGCTCTCCATCTATCCATTCGTCCATCCATCTATCCACTGCCTCACAGCAGAGCTGGTCTGCCTGCACTGAGGGCGGTGTGCCAAGGCTCAGGAATCGATTTCCACAGCTCTTGCTGTCCTAACCTTACACCGAGAAACTCGAGTCTGCTGAGAGACAAAGAGACAGACAGACCCACAGACGGCTGCTGGAGAAAGGAGAGGGGGGGAAGGATTGATTGGCTTCTGCCCCTAGGAGAGCCAATATAGAGCAGGTCACCGGAGCTTTTCATCTCTGTATCTTTAGCCCCAATCTTGTCCCCCCCCCTCCCTTTCCCTGCTAGAGCTCTGCTCCCCTCCTGAGCTCTGTTCAGGCCTCTTTAGGCAGCGATGAATCATTTAGTTGGTGTAAATTGAAAACGTGGCGCTCGCTTGCTGCATGGGTCTCCTGGGGAGGGTGAAGGGCTGGGGTGGGAGCAGGGAGGGGAGGAACCAGGCTGAAAAGCTAATCTCTGGCACGGAGGCACTCGGTGCCTGGCTGCAAGGTCGCAGCAATGTCACCAGCCTGAACGGGGGGCTGCAGAGAGGGATGAGATCAGAGCAAAGTTTTCTCCAAGCCTGAAATGAATCGCAGCTTCCTCCTATGTTAGATACAGCAATGCCCGAAGATGCCATCCAGTATCTGACCACCCTTTTAAACCCCACAGCAAGTTTATTCTGTCTCCATCCATATCCAGACTGCTACCTTCCTCTACCTCCTTTCCCCCTCACTTGCAGAGGGGCAGACATAGCTGAAGCTCTTTGCCCCAGAGGAGGGATAAAGCCATCTGCAGCTGAGTGAGCCCTCACCATCCCTGCCTGCCCCAGCATCAGCTCCAGACATACGCAAGAACTGATCCATGTGACATGGTAACCATGTGGGTTTTCACCCCTGCACAATGTCTCTGGCTTATGCTTAACACCGCAGCTGCCAGGAGGATGGATATTTGGGGCAGAAGAGCAGCAGCATCCCTATAGGGAGATGCAAGATGTTATAAAGGGTTGATCTTGCTGGGTGCAGAAGGGACCTGTCCCAGGCTCTCCACTCCTAGATCTTGGCTGTGCTGTCTCATTTCATAGAATCATAGAATCAATCAGGTTGGAAACCTGGAACCTTTAAGCTCATCAAGTCCAACCGTTCCCCAGCACTGCCAAGGCCACCACTAAGCCATGGCACTGAGGGCCTTGTCTACACGGTGTGTGAACACTTCAGGGATGGTGGCTCCACCACTGCCCTGAGCAGCCTGTTCCAATGCCTGAGCACCCTCTGGGGAAGGAATTGTTCCTAATCTCCATCTAAATCTCCCCTGGTGCAGCTTGAGGGATTTCATCCTCATGTACCCTCTGTCTAATTCTGAAATGAATATTCCAACATGCACAAGCTGTCCTTAAGGAAGGATGCACCCCCCCAGGCACCAGCCTCCTTCTTCTCTGGAATCTGCCCTTGCTATTATGGGGACTCCCATGGCTGGCAGGTCATTAGTTGCAATCAGAAGGGAAAAGAGTCCCATTTTCTGGAAGGATTTGTGATATTTCAAAACTTTTTTTACCAGCTTTTAGTGGCCAATTATTTTTTATTTTAATAAGAAATGTTCTCAAAAGCCATTTTAGAAGGGACTGATTCCATTTAGTAATTAGAGAATGATTCATATGGACTTTGGAAGTTCTTATTTTGGGATTTTATTTCAGTTTTTACTAAATTGCTTAAAAATTCAATATAAAAAGTCCTTCTAAAGTAGAGGCATTACTTTTTTCTCTCTTTCTCCCTTCATTAAAATGAAACATTTGGGCATCTGTGATTCCTTTCTCCCCCAAAAGACTTTACGAGTTCTAGAGACTGAGCAAAGTAGGCCATCAACAAATACTTGGTTTGGAGGAGCTGACATTTGCTGTGGAGGGAAGATAGTTTGTTGAAACATCATCAGCTTGTCCAACCGTGGAGGTAGCAGGGACAGGAGTTGGCTCTGCTGTCTGCATTCCTCTGCTCATCTGTGAGGAGCTGCTTGTGTCCTTTTTGTGTCCTTTTGGCACCCAAGAACTGCACCTAGGGACCCTAGCTGGCTCTGTTGGCTTTGCACCCCAGTTGCAGAACACATCTGGGAGAGGCCACTCTACTCCTGAACCATGAGAATAAGATGCAGTGGCCTCCCACAGGCATCTGCACCCCCTGAATGAAACAATGACAGAAGACTCTTAGATATAGGACATACCAGTCACCTGCCTGTATCCTTTTGGCTCTGGGTTAGTCAGGGGATGGCCAAAATCTGGTACACACAATTACTTAGGCCGAGCTCACCATGGATTTACTGGATAGCTACAGCAGCAGAGATGGTGTTTATGAGACTCTTCAGAAGCCATATAAGAGGTTTTGTGCTTTCCCCACAAAAGGATAGCCCTGTTTGGAAGGGTTTTATGCTGTCCTTTAGCAGCAGACACCTACCCCAGCACCTGGAAGTGCCCCTCCACATCCTTCTGCTCTCCAGCTCTTCCCATCCATCTTGTAGCTGCAGGATACTTGTGTACCCAGAAATTGCAATTCTCATTTCTAACACAATATGGAGGAAAAAAAGCACTTAAACAAGTTGTTTTCTAGGGAGTGAGGTATTGGGGGGGGGGGGGAGGTTTCCTATCCGTGCTCAGACTCATTGCCAGACCAGGAATAAAAAAGAGTAAGTCACAAAGTGCAGCTCCCACTGTCGCGTCTCAGCAGGTAACGTGATGCGATGCTGCTTGCAGAGGCTCATTGATCGTCCCTGGCTTTAACTTTCTTGGTCAAAGTCTTCTGAATCACTAGAGAGTCTCGGGTAACCTAAGCTGCCTACACATGCTGCAATAAAACCTTTTCTGAAGGCTCTTTTTCTTGCTTGACTTTCTGCTGTCTGAAAGGCTGTGACTGTCTTTCAGGCTGAGGATCTTTCTTTCTTTTCCCCTCCACCTCCTCCATATTCCTTCCCAATGCTTTCCTCCACTTGTGCAGGGGAGGGAGGATATCTTAAGTGCTCCATGGGGAAGGAGCATTGAGAAGGGATGTATGGATCCGACTTCAGGGATCCAGCAGGGCAGGAGGGTGGAATATCATGCCCAGTTCTGTACAACTCTGAGCTCTAACAGATAATGAGATAACAGTGATTTACTGGTTCTTGTGGGGGCTTGGGATCCTATGGACCCTCAGCTTCCACTACAAGAAATCAGGGCCTCAGGTGTCCCTGCTTTGTACTCCCCATGCTGTTCTGTCCCAAGGTGCAAATTGGAGTCCCTCCAGTAAGGTAGTAATTTGCAGGTGATCTGCATTTGCCTGGTACGATGCTTACAAACATGGTTGGGACCCTTTTTATATGGGAAAAGCTTCCTATATCCTTTCTGGTCCATTGTCTTGCCATGGCTCAGCTCTCAGTGCCTGGCAGACCCTCTGCATGTCAAACATACGTGGCATTTGTCCTAATCTTCTTAAAGGTGGATCAGCCACACAAAGAACAAATGGCTTCCAGCTCAATTCATAGAATCCTGGACTGATTTGAGTTGGAAGGGACCTTAAAGCTCATCCAGTTCCAAGCCCCTGCCACGGGCAGGGACACCTTCCACTAGAGCAGCTTGCTCCAAGCCCCTGTGTCCAACCTGGCCTTGAACACTGCCAGGGATGGGGCAGCCACAGCTTCTCTGGGCAGCCTGTGCCAGCGCCTCAGCACCCTCACAGGGAACAACTTCTGCCTTATAGCCAAGGTATCTGGGGGCATTTCTTATTGCAACAGATTTCCAGATACAAGATACTGGTACACGATGAGGAGAAAAACATTAGTGCTGGGAGGGAAAGTAATTGCAGGAAATCTTTCATTTGGTTTGAAAGCCTCTGATGAGTTGCTTGCCAGGGTTGGTGCTACCTTTCTGTGGTGGCAAAGGTAGGAGGGAACAAGCTGCCAAGGTGTCTTGTCTCCAAACAATGCTTAGTTTGACTCCTCCCGGGTCCCAGCCGGTGCTCACACAGCCCTGCGCATGGCCTGGGAACCTTTTCCATCTGACAGCCAGGGAAAGGGGAGTCATCTTCCTGCAATTGGCCTTGGCACAGAGTGATTCCCACTTCTTCTCAGGTAGTTATCGAAACTAGAGACGGTGTTTGAGCCTTTGCACAGAGGGATGTGCACAGCAGGGGGGCTCCGTAGAGTGACATTGGCCCATTAAGCATTCTGCACTGAGCCCAGATAATCTTTAATCTGTCTGCTGATGCATAGCTAAAGTACCCGTCATTCCACACTCAGGCATTGCCTCTGCTTTGGAGCAGAAGAAATAGCCCCAAATGTGACAGCTCTCCCAATGGCCTTTTGAAATGAGATCAGGGCTCTTAGGCCAGAGAGCAGAGGGAAATTCTTGGGAAGAGGAGCATGCCTATTGATGATGATAAAGCCTTGAGTGAAATGGAGGCTCCTGAGAATCCCATTTCACTACAGATGGGTGATGACATTGAATAAACCACTCTGAACCACTAATCCTGGAGAGCTGCCTGTTGTGCATCCAGCATCATTCGTGTCTTTCTATTCCCTAGACTGACCCATCACTGTACCTGCATGCTGTGTGTCCAGCACTGCTGATGTCCTTCCATTCCCTAGATGCCATCCTGTGCCTTTTGGGAGCACTTTTGCTTCTCTGGTCTACCTAGCAGTGCAGGGCAGAGCTGTGCCCTTCACAGGTTGATTATCCTGGTGGCCGTACCTGCCTGAGGCAACCTGGGGACAGCACTGGGCACTGTGGACCATAAGACGCAGGCGTGTGGTAAATGTGTTTTGCTAACAACCTTCTTCCTTGATTAGCTTATTTTGCTAGAGGGCAGTGGGAAGTGGTGGGAAGATAATTAGTTTGTGCAGCAGAAGCTTTCTCCTGATGCAGCCTTCTGAGTTAAGTGTCCTACTTGGGATTTGTCTCCATCACAGGAACATTAGCGGCTCAGGTTTAGCGCTGCAGAAAAAGATCTCTGGGGTTTCTTCTTCTCTGATGTGAAACACAGCACAGAGTCTGCTATGGGCTAGGAGGTGTGTCTCATTTGCTAGGACATACGATGAGAAAGGGATAATGGTGCTCAGTGGTATTGGGGGGCTTCTGAAGGAACTTCTATAGGCTGCTTCCCTGATAGGGGACACACCTTTGTCATCTCAGCATCACCCTTGCTCTGGCACATTACTCACTGATGGGTGGCATATCTAGCTATCCCACAGGACATATCTAGGGTATCAGCTATGGAGGTAACAGGGACAAGGGAAAGATGATCTTTCCCTGATGCTCCTGATCAGGACCACCTTGATCAACTTAGAAAGCTTGTTAGATGTGCACTGGAGCTGAAATGCAGAGTTATAGGGGCTGCAGAGGGAAGGAGTGTATACTCTGACTTCAGATTATGAAGTGGAGGTTGACAGAGCCAGCAAGGAAGCTTAGACAAGGAGTAAGGACCTAGTTCAGGTGCCTAAGCACAGATGTATGGAGAACATACGGACACTTTGAAATATAGCTGGTTTTACCTATGCAAAAAATTCAATTCAGTCGCCCATCCATGCTGTCTGCTGCAACTGGAATGCCTGGGGTAGCTGAGATGTTCACCTGGGGCTGGCAAATATGACACAGAGTCTACTGGAGACCCATTAATCCTGGAGCATTAAGATGGGGACCAGCTGAGGACATCACAAGTGACTTTAGACTCCTGGCTGTGGGCAACAACATAGATCCTAACCCCAGCTTGGGGTTTCCTATCCCCACGTATTCTGAGTGTGGCCAAAACACAGGTCTGGGATTTCAACCTGACCAATCTCTCTCTTCCCATGAATTTAAAATCCTCCAAGATCCTAATTCACACTCATAGAATCATAGAATGGTTTGAGTTGGAAAGGACCTTAAGATCATCTAGTTCCAACCTCCTGCCACAGGCAAGGATGCCTCACACTAGACCATGTTGCCCCAGGCTCTGTCCAACCTGGTCTTGAACACTGCCAGGGATGGGGCATTTACCACTTCTTTGGGCACCCTGTGGCAGTGCCTCACCACCCTTACAGTAAAGAACTTCTTCCTAATATTCCAACCTGAACTTCCCCTGTTGAAGTTTAAACCCGTATTTTAAACAAGAAAGTAGGGCTGGGCTTTCCTGCAAGGTTGTGTCACTCGGTGAGTGTCATGATATATGGATGGTTTGGGAAACTCTGCCGTAGTTGCTGGGCTGTTTGTAGGGAATTGCTCTCTGTCTTGCTGTCAGGTGCTCCCTGGTGCCTCTGCAGCCAATGATCTGCCAATGAGAGAAAATGGCACGCCAGTCGAGCTCTCCCCAGGGTGGGGGTACGTCTGCCTTCCACTTCCACTGTTTCTTCTGTGATGTTTCATCATCCTCAGCCTGTGACAGGTCTCAGAAGGGAATGGGAGGGGGGAGGATAAGGAAGCTGTTCCTGCTAAAGAAAAGCACAACAAACCTCTAAGGCTTGTCTTTATCCTCTCCATGGATGTGCACACACACACCCCCCTACCCATAAATACAAGCCATTGCCTCTGGGGAGACCTTAGAGCAGCCTTCCAATACCTAAAGGGGCTACAAGAAATCTGCAGAGGGGCTTTTTACAAGGGAATGTAGGGACAGGACAAGGGGGAATGGTTTTGACCTGACAGAGGGATGACTGAGATGAGATTTGCTGCAGGGGAGGCCAAAGTTGCAGTGAAGAACAGGTTGTGAATTTCTTCTGCCCCTGGCTGTGAGCTTCTTTTCTTTATGTGCTGTAGGGACACGCAGTAGCCCCACTTCAAGCAGGTATGGCTCTGTCTTGTAATACAACAGGCATCAGACCCTGATAACGGAAGGAAGGGCTGGTTTCTGGTAATTTTCCTCCACTATTTGCTTCCTTGCCTAGGAAGTTGCAGCAGCAACCCCTGGCTAAAGGGGTTTGTGGGGTTGTGAATAACATGAGGAAGTGGGAACGGGTGTGGGCTGAAGGTCTGAAACACTGTTGTAAAATGAGATCTGGGATGGTTTCTGACTGGGAAAAGCAAGTTCTGGGCCCCTTGGTACATTTAACAAAGGATGCCAGCATGATCCACTGGTTACAGAATTTTCCTTAGGGAAGAGAGAGCAGTATTGATTTCCCTGCTCTGCTATAGATACCTTGCATGATTTTGGACAATTTACTTAAGCATTTATCTCATCTCCTACTAGGTTTCTTGTCTCGGCAGCTAGTGAAGAGAGGGACTATTTTCTGGACACATTCATTGTAACCCTGAGGTATTGAAGGCAGTGGGGTGAACTGGAAGTTCCAGTTCCTTTTAGTAGCTATTGGGGGAACCTAAATGAGTGTATCAAACAATGCCTAGCTTACAATGACTGCAATCTTTAATTTCCCTGTATTTTAGCCTCCTGTTGGTAGGAAAGGAGTAACATTTCTTCACCTTGCAAACACCTATGGGATCCAAAGCCTTTAAGCACTTCAGACAATATGTGGCTTGCAGAAATCGTGTAGGGAGCTGGACTGGATGACCGCAGGCTCCCGGACAGTACTGTCTATGGAGCATGATGATAGTAATTTCGTCTCATCAGTGGCTGAATAAGGTTTTGAGTTCATTTAGTTAAAGCAGAAGGAGCCTTAGTGGACATGGCAAAGTGCAAAACCACGTGTAATTCCTTGCTTAACCCAATGAACATACCCAAATCTCCCTGTGCCATTGTCTGGCTGTTAGAGCAGAGGTGGCACCAGAAGGGTTAAGGAAGGCAGGACAGGGAGGATTGAAGCAAGAGCCCCTGTGTCTCCCATATCTCATTCCCAGTGCCTCCTGCCCCTCTGGCCCCAGGCAGTAAAGGAGATCTACATTTTAATTGAGACATGTTAAGAAAAGAATCTCAATCTAACCCGCCCATGCCTTGAAGGCTTCTCCCTTGTTAGCTTGGTGCAGATGTTAAATGCACGTTATGGGGGGCAGGGGGAAGGGGGTAAGTGCGGGTGTTCATTATATGTCTGTTTCTCTCCTTTTTCCATCCCTGCTTGATATCTAGGTACGGGGTGGCGGGCAGAAGGCTGGAGCTGTCAGGAAAAGTAGAGTAGTAAATGGCAGGATCTCATTTAGATCTTCTCCCTCTCTTGTAAATGAGAATGGAATGCAAAACACAGCCATGATATGCACTAAGCCATGCAAAGGTGCTACAGTGCCTGGTAGTGCTGGGCACTGGTCTTTGAGGACTGTGGGAACAGAGTCTTTACAAGATGTTGTCTTCTCTCCCCTCCCTCTGATCCTTGGTAGCAGGAGTCTGTTTAGTCTAGAGAAGAGCAGACTGAGAAGGAATCGCATTAATCCATACAAATATCTCAAAAGTGGTTCCAGGAGGATAGTGCCAGTCTCTTCTCAGTCGTGCCCAGCGACAGGACAAGGAGCAATGGCCGTAAACTGAAACACAACAAGTTTCACCTCAACATGAGGAAGATCTTCTTTACATTGAGGGTGGCAGAGCACTGGAACAGGCTGCCCAGGGGGCAAGGTGGCAGGATTTCAGTTCAGATAACACTTCACTATTTTGTCTATTCCTTACCTGGCTTGATAAGGTGGTATCAGAGTGCAGCACCTCTGTCAGAGCCACCACTGAGATGTGGTTGGGCCAGAGGTAGCTTTTGACTCCTTGCAAGCTTCCCTGGCCCACTTCCACCCAGCGCCTCTAATGGCAGGAGGATGACGTTGGGATGCTTGCCAAAAGCTGTAGCTCTGTGCTTTATCAGGGAGAAGAGAAACTGCAAATGTGGATGAGAGTGAATCAGTCTGATCCCGTCCTCATTTTCACCCAGTTCCAATCCTGCAAACAAGCTTGCAGGTAACTTTGAGTGCATGAGTAACCCAGAAAGTAGAATGGTTTTCCCATCTTCAATCTCTTGTCTATTTTCAGGTATGGGTGTGAATTCTATAGTCTCTCTGGGTAAGGTTTCATATACCTAAATATGAATGTGATTTTCTGTGTGGTAGAGACTGAATTCTCACTAGTACTATTAGGGCAACAAGGAGTGTCTACTCTCTGTTCCTCTCTCTGCTCTCAAAGACCAAAGGCAAAAAGCTGACATAGAGGATTCTCTCCTGGCTTTAACTGGTTGGACAGAGTCTTGGGCGATATGGTCTAGTGTGAGAAGTCCCTGCCCATGGCAGAAGGTTGGAACTAGATGATCTTAAGGTCCTTTCCAACCCAAACCATTCTATGATTCTACGATTCTATGATCTGAAGGGGTTGGTGAGCAAGGAAGAGAGCGGACCCACAGCATAAACTCATCTGCCCAGTTGACGTAATATAATTCATCTGCCTCTTGAGCTGGTCAGGAGCACATCAGTCCAGTTATTGAGTGTTATACTTAATATGCTATTGACTGGGGTGAGTTGGAGAGGACAACCTTCCTCACTACCCCCATTCCCAAATTAAAAACCAAGAGGAGAAGTAAATGCTTTGATTTTTCACTCTGCTTGGATGCTGAGGGAATTTGCCATTAATAAAAAAAAACCCCAACGAAACCTTAAGAGTGGAAACATGAGTAGAATGAATTATAGCAAAATCAATTAATACTAACAGTATCTATTAAATATGGCACTCTGGAGCTTTACGGGAGTACATTGCTGCTCTGATATGACCATGACATCATTAACATAATATAAAGAATCAAAAAATCAATAGCTTGCTGAAGCCCAAAATTAAGGCCAAGCAGTGTTATACCATATCTTTAAATGTCTGAAATAGCAACTTGTCTCTGCCATGTCAGAGCTATTTGCAGATGAAATATATAGCAGAAAGTAGATGGCAAATTATTGTCCCGCCTGTCGCTCCTGCAGCAGCCCCCTTGGGATACTTGGCGTGAAGGTTGGCTCACTTTTTCCAACAATGTGGACACAAACAGAGCAGAAAATCTGATCAGGGTTACATTGGCATAACCCTGGAGGGACTCCAGAGCAGGCACAGGGTCGCTGCATTGGTAGACAGACTGACGTATCTCTGTCATTAGGGCTCTTCATTAGGGACTGTAGTGATAGGACAAGGGGTGATGGGTTCAAACTTCAACAAGGGAAGTTCAGGTTAGATATAAGGAAGAAGTTCTTTACTGTGAAGGTGTTGAGGCGCTGGCACAGGTTGCCCACAGAAGTGGTAAATGCTCCATCCCTGGCAGCGTTCAAGGCCAGGTTGGACGGAGCCTTGGGCGATATGGTCTAGTGTGAGGTGTACCCGCGTATGGCAGGGGGTTTGAAACTGGATGATCTTAAGGTCTTTTCCAACCCGAATTATTCTATGATTCTATGTAGGATGGAAACATGAAGGAGGTCTCTTCTCCCATTGACTTGATTTACATTTGATGGTGTTAATAGGATGGAATTTCTTTTGCCTAAGCCACCAGGCTAGGACACTGAAACAATTTTAACTGCATTGGGAAAAACATGGAGCTTGGAGAGGCTTTCAGAAGAGCGTTCAGAGCTGTGTGGGTAAGAAGAGGCTGGCATGGGTCTCAATGAATGTAGAAAACAAAGGTGGTCAGAGATAGGACTGCTGTTTATGTGGATTTAAAGATTAAATGCCTGTGAAAGAGAATAGGTGTTGAAGATGCGGATAGTCTTGGCCCAAGAGGGAATGGATATAAATTGGGCATTTAGTAAGATAGAAGAAGGTTTATGGCTGGGAGGAGAATGAGTGTCTGAAGTAATCTTCCACTGGGATTAGTGAGTGCTAAAAATATAGCTGGTGTTATGATAAAGCTTGATAACAATTCTGTATAAGCTGCTATAGAGGGGTTGTCTGCAGAAGCACTGGATGAATCAGGAGGTCCTTTTTACCTCTGTGCTTTGTGAGGGGGAGACCTAGAGTCCCATTCCAGCTCTGCTTAGGACTCTGACCTGCCAAGTCTTGTGTATGCGCATGTCTCCATATGAGCTGGGTGCTGAGACTCCCTTGCAGCCCAAGGAGATCCTGCTCCCAATCAGTACAGTCAGTGAAGTAAGACACAGCTCACCCTTAAGTAGGTATGAGTTTCTATGCAGTTACCAAAACATCGGCATTTGGTGGCCTTGCTTTGCTTTGACCAAGTCCTCCATAGGTCCTGTGTCACAGTTGCCAACCCCAGGGGGATGTCTTGGGTAACCTGTATGTGGTCAACAGAACCGAGCTCTTGTGTTAGAGCAGGTGAATCAGTCCTCTGGCCTCTGCTGACCATATTGAATAAATCCCTTGTCTACAGAGCTCACACACCTAAAGATGGACACATATATTTAAGAGCCTTAATCTACGACCTTAATCCCAATACTCCTACCTCTGGATCTCAGATTTTCCAGCTGATCTCACAATCCTAATGCTTCTCTCATTTGCCAAGTCTCCAGGAAGAGACAAGGGCTTTGAGTCATGGCACAGGGGCTTTGGATCGTGACACAGAACATCAGCTTTTGCACCCTGTGCAGATGTTATGTAGGTGCAAATGGTGTTGGCAGCTCATGGACTTTAGTGAGAATTGTTGAGGTTTAGGATCCCGGTGGATCCAGGTTTGGGATCCAGGAAGGACTTGAGGTGACAGGGAAATTCACTGGTGAAAAATATGGCAACATGATAGAGCAATCCCTCCATCAGGTTAGAGGGAGGATGCTCCCTTATGGCAAATGTAAGAGGAAGGAATGCACTGTAACATGTAGTTAACGGTTCGAGAAAGGATGAAGAAGGACATAAAAAAGATCTCTCCCTATGTGACAGAAACAAGCTGAATGGAAGGATACTTGATCAGCAGGTAAACATTTAGCTGTGTTTCTGAGAACATTGAGGAATGATCAGAGATTTGCCTGCAAGGTAGAGATGTAACAGATCCCATGGGGCATCCAGGCACACTCCAACAGGAAGAATCCTGTGGTCTCAGTCCATATAATGTATATTTGTAGTACTAAATAAAACAACTCCAGGCAATGCTATTAGGCACTGGAAGACAACTGCCTATGCTGCAAAGTTATTAGAATATAGTTTCGCTTGGGCCAGCTATCACTCCTTCAAACAATTCCTGGACATGTTTGGGAATTATATGGGTCAAGGAGGATTTACCCTGGGTGTTTTGGAAGTTAATAGAGTTTAATAGCATGAATGTGATCAGCCCATGTCATTTGGCACCAGGATCAGAGAATGTTTCCTAGTATTGTTTAATATACTAATGGGACATTATCACAGCTTCCAATTGCAAGGAGCCAGTAGGATGAAAATCCTGGTGGAAAGGCACAAGCTGTTAAGATAACAAATGCAAAACCAGGCTCAGAGACAGTGTTTCAAATGCAGTTAAGAAAACAGAGCAGGAAAAGTTTATAAGGAATAAGGAAACCTTTTCCTTATTGGAGCCAACACAGGAAGAAACCTGGCTGTTGCCAGTTCAATAAAAATTAAGCAAGAAAGAGGTTTTGAAGGTGAAATTCATTGTCTAAAGGTGAAGTCATAATGCGCGTTTATCCTTGAAAAGTGATTGGATTGGAACTCGATCAAATTCAGGTAAGAAACAGCAAAAATCAATCCCATCAAATGCCCCTTTTAATCAGGGCACATGAAAATAGGCAATCAGGCAAAATTAAATATATTGCTTCTGTGCACTTGCTAGGAGTCTGCGTTAAATAAAGATGCTAATAGGATATACAGCCCAAAACCTTAAGAGAAGGAAGCTCATCCATGGCATAAATCACACAGGAACAATAGAAGAGGCCAAAATGGTAAAGAAAAGGCTTTTATGTTAAAGAAAATGTAAAATCAAAGAAAGAAAATAGGGTCAATCTGTGCACAAGTAACAAGGTATCCCCAGGGAAGGGAACGATGCTAAGGCTGGTTTATTGACCACTTGAAGATTAGGAAAGTGACTGTGACATGCTGAGAGAAATGCATAAGGTTAGGAGGGCAGAAAATGTGGTAATGAGACTTCAAGTGGCCTCGTATGCACAAAGCAAATGTCACAACATGTGGAGCTCATACCTGTAACCTACTAAAGGAGAAACAAGTCTGGATTTACTCTTAGTATTTCCTTGCAGGACGTGCTACAGGGCACAGCTATCAAGGCATTGCTCTGTGAGGGTGACCGCATGGCACTCAAATTCAACCTCCTGTAGATGTAAAATAAAGGAAAGAAATAGAAATGACAGTGAAGTTCAACTTCAAAGTGGAGACAACATAAGCATTTTCTGTGAAAAATAAGGAGGATTGTTAAAAGGAGAAGGTGCCAAGATAAAATCCTTCATGGTATGCTGGAGAGTGCATGACAATATCATATAAGATGCTGATTGCAAAGTTATCTGACCTATGAAAAAAGTCCTGAAATGTGGTAAAAGTGAATGAAAAAAACCCCATAAAGTAAAAATTCCTGTTGAAACAGCCAGGTAAAGGGACACTATTGAAAACTGGAGGTTGTATTCAAGGGAAAAAATAGTAAAAACTCTATTGTGTGAATTTCAAAGCAATTGTAAGGCAGCCAACATAGGAAACACATTGATAACCTCATAAGATCATAGAATAATAGAATGGTTTGGATTGGAAAGGACCTTAAGCTCATCCAGTTCCAACTCCCTGCCATGGGCAGGGACACCTTCCACTAGAGCAGATTGCTCCAAGCCCCTTGTCCAACCTGGCCTTGAACACTGCCAGGGATGGGGCAGCCACAGCTTCTCTGGGCACCCTGTGCCAGCGCCTCAGCACCCTCACAGGGAAGAGCTTCTTCCTTACATCTAACCTAAACCTTCCCTCTTTCAGTTTGAACCCATCACCCCTTGTACTATCACTACAGTCCCTGACGAAGAGTCCCTCTCCAGCATCCTTGTAGCACCCTTCCGACACTGGAAGCTGCTCTGAGGTCTCCATGCAGCTTCTCTTCTCCAGGACTGATTAAAATTTAACAAGGTTCCCCCAGAAGTTTGCTTTCCAAAGGACACAAGCTGTCTGAAGTGTCTGCTGCCACCAAAAGTTTAGTAAAAAATGCTTCTAGAGTACAAAAGTAATAATCACTAAAAGACCTTAAGAAACTCTAAGATGAAATTGCCAAGTTATTAAATTTGTTCTACACCTTATTACTTATACTGGCCTTGATAGTGGAGGAATGAGAGGTGGAAAACATATTGTCTTTGTTTTTTAAGTTGAACTCATGAAGGGTCCAAGAACAAGGAAGAAGTTCTTCTCTGTGAGGGTGCTGAGGCACTGGCACAGGTTGCCCAGAGAAGCTGTGGCTGCCCCATTCCTGGTAGTGTTCAAGGCCAGGCTGGACACAGGGGCTTGGAGCAACCTGGTTTAGTGTGATGAGTCCCTGCCTATGGGAGGGGGTTGGAACTGGATGATCTTAAGGTCCTTTCCAACACAAACTATTCTATAATTCTATGATTCTGTAACTAGAATCCAGAACTCTGGCATTTGTTACCTGTCAATTTGGTTGAACCATGACTAAGAATAGACTGGAAAAGCATATGACATGCTGGGGGAGGGGGGTGGGTGTCACAAGTCAATTATTGTTCTTTAAATAAATCAAAGTCCATGTGATATGGATGATGTGGTTAATACAGAGGAATTTATGCTTTTCCCATACCGAAGAATTTCAACTATGCTGTCATGGGACAGGAAGAAGAGTCTTCTGATAGATTAGTAACCAGTTCAAAGGTGGGAATTGAAGATTGGGAATAAAAGGTTATGATGGAGGGAAGGAATACCCAGGGGCTTCACATGGGAATCTCTGCTGGGGATGTTTGGTGTATTTCCAAGAAAGCTAAAAAGGGGCATAGAGTGAAAGAGAAAAGGTGGTTGGAAGGTGGTGGGAACTGTGGGAAGCAGGAACATGGGTTTCTAATGATCTTTAGACACAGAGAGATTGTATGACTTAGCAATTTTCATCTTAAAAGAGAGATGACTGAGAGGGCTATAATACATCCAGATAATCATGAGTGTAATGAAGAAAGTGAATAGGGGATGATTACTCACCATTTCTCATAACACAAGATCTAGGGAACTTTATATGAGATTATCAAGCGGAATATTAAAACAAACAGAAGAAGGGACATTTTCATATAATGTATCATTCATCTCTGCAACATTGTGGAGTGCATTAGGGAGGCCAGAAATACAACTGTCTGGAAAGCAATTAGGCAAATTAATGAAAGAAAGATCTGTTGAGAGCTGTTCGATACAATGACATCAGTGCAGGCTCCAAGTGAGGCAGTCCCGATGTCATTGCTTGCTGGAAACACAGAGTTTAAATCAGGAGATGTTTCACTCTGCAATCTCCGTTTTATTACTTTTTCCACCCAAGTATCTGCTATCAGAGTCAGAGGCAGGATGAATGGATATACAGATATTTGACTGAGTAGATGCAGCTATTTCTATGTTTCTGCATTTTCAAGTGCTTCTCAAACATTGGTTTGCACATCTCTTAAATTATAGAATCATAGAATGGTTTGGGTTGGAAAGGACCTTAAGATCATCCAGTTCCAACCACCTGCCATGGGCAGGGACACCTCAACTAGGCCATGTCATCCAAGGCTCATTGACCATTGCCAGGGATGGGACAGCCACAGCTTCTCTGGGCACCCTGTGCCAGCGCCTCACCACCCTCATAGTAAAGAACTTCTTCCTTATATCAAACCTGAACTTCCCCTGTTTCAGTTTGAACCCATCACCCCTTGTCCTATTGCTATAGTCCCTGATGAAGAGTCCCTCTCCAGCATCCTTGTAGGCCCCCTTCAGATACTGGAAGCTGCTCTGAGGTCTCCACGTAGCTTCTCTTCTCCAGGCTGAACAGCCCCAATGTTCTCAGCCTGTCTTCGTATGTGAGGTGCTCCAGCCACCTTATCATAAATGGATGGATGATAAAGTCCCCCTGATCTGTGGCCTTACTAGCACGATGCCGAGTAATCACAGTGCAGTTGATGTAGAGTGTGATGAGTATCTTTGCCATATCTGTCCATCCAGGATATGTCTGGAATACCTTTGCAGACATGTAGTCCCTAAACTCCTGTTCACCCTATGTGCCTTGGAGTTGGCTTTGGCTCTGATGTTGGCATGGTTTGGCTCTTTGGCATGGTGTTGGAGCAAGACAATCTTTGGAGAGGGGGCTTCTTTTCCATTCAGCCACTCTGTGGTCCTCAGAAACCACATCTCCCCCACCCCAGCTGCAGCTTTTGTTGGACAGCAGTCCAGCACCAGGCTGAATTGTGTTTGATTAGCTCAGTAACTGCATGAAGGGGAAGCCAAGATCCTTACAGAAAGCTTTCAGCAGCAGCAGTGGGGAGTCCAAATACCCATTAAAATGTGTGTTCAGCTCATCTTGAGTCAGTCATTTTTGCCATCTCCCTCCAACTCATCCTTTGTTTTCTTGCCTTTGATTGCAGTTGATGAAGTTTGTGTCAGTGTTGTCATGGTGAGTCTATTATGAAGTGGCCTTTTCCCTGGGGACCAGGCATCAGGATCCCTGGTTTCTGTTTAAAACTCTGCCACTGAGACACAATGGGCAAATGATGTTTCTCCTGTTGGTCTCAGGTTCTATGACCCACAAGTTTTACTTCCTTCATGCATGTAGGGAGGACATGTGCTGGATTAATGGATTTCCTCTGGGTGCAGGGTGGGTGATGCCTTAAGGATGGATTTTGAATGACAACAGTATCCGTTCATCTAAATGATTCCAGCGTGAGTTGTGTCAATGTCACAGCCTCAAGCTGGTCTAAAAGCCAGCCTGTCAGCCATTGTGACAAGGTCGTGAGAGATAGGAGGGTCAAAAAACCCCTGGGCTGCACTGAGCTGCTACCTCAGAGCAGCCTTCCAATATATGAAGGGGGCCTACAAGGATGCCAGAGATGGACACTTCATCAGGGGCTGTAGTGATAGGACAAGGGGTAACGGGTTCAAACTGAAACAAGGGAAGTTCAAGTTAGATATAAGGAAGAAGTTCTTCCCTGTGAGGGTGCTGAGGCGCTGGCACAGGGTGCCCAGAGAAGCTGTGGCTGCCCCATTCCTGGCAGCGTTCAAGGCCAGGTTGGACACAGGGGCTTGGAGCAACCTGCTCTAGTGGAAGGTGTCCCTGCCCGTGGCAGGGCGTTGGAGCTGGGTGATCTTAAGGTCCTTTCCAACACAAACTATTCCACGATTCTATGATTCTATTCTACACACAGTCTTCAGGGAATTACTGGATGGATCCTTCTGGATCTAAGACTTATTTCCTCTTAGATTGAAGAAATACCTCTGTATGGATGTTAGTCCATCTCACCTTGTCATTTGAGACCTGTGCCCACTGTGAGTGCTGGGATGGATAGGCTGGTTGACTTGGTGGGCATCCATTTTGGTCAGACTGGGAATAGAGGAAGGGTTATTTTAACAAGATAAGATTCTTGTGTCAGAAGGATCTGACTTACTGCTCCTGGCTCCTCTTTCACAGCTACCTCCAGACATCGACTCTTTGGTACCAAGGATCCTCTTTCTTTGCATGTGATAATTGCTAATGATTTGAGTGTGAAAGAAAGAAATCTATAGGGTAAACACAAACTGAGATTGAGCTTTGTCTGAAGGGATGGGGAAAACCAACCTGGGAACAGGATAGAAATAGGCACTGACTTGCCTACATCACCCAGCACCCTGCAGTCCCTGTAACTGATAGCACAGATTCCATCCCGTGTTACAAGAAAAGCTCCCTAGCTGGATATCTCAATGATCTGAAAGGTCTTTTCCAATCTAAACAATTCTATGCTTCAGTGCAACATGATTATTGTTCCGAAGGAGTTAAGTTTTTTAGTGTCTTTGAAGCTCTTTCTTCCTTACCTCCACCAAGCTCCACATACATACCATTGCAAACAGGCACTATTACCCCTCTGATGTACTGATTCCTACTCTGAATTTTGCAGTGTATATGTCTTGTGCCTCGGGAGGGAACTAGGGCTCCCTGTGTCTGGCTGATCTTCTGAGTTCATCCATTTCCTCCTTCGCAAGGCCATGGATAGAAATCCCTAATTCTTTCCTTTAAACAGAATTGTACTCATGAAATCAGAGGGAACAGTTCAAGAAGGAAACAAGAAGGAACGCAAGAAGGAGAATTTGTATTTCAGGAGATGTTTGTAGGATAAAGAGTAGGATATTGCTGGGTGGGAATAGGAATTTGCTTTCTCTCAGGTCCAACTGATGCTTCTTTAGAGCAACACCAACAAATCACTACATGGGTGCTGCACATACTTTAATTAGATATTGAATCATTGACAAGAAATGAGGCCTCCACATATATCTGAGGCCAGCATCCCCTACCCTGTGTGCCTGAACTGGCCGCTTCAGTGAAGGCAGAAGGTCTGTACCTGCCCATGACCTTCCTCTAATTATTTGGAATCCATATTATGGACTTTGCTGCTCAGGACAGCCAATACCAGGTGTTCAAATTAATAAGCAGAACCAGGTTTTCCGATCAGTGATCTGGGCTGTTTGCCATTCCTTTTGCTCTTCAACATCTGATAAAATAACCCAGGGCTTTAGGCAAAGGTATTTTGCATGCACGCTGTTGATAGTGCTTTGGAAATGTGGTTTTTCCTACTGGGAAAGAATGAAACAAATGGAGAAAAAGGATTAAGTCAGGGAAGAAAAAGTAATTGGAAAGTTGGTGTTAAAGGAAGACAGTTTCTAAAGGTGATTACAAGCACCCACTGGAGATAATGGTCTGATTTACAGCAGTGCTGATAACATGTAGTTCTGGTGAACTGCAAATACATCCTTCCAAGGTCTGGTTGGACATGGCCTTGAGCAACCTGGTCTAGTGTGAGGCATCCCTGCCCATGGCAGGGGGTTGGAACTAGATGATTTTAAGGTCCTTTCCAACCCAAACCATTTTGTGATTCCATGATTCTATGTAGAAGATAATAGCGCTAGCAAGATTTTAATCCATACTGGCACCCATTCAGCAGTGGGATGAGCAAGAACAGCTCTCCAGCTAGTAGCCATTTGCCCATGAGTCTGAATAAAATCCTGTTTAATAGCAGGCTGTGCATGCAGGAACATATCATCATTATGGACAATTTAACTAAATCCACATAGGGCAGGTGAAGCAATTAACAGGTTAGCGGAGGGAGGATCAGTTTGGGACAGGGATTCTGATGTGTGGCTCATTGGAAGTGAATTGGCAATAATCTGCCACCTGAGATTGCCATTGGAGCAATCCCTGACACAGAGACTCATTTGCCTGAGGAGTGCTTTTCCTAATAGAAGGGTCAGAAGCACATCTATAAGGCTATAAGAGAGGATTGTAGAAGATGCTTGAAAAATATACACAGAATGTAAGGAGTGACTTGGGATGTATGTCCCAGTTTCAGATTTGGAGGGAATGACTTGTCCAGAGAAGGGCACTGGAGCTGGTGCAGGGCCTGGAGCACAAGTGTGATGAGGAACGGCTGAGGGACCTGGGGGGGTTTAGTCTGGAGAAGAGAAGGCTCGGGCGGACCTTATCGCTCTCTCCGACTGCCTGACAGGAGGATGAAGCCAGGAGGGGGCTGGTCTCTGCTCCCAAGGAACAAGGGATGGAACAAGAGGAAACAGCCTCAAGCTGCACCAGGGGAGGTTTAGGCTGGAGATAAGGAGCAATTTTGTATTTGGGCTGTATCTGCCTCTTTACAGCTGTTCTTAGTTCAGGTGTTGCTGCTGCTTCACTCTTATTCTATGCACAGTGACTTTTTTGCATCAGGGCATGGAACAGAGGCAAAAATAATCTCCATCCCCATCTTAAGCAAGTAATGGTTGGTTAATGTCTCTAAATTTCATGGAGACCTCTGATTCTTACATTCAACAGCCTCCTTTTTTGATCACTGTTAAAACACATTAAAAAGAGCAACCACAAAGACGACAGTCTTTTTGCTTGAGTTGAGAGGGGGAAAAGTTCCCAATTCCAGCTAAAAGACAGGCAGGAAATGAAACAGATCTTCTGTCTGTCTGTCTGTCTGTCTGTCTATCTATCCATCCCTCCATCCATCTATCCATCCATCACATTAGCATCATGAACGCGTAATAATCCTGGTTGTAGAAGACATACATCTCAAGGTATCTCTTCAGTCTTTTCCATCAGATTAGAAATGTATTCAGAACACAGGGAGAATTATTGGTGAGCTTGCTGTTGTGTGGCTGCTCTAATAGATTTTTTATTGCACTTTCCATACAGAGATTGCAAAACCCCAGCCATCCTAACGCTGCATTTACTTCATCAATTCTTGTGACTGCTAATGCTGATGCTGGACTGTTTGGCAGCCTCCATTAAGAATGGTTTGCCCCATGATAGTAAGAGGCAGTGAAGCTTTGTGTTGATGGATAAAGCACGGTGTAAAACCTGATTGGAATCAATCAGAGTAATTGTCTGGATGTGTGGTGGTTAATAGGAAATGTCCTGCATATTACTGGCTGTTTTATATAGCAAACAGATTAGCTTTCTGCTGCTTTTTGTGGCTCACATCCTCTCCTGAGCTGCTGGGGCAGATGATGGATCTGCTGGGAGGCTCTGGATACACCGTGCTGGCGTTGCATCCTGCGTCAGTGTGTAAGACATGGAGCTTGGAGAAGAGCCCTGTAGTTCGTATTTGTCTCAGTGCCTATTCTGCCTTTATATCCATTGCTAACAACTGGATAAAGGGCAACCGTCAGCCTGCTTCATGACTGATGTTAAGCCTAGGCCAGGGCTTTGGGAGGCAATGTGCAGCAAAGACCAGGAGCAAGACTGGAGTAGAAGCCTGAGTTTTGTGTATACTGCAGGCTCCACACTGGTAATTAAACACAATCTCACATCCACTGGGGATGACTCTCAGCTGAACTGCCAGGCTGTGTTCGGAACAAAGTCTGAAGAGGCACCCACCAAGATTCCGTCATCATCCCTCAGCATCTGAGTGCTGGCCCAGTTCACATGCAGATACAGCCTCAGAGGACTGAATGGGAGTAAGTGCAATTGAATATAGCCAGGGACCAGAACAACACATCCTGAAACAGGCTTTACAGGCAACAGCAAGACTGCAGACGCCACTCGCACCGCAGGAGGGCGTAGGCAGTGTCTGCCTGATCAGACAGTCTCTGATCAGGTGGTCTGGAACAGAGATAAGCCACTTGCAGAAAGCAAGTGGATGGTAGTACCTGGCATATTTACACATAAACTGGGAGCAGCCTTGTTTTCCAGCATCCTCTTCTTCTGGGAAAGGCTTTAAAGCACTTAAAGGTCACAGCTTCCTCACTGAAGCATCTTCCCAGTCACCAACTGCCTGGCAGCTGTGAGTGCATCCGCTGCTCTGCTCCAAAATGCTGCTTGGAGAGGGTCAGCAACTCAGCAAGGAGTGGGCTTCCTTAGGGCAGTTCTTCCTGGGCAGCTTCTGGTTGCTGAGGACTCTCAGCTTCCTCCCTGCCACAAGGATTGGACATTCTTTTCTCTGTTTCGGTGCATTTATTGTTAGCAAGTCTAATAAATCCCCACAAAGCAGAGGGAAATATCACTTGCATTTCATGAGGAAGGGACTCACTCTTGCCTGAGGTCATGAGTAGTGCCTTTCATTTAAATTCAGTGCTAGAAACTTCCGAATCCCTGGGAAGAGCTCTTTCTTGCAAACAGAGCTGCTGACGCTGGCTTTGGCTGGGGAGAGGCCAGCTCCCCTCGGTGGTCAGAGCCCTGGGTACCATCTGAAGTGCAGCAGTCTGGGCTCCTAATGAAAGTGCTTTTCAAGCCCTCGTTTCCTTCCTCAGTGAGTAGAATACTATTAACCTTTAAGGCAAAATTATATCGCGTGCCTCTGGGAAGCAGTAACATTTTCCTGAGCCGCACTGGGGAATCAGGTAAACAACTGTTAACTCCATCCAGCCCCATTGCAAGGCCAGTTTGGGGCAGCTTATGTGTGTGAATGTGTGCAAACCCTGCCAAGCAGCTGAGAAGAGATATCTGTGCTCAGGAACCCCTCACTGATGGAAATCCGCTGTTCCCTGCTGCAACTCAGCCTGCACATCCCATCCTCTTTGTTCATTAACTGATATTCAGTTGAATATATGGTCCTGGCACCCTGGGGCCAAAAGCTCTGCATTGCTATTTTGCTGTTTCCTGATGCCACACAGCTGTTGGGCAACAGGTTTGGCTATTGACAGCTGAGGACATGGTTTGTTGAGCCAGGCCAGAGGACACTGTTTATGAGTCTTTCATAGATTCATAGAATCAACCAGGTTGGAAAAGACCTTTAATCTCATCAAGTCCAACCATTGCCCAGCACTGCCAAGGCCACCACTAACCCATGGCACTGAGGGCCTCACTTACACAGTGTGAGAACACTTCAGGGACGGTGACTCCAGCACTGGAGTCACTGCCCTGGGCAGCCTGTTCCAATGCCTGAGCACCCTTTGGGGAAGTAATCATTCCTAGTCTCCATCTAAACCTCCCCAAGTGCAGCTTGAGGCTGTTTCCTCTTATCCCATCACTTGTTACTTGGAAAAAGAGACTGACCCCACCTCGGTATAATCTCCTTTCAGGTAGTTGTAGACTTTACTGCGATATCTCTCACAACTGAGATATCACAGTGTCTCAGTTGTGATACTGTGATACTCAGTTGTGACACTGTGATACTGAGGACAAAGCTGCTATATGTGTCACTGCTATTAAATAATGCCATGCAGATGAGCCCTGCTATCTCTGAATTGAATATCCAACTGTGTTTAGGAGGTACTTTACCCAACAAACTGCTTGGTGCAGCTTTGACAGTCTAGAGGCTTTGACAAAGTCCTTTCTTGCCCTTGAACACTGTGTTGATCACGATATATTGCATAGACATGCATGTTTTGCTGTTAGGGCAAAACAACTTGGTGATGGTGCACCGAGCGTGCATGTGTTGCTTTACACAAGAGCTTCTAAACCTGTTGAATACTGGGTTCTATTCTTGGGAGGGAAAAAAAAGAGAGGACTAAAAGATGAGGTCCTTCCTTCCTTTTTTTCTCTTCCTTTCCTCCAGTCTCTTCCCTGGTGCATTACTCCAGCCCTACCTTCACTTCTAGCCAGTGCTCTCCACTGGAACTGCCCAATATCAGGCACTGCAGGTTGGGTGACCAGGGGTAGCAGCAGAGTTCTGAGCTGCTCGAGCTTTGACAGGGAGAAAGCAGGAGCCACAATCCGAGGACAAAGTCAACACCTGGGTGGAAAATCAAATCAATGAAGCAGCATGAGCCAAGAAAGCAAAGGATGCAACGGCAGCAAAGTTGGCTTCCAAATTGAAATGTGTTTGCTGGGGATTGTCCATCAGCTTGGGGAGTTATTATTTCCATTCGTCTAGTTATGAATTAATTTCTAGAGAACTTAATCATCCCCTCCCTTCTCCCCTCCACAGCCCCCTCTTCCCTTCCCCTTCCAATTTTCCACTTGGCTGGGGATTCTCTGACAGTGAAAATTCAGGCTTAGAGGAGGCCCATGCAAGCTGCTCCATTAGACTGGATAATCTCATTGGAACCAGTGGCTTGAATAATAACACCTTCATCTCATGCACTGCACCAGATTCAAATGATGCTTAACACCCTGGGCTGCAGGCATGGCTACAGCAGAGGAAGGGGTGGGTTGGAGCCTGCACTGAGCACCCTTTCTCTCCTGGAGCTGCCAACCTACCCATGCTCCTGAGAACACATCTGCAGAATGAGATAAACGCTGGTCCAAGCCTGCTCTGATGCCAAGACATCCACACCCTCAGGAGCAGAGGCATCCTGAGCTTGGCAGCTCTCCACACAGTGGGAGTCTGGGTCCACCCTCTGTTTGAGTGATGAAGTTTTTTGCTGTCTCAGTGGGTTAGGGATGAGTGGGGATGAGCCTGTCCCACCAGATAATGTCCCGGCTTCTGTTTTCCCTCAGCAAGTTAGAATCATAGAATGGTTTGGGTTAGAAAGGACATTCAGATCATCTAGTTCCAACCCTCTGCCATGGGCAGGGATGCCTCACACTAGACCATGTCACCCAAGGCTCTGTCCAATCCGGCCTTGAACGCTGCCAGGGATGGAGCATTTACCACTTCTTTGGGCAACCTGTGCCAGGGCCTCGCCACCGTCACAGTAAAAAACTTACATCTAACCTGAACTTCCCCTGTTTCAGTTTAAACCCATCACCCTTTGTCCTATTGCTCCAGTCCCTAATGAAGAGAAAGTTGTGCAGGTTGGAGCAGGATCATTTACGTGGGGCTTAATGCACCTCAACCTATGGCCAAACCTAACATAAGCACATAACCTAGACCTTTCTACGCCACCATGTCCCTGCATGCATCAGCCTGACTCTAGCTCCAATTAGGCTGTCTGCAAGAGTCTTCCCCCTAAATTAAAACCCACCTGAGAGCACAAACGCACCACGGCCTCTGTTTCTGCTGCTGGTCTTTCCCTCAATGCACAGTGCCAGCCTATTGTCTTCCTTCCAGATGCAACTAAAAATCTAAGTTCTGTCACCAACCATAAAATGGTGGTTTTAACCCAGGATTCTGGATGGGATGTTATAGGATTGATCTTGAAGGACTTTGAGTCTGTCAATCAGGACTCTCTTGCTCTTTGAAGGCATAGTAGGACTCTTGTCCATCACAAATTATCATGTTGGGAGATATCTTTTATGGGTGGATCATGCATGAGAGACACCACCATGAAATTGCACTTGAATTCCCACCTCCTTCAGCATCTCCAGCCCTTTCCCACACTGGATCCACTCTGCCACTTCATAGCCTGTATTGTAGCATTGCTGTGCCCTGTTGTAGCAAGAGTAACATCTTCCCATAGTGACTCCCATTACATCCACCAGCAGCAACCTGGCTATCCTGCTCACCCAGTAGGCTCAGAACTGCCTAGAGACAAGCAATATGCAAGTTTTCCTCAGAAACTATGTGCTTTTATAGGGAAGGAAACTAGAAAAACGTGTGTGGGAGATGGACACCTGGAATGTATAATAAATAGCTCTATTGCCATGCATCTGACAGCCCAGCCTGACTGAGGTCATTCAGAGCACCACAGCAATTTTTCAGCACTTAACTCATCCCTTCCAACCACGCACGGATGAAGGGAAATCCATATAGCACATGCCGACAGCCTTTTCCTTGCAGCTGGAATATTAGCTGAGGTCCCGAGCAAAGCCTCGGGTCAGGGTGGGTTTCCTGTGCCTTGTGGTGTGAGGGACAGGCTCAGTGGGGTGTGTCAGACCAGATTAGGAGCTCCTTCAGTTTTAGGTGAATAATGCCTGAGGAGCTCCTTTTGGCTGAATGGTTAAAGCAAGAGGGATGAAGCAAGGAGCATTTCTAGGGTGGTCTGAAGTCTTGGTCCTTTTGTTTCTTATGAGTTGGCTCTGGTTGGACTCAAGTCCAAACCTCTCTGCAGAGCCAGCTTGCCCTCCTTCATGGATGAGTAACCACTGCAGAGGGAGCTCAGGCTGCCTGATGTACCCCTTCGTGTTTAGCAGACAGAAGAGTCTTAGGAAGAGGGGAAGTGAGCTTCTTTCTGACTTTTTGGCTGGAGTAGGCTTGGGCAGAGGAGCCCAGCGAGGCTAAGGTTAAAATCCTTCCTACTCTATTTTTCCCCTGTTCCTCTGTCCTCTCAAATTCCCTTTCCCAGCGCACAGTGCGAAGAAGCTGAGCTGTGAACGTCAGGATGAGGCATACTTTGAGTAGGGTTTTTATTGTCATTTGTGTCCGAGTTGGAGTGAAATGCTGACAGGTAGGTGGGAAGCTCTAGTTCTGACCAAAAGCCTCTCCATTAGTCATGTGAAGGTCATATAAACACATTTCCTCCTTTATTTATGACCTCTGAGGTAATTCACCTTTTGAAGGCTGTGCATCCAGCTCAGCTTGTGCTTCTTCCTTGCTCTGAAGAGATGAATACCCTAGAGATGGATTGGGAACTTCAGACACTGTCTAGTTTGGGTGAAACTGCATGGATACCTGTCTTCTTCAGGCAGCAAATCCCATCACAGTGATTTCCCATCTCACAGAGAAAGCCAAGCTTTGGCTAAGAGATTCCTTAGCTTATTTTTCCCCAGCGAGGCTTAACTCTGTACCAGAGCATCTCCTCTCCAGCCAGACCCATGGGGCAACCAGAGACCTCCCTTTCCAGCTCTGCAAGGCAATGGGGACTGGATGTAATTCTCCCTGTGCTATCCCATGGTTTTTCAGGCTGCTGACTGTACTGCTGCAGAGCAGGGGGAAAGTTTGGAGCCGGAGGGAGGATCTGTCTCTGCCAGTAGCAAATACCGGAGCTACAGCCCACGTCTCTGTCTGTTGGCTCTGCTGCCAGGGGACATGGGCAGATGGATGGATGCACGTGGGCAGGAGGAGGAAAGGGAAGGAGCTGAAAAGTGACGTGAAAAAGGAGATAGTGATGAAGGTCAAAAGGAGAAGTGGGGAGAGAGATAATGGTTGAGGAACTCTGTGGGGTCCCCTATGGCCTCTCTGGGTAAAACTGCTTGGGGTAAGGGGTTTCTAGAGGTGGAGGACTTTAATAAACAGTGTTCAAGTCTATCTTGTGGAAATATTTTCTCTCTTCTTGCTATGCTTCCCTAAGTCAGGACAGCAGATGCTAACAGCAAAAAAGCAATTAAATTACATGCTGGCTGAGTCTGGCAGTGATTCAGTATCAGTGCAAGTGGGGGACCACTTACAGTGTACATCCCATGGCTCCCTAAACCTCCTTGAACACAGATGCTGTGCTTCTCATTTGCAGTTTTCCTGCCCTGTTTGTCCTTTAAGAGCGGAGGCTGAAGTGGCACCAAACCCTCCCACACTTCCATAGGTCTCACTGCAGTGCTGCTAGTGATTCATGAGGAAGCCTCTGTACCCACTGGTTTAGATTAGCCCCAAACTCTGAGCAGCACACTCCACGTTTTACCTTTCTGAAGGCCTGAGCACCTTCCATAATCTTCATCACAGATATTTGACATTTGGTGCAACCTGGCATTGAACACTGTCAGGGATGGGGCAGCCACAGCTTCTTCGGGCAACCTGTGCCAGCTCCTCACCACCCTCACAGTAAAGAACTTCTTCCTTATATCTAACCTGAACTTCCCCTGTTTCAGTTTGAACCCATCACCCCTTGTCCTATCACTCCAGTCCCTGATGAAGAGTCCCTCTCCAGCATCCTCATAGCCCCCTTCAGACACTGGAAGGCTGCTCTGAGGTCTCCACGCAGCTTCTCTTCTCCAGGCTGAACAGCCCCAATTTTCTCAGCCTGTCTTCATATGGGAGGTGCTCCAGCCTCTGGTCATCCTCGTGGCCTCCTCTGGACTTGCTCGAACAGCTCCATGTCCTTCTGATGTTGAGGACACCAGAACTGCACACAGTGCTGCAAGTGGGGTCTCACGAGAGCAGAACGGAGGAGCAGGATCACCTCCTTCAACCTGCTCTTAAGGTCCTTTCCAATCCTAACTATTCTATGATTCTGTTATAGGGAAAAGACCAAATACATTTCTCTGGAGTTACTCGAGAGAAACTCCCACGAAGATTTCAGGGATGACGTTCCCAGGTATCCAAATCAGGCCACGAACAAAAAGAACTTCAGTCCCTTTGAACAAATTATTTGCATCAACCCTTGCAGAGGAGAGCATGTAGGAGTGTGGGAGAGCGTAGGTGTTATCTACCCAGGTTGTGGGGAAAGACACTCACAAATGTTATTAGCACGAATAGGAAGCACCATGATAGGATGCTCTCTGGGAAAAGTAATTTTGTTCATTAATTACTTGCCTTATCTCAGAACCTTGTTCCCTTTCTCTCGCTTTCTTCTCTTTTAATTTTCTTTAAACTAACTGTAAGTGAATTCAGGGCTGGGAGAGTTGTTTTACTGCCTCCTCAGAGACAGAAGCTTGTATTACTCAGGTAGCCTTCAGCTGAGTCTTCAGGGGTTTTTCCATCTTCATTTGAAGCCTTGTCTTTTATGGGCAGATGGGAACAGACAGTTCCAAGCAGATTCCTGTCATTTCTTTCTTGTGGACCACCTCAGTGCTCTGGACTGACTGCGGTTCACATGTGTGTCTTTAGCTGCTTGTGATTTTGTGCTCTGAGGTTCAACTTTAGCTTCCAGGCTTGTGTTGTGCCTGGTTGGTTCAGCAACAAAAGGAGTCGGAGGGCTGTGGTTTAAGGAACAGTATAGCAGAGACCCTGCAGCTGCAGAGATGTCCTTTCCTTGTGCCTTTGACCCTTGTAGGAGGATGGAAAGGTCAGTGGATGAAGGCAGGTCATACTCATCCTCTCAGGTGTCAAACATGAATGTTGGTAGTTTTCAGACTGCTTCTACAGCAGGGAATACTTTTCTTTCTGGGACCTGTGTGTTGCCAGCATTACTTCTAGTCACAGTTTCAAGTGAGTTTGCAGTGTTAGGTGGGAATCAACAAATTCCAGGCGTCATCAGGGCAGCCTTGATCATGGGCACTGAAGACAATGAAAGTAGAGTTGCCTGGGCTGAAACGCCACCATCACCTGCAACCTGAGGCTAGCACCCACCTAAAGCCAAGCTCCCACCCCAAAGTTCTTCTATCCCAGCCATTGACTGATGCTGCAAAGCTTGATGGGGCTTTTTGAGATCTCTCTGAACACGACAGCTCTCATAGGAGGAACAGAAGAGTGTATTTCAACATCACCTTCCACAGACTCCCTCCCTCATTTCCACACTCTCCTCCCTCTCTGCCAACAAACAATTTCCAATTCTTCATTAGACAAAGGCTCCAAGTTTCCAGGGATTTGCATGTGAAATGTTCCCGTTCATCTTAGGCTTGAATGAGCCATCCAAATGCTCATTGGGGATCTGCCTACAGAGGCACACACGTGTACACACAAATCTCTTGTCCATGGCTGCACCCCAGTGGTGCATGAGCTGGTGTGGTCCTTGGGCCACCTCTGAACCTTTGTTCACAGGCTGAGGAGCAGGTTGCAATTGATGGACCAAAACAGGGCCCCCCAGACAAGATTAGCATGGGCAAGGCAATCTGCAGCTCTGGAAACGTGGGGAAAGGGGGTGAAAGGAAAAAAGGGGCATGAAATGCCTTAAAGCAAGGGGGAGGGATGCTGCTAGTGGAGTGCCTGGCTTTGTAGAGCAGGAGATGGAGAAATAAATCCCTTGCACCCACGCCCCGTGGGGCTCCAGGGGTGGGTTTATACAATTGCTGTGATAGAGGGAGGAGCCCACCTGGGGACAGAGATAAGGGGCAGGCGGTGGGATTGCCGTTCTGCAGCATAAGCCCTGAGAGTTATCAGGGCAGAAACTCGGCTTCTATTACCATGCATTAGAATAGATTAGCAGGCAGAGCAATTAGCATCCTCACTCCTTTTGGCTAAGTGACAGGGTCGGTGGCAGCAGGCAGGCTTGTGAGAAGAGGAAGATTTGGTAAACAGCACATCCTTCCTCAAACTACAGCCTAAGGATGGAGGGGACCAGGGATGTCCCTGCTGGGATATCGAAAAGAGCAGGGCTGGGGGTGAGCTTTGGTTTGTGGTCTGAAGCTTTTTGTGGCTTGTGGTCCCTGAAATATGGCTTTGGGAAGATGCAAAGCCCCAAAAAGTTAATTTCAGCATCTTGAGTTATATTTTCCATGTCTTTTTGAAAGAACCCACAGACCTCTGGGTCCCCAAATGCCACTAGTTAAAAACCCCACTGCTTTAACTTCCCCAGGCCACGCCTATGGCCTTTTCCCTCTCTTTAAGAGCCCACACTCATTGTTGATGCCCAAAGCGCAAGTTTTTGGGGGACGTGAGCCTGTTTGTAGTTAGAGTCAAAGATGAAAACAAGGGTTCAACTCCTTCCATGGATGCATATGAAAATGCATATGAATTTCCCCTCTTCTCACTGCCAAGAAAGATTTCCCAGGAACAGGGCTTGAAGCAACCTGCTCTCGTGAAGGTGTCCCTGCCCATGTCAGGGGGGTTGGAACTCAATGAGCTTTAAGATCCTTTCCAACCTATGATCTCAGCTCGAATTTATCCTTCTTTTGCTATAGCATCTCCTGCCTTTCCTGAATGGAGTTTCCCAGGCAGTGGATAAGATTTAACTCCTTCATGGCAGGAAGAGCTAAATTCCAACTATCCATTGCAGGGATGGAAGACAACCTGGAGGCCAGAAAGAGTAGGCAGGGAGGAATGGCTATTGGCCACATCACCATAGAAATTTAAGGTCAGTTATGCCTTCGTCTCGACATTTATGGCATTCCCATTGTCAGGAACCTGAGGAAGCCTGGAAATGTCAAAACATTGCTAAAACTGACCTTAAATTTTACTTGCAAATAGGGTTGCATATTCCTTCCTTTTTCTGACTCCAGACGGAAAACTGCTTTGGCTCCAGCAGAGGGAAAAGGGAATTTCAGCTGCTCCTTCCTTCCCCAGCCTTGTTCCCCCCTTGTGATAAAGACATCTCAGGAGACGCAAAGCCAGCTCCACACCTTGGTCAGACTTTGGCTAAAACAAGCCTCTTGTTATGTCCCCAGATTCCTTTTGTTTTGTTCCTGTCTCATCCTTCTTCCCAACTGGGAAATCAAACACTTTTCCCCAGTCAGAAATTAAGCTGTCATATTGCATCTCATCCTGAAAGAGGGACTACGGTAATGAAACTGATTCAGATCGTCACAGCCAGACAGCTCCGATCTCCAGAGCCTTTACAGCATCTCTGTGTCCTGCAATGCCTCTCCAGGACTCCTGACCCCAGCCCTGACTGAAAATGCCGTTAGGAAGGTCTGGACTTGGCTTCCATTGAGCTCCCTCTGCTGACCACCTTGCAAAAGACATCAACCATACCTGGCTGGTGTTCGAGTTGACATCCCCTTCAGCCTTTGAGCAAGGACTTTGGGCAGAGCAGGGACAGAGACTCTTGGGTGATGCTGGGAAGTTGGGCTGGGGAGACTAGTAGGACATAACCCTCTACCAGAAGCTGTCTGGCTTTGCATAAAGAGAATAAAACCCAAGTGATGCCATGATGCCAGAAGTCGCCTCCCAGGCTATGTAGCCTGCTCCAGCTTTACTCACGACACAAAAGCTGGTGTGATACAAAGCTGATGACTGTGAGGAACAGACACCCTGTATGTTATTTTGGTGACAAGTGACCCTTCCCCTTGGAGGAAAGGAGAGCTGCTACTGGGTCATGCCTGCACACCCCACTAGATTTCAGGATCCCAAATTGTTGTTCTGATCTAAGAATGGGGGACCCTCTTCAATTTGACCCTTGCCAGCTACCTGCAGGTACAGCCTGCCTTGCCATGGGCTCTGGGTGGGCTGGGAAATCTCAGATTTTCCCTCAGAGATAAAGAGATGAAAGAAATGGAAAAATCATTGTCTCCTGCCCTGTCTTGCTCCAGGATGGCTGGGAACATCTCAGGGTCCTCTAACTGACACCTAAATAAGATTTCCCTGAAAGTTTGCCTCATCCTCTCTATCCTCCTGAATTTTCTCCTTGGATGTATCTGTCCAACATGCTTGAGCAAGGAAACCACTGGAGGGGGCAGAAAGCTCAGACTATGAAATGTGGGAAGGGGTGGGAGTGCTTGTGGCTTAGACCATGTGGGTGTTCACAGCAGCCCTGCACATCCCTGTCCCCACAGAGTCTGGGGCGTGCAAGCTGGTTGCTGGTCCCTTTGTCCCCACCATCCTCCCTTCTCCCCATTTCCCCATTCCCACTCCACCCAGACCCATGTTCTCATTCCAAATATCCTATTTTCTCATGACCGGGCATGAGAAGATTAGGAGGCACATGACAACCCTGGTGATAAGAGTCAAAGAGGCAGACAGGGAACTTGAGAAGGAGAGAAGGAAAGGTGAATTTAAGGTAAAAACTAAAGACACATGAGAGAAGTATGGCAACTGTGTCCAAGCTGTAAACACAGAAGTTGGAAGAGATGAGGATGGGCGCAACATCTCCATCTTACACAAGCTGAGGACCCCAGTGTGATTGGCACTACCACATCATGCCCAGCAATGGACAGGTTGGGGAGGCAAATGGGGATGCCAACATGAAATGAAGCCTGTGTCCCATCAAAACATCCTGCCCTGGTGACTGGTCCTTTCTGGTGTGAATGGGGTGTGCTGGTTCCCACTTGCCACATCTAATTTACCAGCACTGGGAGGAAGGTGCAAGGAAAGGGTGGCCAGGATTATTCTGTTAAAGAGTGAGTGAATTTGTCCCCTGAGGGAAATGTCACCCTTTCGAATCAGAAAGGAAAGCTGAAATGTCAAAACCTTTTGCAAAACAACGATGCCCACAAATTACCTGTTTGGAGGTGGTGGAAAGGCCTCATTTCAGTTTGCTGAGCTGACCCAAACCACTGAGCTGTCTCTCATGCTGCTTCCCTCGTCCTTTGCCATCAAATGCTATGTGTTTGATGGCTTCATGTGCCTCTTCTTCCCTATGAGCCCACCTCACTGCCAGGTTGAGTCTCGCAATGCAAAAGCAATCAGAAGAAAACTGCTGTGCATCCAGTGCTGAGGCTTCTCCAAAAAGAATTCATTTGTTTGGATTTGATTTCTGGGAATTCATTATTATATTTTTTTAATGGTAAGCTTATTTTTTTCTTTTTCGTTGAATAAAAAAAAAAATAATTGTATAATGTGCTAATTGCCATTTGTTAAAATACACAAACCCTCTGTTCTCAGCAGCAATTTCTGATCAGATCCAATCACCGCTCTTTTGTCTTGGAAATTGGTTTTAATTAGCAAAATTGCAGATAAGACCTTTTCCATTGCCAGAAAACTGACAGCATTTTATTTTTTTGGGTCTCATATTAGAGAAGTTGGATGTTTTAGTCTGTTTCTGGGAAAATTAAAGGAAAAAAGAGAAAACAGGGAATCAGAATCTTCTTTTTTGCATAGGAACAAGACAGGCTCAGTCAGGACTCTCTGTTGGTTTTCTAACAACTGTGTTATTTCCACCTCCCCACCATAAAAGAAGATAAAATGACTTAAAGAAACTTCCTCCTTGATTTTCTCCTCCCAGCACTATCTGTCTCTGTCTATTTTGTCTGCTCAGGGTGTTTGGTTTCCAGCAGCGACTACTGGATCTGGTTAATGGTGTGAACTTCCCACCTCTCCCCATAGCCTTGTGGCCCCAGGCCACTACATAGGTCTGGGCAGCAGCTGAGCACCTTGGTCCCTGCATACCCAAATGATAAGAGAAACTCACTGCGTGGTCTTATCAGGGTTTTGCATGTCTTAGCAAATCATTACCACTAGAAAGGCCAAGCACAAGGGCCACTGGTGGCTTTTAATGCACTTAATTTGTTATCACAGTGATGTTAAGCACTGGCTTGCTGGCAGGTATGACTAAGGCAAAAGCCCATGGCTCATGGGACTGTGGAGTAGTTGGTCCCTAAGGAATGGCCAGGGAAACACTAGAGAACTTGGTCTGTAGAGCTGTTTGTGCAGCATGTTTCTGTATCCCGGTGCAAAAATGAGAGCTGCAGGGATGCTCTTGCTCAGGCCCTAATAGCATCTGCAGCTCTGCCAACCTCCAAGCACTCTGCTTGGGAGGGGAGAGCTCACCAGCACCTTCCCCTTGTTTCCCTCTGTTTAAGGAATCAGGAGTCACCCAAAGCAAACTTGGGCATTTCAGGCGGTGGTGGGATGGAGAGTTGGACAAGAGATGGGAAAGGGCAGAGAAATCTAGGGCAGAGAAATACCCCTGTTCCACCCCACCCCATAAGGGGTGGCCATGACAGGCAAAGGCAGATGAAGACATGAACATGGCCCACATGCCTTTGGTTAGGCTGACAACGCTGCAATAGCAGCATCACTGTTTTCTACCATGTGCACAAGGAAAACAAAGAGCTTGAAGGTCTTATACCTGGTCTATTCAGGTGCATGGAGCTCTTGGGACTGTGCTTATCCTCTCCAAAGATTTCTAGGGTTCAGATTGACCCTCCTAACCTTGGACATTTAGTAACAAACCCTGGAGGTGGTGGAGTGAGACTGGGCTTGGTTTAACCAAGCCCTTGCAAGGCAGAAGAAGAGCCCTTAGCATCTCGCTGCAGAGGTGGGATAGTACCTCACCCCTCTACAGCCTGTATCTGTGTCCCCAGCAGGTTGCTTTAGGCCGCAGGTGGCAAACCTGAGATTTAACCATGATCTCTTGGGTCCCAAACCATGATCTTAATCTCATCCTCAGGATGAGATGTGCTCTCTGACATGCATGCATGCATGCCTCACTTTCCTGTCTTTGCATGATAATGTTTCAGCCTCACAGAGGTATCATAAAGTTTAATTAGCTGCAGGCAAAGCCCTTTGAGATCCTCTGATGAGATATGCTATAGAAGCACAAAGTATTAATTTAACATTATTAACATCATTGGTTAGTGGATGGTGAACAGAGGGTTAGTGTTAGAGGTATTTATTCTTCATGGGAGATGAAGAGGAAATAACATCCCTCATGGTTCAGCGGTAGAACCAGCTTCTTAGTGTTTGCACTAATGGCTTGGACAGAAGCAGGGCACTTGCAATTGTTAAAGATGCAGCTGATAATTAAATAGCAGGTGTTATTAAGACATATAGAGAAGTGCCATGCCTACGCCATAATCTTATGCAAATAGCTCAGGAGTGGAATATGCTCTTTTAGGTGTCTTAAGCGTAATGGGATGCCACTGGGTGAGAGTTCCACACACTCGTTAAAGCATGAATAGGATTGAATTAGGTCGTGTAGCAGTGGATAGTGAGCTTGGTATATTGACAGAGCCAACATAGAATCATAGATTCATAGAATAGTTAGAGTTCGAAAGGATCTAAAGATTACCCAGTTCCAACCTCCTGCCGTGGGCTGGGACGCCTCACACTAGACCATGTCGCCCAAGGCTCTGTCCAACCTGGCCTTGAACACTGCCAGGGATGGAGCATTTGCCGCTTCTCTGGATAACCTGTGCCAGCGCCTCACCACCCTCACAGTAAAGAACTTCTTCCTTATATCTAACCTGAACTTCCCCTGTTTCAGTTTGAGCCCATCACCCCTTGCCCTGTCGCTCCAGTCCCTGATGAAGAGTCCCTCTCCAGCATCCTTGTAGCCCCCTTCAGACACTGGAAGCTGCCCTGAGGTTTCCACTCAGCTTCTCTTCTCCAGGCTGAACAGCCTCAATGTTCTCAGCCTGTCTTCATATGGGAGGTGCTCCAGCCCCTGATCATCCTTGTGGCCTCCTCTGGACTTGCTCCAGCAGCTCCATATCCCTCTTATGCTGGGGACACCAGAACTTCACACAGTACTCTAAGTACGGTCTCACCAGAGCGGAACGTTTGAGTTACTGATATTTTATTAAAGCAAAAGTGTTATTGCCAGTACAAGGTATTTTTTCTGCATAAGCTGTAGTAGATGCACCAGATGAGAGTGCAGCAAAGACACAGCAAGCTCCAGGGCCCCGAGTACACGCTGACTCTCAACAGAGACAAGAGATATGATTAGTTGGGGTTGGGCTATTTCCTTATCCCTTTTACAGTCCAGCTGCCGGGTGCAGGCAGCTGCCTTCCAGGTGACCACTTCTCTAAGGCAGGCGCTTGTGTCTGGAAGTACTTAGTTATTAAAAGTCCCATTTGCCTTTACTTACAATTTACTGAACTTATGGTTTTGGGGCTGTAATGTCCCCTCTGGGCAGCTGCCTTCATGGTGCTTTGCCATGTTCCTGCCTTTCAGCCAACGCGAGTCAGGGATCTGAGACACTGGTGCTGGAGGGCAACACTTTGCACATGCTGAAACGATTTTCTCTGCCGTTTCCCCCCACTCCTGGGGGAGGGTGGAATATTTCAACAATGCAGAAGAAGAGTGGAAGGAGAAAGTCATTCTTCTGCTCCCTTGAAAATCCACCATGTTTTGCTTCTGAAGAGCCTCAGCTGGGAAAGCGTGGTGTGTAAACCCGTAGGATGCTCCACATGCAATGGTCAAGGAAGAGGAGATGGGGGAACCCATGGGCAAAAGACTCTGAAGGAGAGCCCCCATTTACCAAGCTAAACCCACTGGCAGGCAGCTCCATCCATTTAGTCTTGATTTATGCAGCAGCTGTGATCAGTTACCTGGGATGAATTATGTTGCTGGCTCGAGGCAGAGGTCAGTGATGCTGACTTGAGAGCCTGAACTCTGCCTGTGACCCAGAGCCCAGCTTGGTTTGGTTCAGTCTGGAAGAACTCCCCCATCGTCAGACTTAAGCACCAATCACAGTTGTGATTTTGGGTCTCTCCCTTTGTTTTAAGTTGATAAATTGCATTGAAAAAGTCAGAGAGTCAAGGTCAAAAGTTAGGAAGTGGCAGAATTGAGGTCACCCAAGGAAAAAGGGACTAATAATGTGTGATCCTGTAATTAAAGTCTAGCTTGCAGTGTGTCAGTGCAGGGAGAAGCTTTAGGAGTGCAGAATCTCCTTTCTGTTTGGCAGTACCTAATTCTTGAGAGCCTGACACTGCAACTTTAACATTATATTAAAAACAGGCTTAGTTTGGTTTGCTTTTGCATCATTTCATCATTTGGATGGCAACAAACATTACAACAGATACCAAGACACATCAATCTAATATAGAGTGAGGTTTTGGCCTGAAAAGTAACATGTCTTCAATGCGTATGACTAGTAAACAGCAAGATAAGATGCTGATAATTATATCCCTGCTCAGTGGTGGGGCTGGGAATACAAACCACATTCCTAAATGCCTAACCTATCCCCATGTGTTGTCCTCCTGTGCAAATGGGCTGGATGTGTTGGGAACCTAACATGTTATTACACTTGAACAGAGCCTGGGTATGTGCCCATTTAATTTTAGCAAATCCAGATATTTCTGTTCTGCTGCAGCTGGAGGAAATAAATGGGAGATCTTGAGGAATTTGGGTGCTTGTGTTTTGACACCAAGCCCAAAAGGGTTTCCTTCGCAGCTATTCTCAGGAGAGGAGTTCCCACACCCTGCAGAGCTGTGATGGGATTGCTGTGTCCATTTGTTCTATAACAATGTTTACAAAAATCTCAGCTCACCATTTTGCTGTGGCTTTCATTCCACAATATGGGACTCAGTTTTGGGAGCAGTTCTTCAGCTATCCATACAACCCTCTGGAGACTGCACATTTAAAATTCCTGATCCAGCATGTGGCAGCGCTAAAGGAGTCTTAATGGGATGAAGGTTCCTAGGGAATGGAGAGAGCTGCAGTGCTGCTTTTGCTCTCTCAAATCTGCAAAGCAAACTGAGAGCGTGCTGAGAGTGGCAGAGATCTCCTTTATGAGTCCTGCCACTTGAAATACAAAACTCTAGCAGAAAGATGGAGCAATTTGAGTTTGAGATTGGGGTGTTCATTTTATCTATTGTTAGCCACTAGAGATAAGCCAAGCCTTAAAGCTTTAGGCCAGCCTCCAAGTTGTGTAACATACAGGCTCACATTGGATTGATTCTGCATGTGTTGCAAATCGTAGATTCGTAATGGTTTGGGTTGGAAAGGACCTTAAAACTCATCCAGTTCCAATCCCTTACCATGGGCAGGGACACCTTCCACACAGATCCCTATCTGCAATGTCCCATGCATGTAATCACAATCTCTGCTTCAGGGAGCAAGGACATTTTGGGGTGATTGGAGTTAACCCTCCAGCAGCCCCCATGTGCTCTCACAACTAAGACTCAGAAGCCTGGGAGTGGGTGAATAATTTAACATCCGCACTTAGTCTTTATAGCTGGTTTTAATGGGGGGTAATAGTACTGCTAATAACAAAATCCATTGAAGACACCCTGTGCAAGTCCATAACACTAGCTTAATGGCAAAAAGGTAATTGGCATGCAGTTGAAGCTGTCCTTTTGTATTAACCCTGTGGATTTCTGAGACATCTTCCTTGAAGCGATGGCCTTGGCAGCACATGTGGAGTAAAATACAGATGTGTTTTATGCTAAGCTAATGCAAATCTGGATTGAAACAGGGTGCACAGCTACCTGTTCACACCAGACAGAAAAGATGAGAGACAATGACAGTGCTGAAAACACTGACAACAATTAGTACATGTGAGGTTCTTGGGCTTGTGCACCCAGGTGCTGTGCACCCACCACTTTCACTGTCACTAACTGGGAACATGAGAATATTTAAGATTCCATCCTGGGCACTTTCAAACCAGATGCCAAAACCCCCTTAATCTGCCATGGACTGTACTTAGAAGTGCTGAGCAGAGGATTGGAGGGCTTCCCCTTCCCAGCAGCCCAGATGTACAACAGATTTGTGGTCTTCTCAGCATGGCCAAAGAGCATGTTCTATGCATAGCTACTCTAAAAGGACATCCCTGCCTAAGATGTCTCAATGTCCCACTGCCCCTGGACAGGACAGTTCTCAGGGCTATGGGTTTGCCTAAAGGAAGGTTAGACTGTACCTGCGAAATGAGCGGAGAGACAGAGCATCTCTATAGCTGTGCATTCTACCCACGGGATGGGGCTTTCACCCATCACTCTTTCTCCTTTCATGGTGTTCTTTCACTCTCCATCCTACGGAGTGATCCCTCAGCTGACAGAACTGGAGCCAGGGCTCTCCAGGGCGTGATGGAGGGTTTTCCATCTAGTGCAGTCCCAAAGGGTACAGCGTTGGCTTTCCATCCAAAACGATTGCTCCTCCCATGTCCCAGGGTTGCCCTCATCCTCCCAGCCTGGCTCTGTGTTAACTCTGTCCCTCTCTGTTCCCGTTTGCTCAGGTGCACAAGGAAGGAGCGGTGTGAGCGCTCCAGCGAGCCTCGGAGATTCGCCTCGGAGATGAAGCAGTGTGTCCGGCTCACCGTGCATCCCAACAACATCTCTGTCTCCCAGTACAACGTATTGGTGAGGAACGTTAATCCTTGCACACACCCCCAGGTTTAATCTGCCCATGCACAGAGCCAGGTATGTGCCACCTGGATTCAGCATGAGTGGGGAGGACTGGCAGCTTGATGCAAGAGGTTCTCCAGAGTCCATTAACTTCCCCATCAACTGTCACAAAGGAAGAGTTGCAATGGGAGGACATTTTGGCCTTGGTTATCCCCTGTCTAGAAGTGTGGAAAGAGATTTCTCTGTTTGCTTTGAGTAGATGAGGGCAGGTCTGAAGGAACTCTGTGCCCTGTAAGTGTTACGTGCACCCAGAGTAGCTGTTTCCTTCTCTGGGAGAGGGATTTGGTTATGGCTGGACATGGACTTCAAGCAAGGAACATTGTCATGGTCAGAAATTACCTTCTAGAAGAAGGGCAAGTGAGGAATACCATGAGTTATTTTAGTAAGCTCCAAGTTCCCATCATCTTGGGTGGAAATATCTCCTTCTTAAGCCACCAAGAATTCCACCCTGCTCCAGCTCCAGCACAAGGCATGCAGAGCATAGAGGCAGGATGCTACACAGAGGAATCCGATGCTGCCAAGGTTCATGCTATCTCTTGTGATCTCTCTCAGAACAAGGTTTAACCTTTATGGCCTTGAGCTACTCAAATTAGCATTCAACGAAGCCACATAGTGAATACCGACAGAGCATTAGATGATCCTGATGTTTTTCTGGCCTTTAGATGAGAAATCTCTGTTGAAGATGTAACCAGCTTGTGGTTTCTCCCCTCGCTCATGACAGCAGCACCTTATGTGGTGAGATCCCAACGCCATCTGAGAAGAAGGCAGAGACCCATTTAATTCAGACTACTAGGGCTCTATCTTCTTGGCCATACTAGTTTGAGCTGGAAGTAAGTCGATAACCCAGGCCCCAGAAGCTCTGTCTCTGTACAAGTTGGTCACTAGCCCCACACCCTGAAAGCTCTCCATGGAATTGCTCAAAGTGCACCTGCCAGACATGTTCCAGGTGACAGGATTTGGAATGCTAGGGTTTCTCCAGTGATAATGAAATGGGCCTTTCAAAGCCTTCATGTCCAATCACTGCTGCTTTGTTTCAGTCTCCTAACTTTGCTGTGACTTTACTTTCCTCGGCTTCAAACATAACTGATCTGAGACATCTTAAGTTCTTTGTTCTTCTGGGAGTTCAAGGTTCCTTTTTCTTATTCTCTCAGTAGTCATTGAATTCTTTCATGTTAGAATGAATCCTGGGGGACTTGCTGGCTCAGGGCGATTGGAAATGATAACAGCATAAAAGACCTTTACCTCTAGGTTACTCCCAGGGCAAGTCTACCCAGAGCTGTTGGGATCAGAAGTTGCCATCATCTGACTGTTGCCCAATAATCTGCATGAATATTTCAATGGGAGTCTCAGCCCAGTCCCAGATTGGAGACCAAGCTCATCCACATCTACAGATGGTCTCTTGTCAAACCTCTTCATCAGGAATTGTAGCGATAGGACAAGGGGTGATGGGTTCAAAGTGAAACAGGGGAAGTTCAGGTTAGATATAAGGAAAAAGTTCTTCCCTGTGAGGGTGGTGAGGCGCTGGCACAGGTTGCCCAGAGAAGTGGTAAATGCCCCATCCCTGGCAGTGTTCAAGGCCAGGTTGGACAGAGCCTTGGGCGACATGATCTAGTATGAGGCGTCCCTGCCCATGGCAGGGGGTTGGAACTTAAGGGTGACCTTAAGGTCCTTTCCAACCTTAACTATGCTATGATTCTATGGTTCTATGAAACCAGAAGAGGAGCACCAATGAATGAATGGCTGGTGGTGTCCTTACTGATTCTCACTTGGGTTTTAGCAAAGGGTCAATGATACTGAGTTCTTGCCCATAGGTGTAGAGAAAGTATCCATATGGCCATATCCTCACTGCAGCACTTGCAGAGCAGGCTTGTGGGATATAGGGCTTCTTCAGAGTGTGCACTGGCTCATGACATCTGTGGCCAAGCACTATTGGTCTATCCACTGGTGTCATCTTCTGCATGGCACAGCTTCATTCTGCATCATCCATGCTCAGAGAGAGACTTGTTAAGCAGAATAGTCTTCCTTTCTCCATTGATAGCAGGGTATTAATGAGTAGGGAGAATGGATTTAGCCTGAGTGTTAAATCCATTCAAATAACCAAAGCTTTTTCCTACTCCCCATCCAAGACAAAACCCCTCTCTTTTCCCATTGCCATTCCCATTGCCCAAAAATGAACATACTCTCACAAAGGCTTTATGTCAGCCAGGACTGAGGCCTGTCTGCTCTGCCTTCCCTCTGAGGGTACCTAGTGTGAAGAAGCTCCAAACTTTCTCTAAGTGACAGAAGCAATGTGGGGGAGCAGTGAGCATTATGTGATGTTATCATCCTCTCCTGCTTTTTCACCTGGACTGACCTCCTCTGTTCTTTGTGCTGGTAGAAACAACACTTCAGCATGCATTTGTGTCTCCTTTCAGTGGCCTTCACCTCAGCTGGGGCCTCAGCTATCTCCTGGAGGAGGCAAGTGTGGAGAGCACCTGCATTTGTGCCTGTGTCAAGTGGTTGGCTCTGCTGTTTGGTCACGACACTAAATCTATACTAACACTTAAGTCTTCAGCAGGTTCTAGAAGTACCCTGGGATGCCTCTCTGTTCAGACATGATCTGTTGGGTTGGGCAGGACCCTTAGTGATGGAAAGCCATGGTGCAGAACCTGGGGAGTTAGTAGCATGAGTGTCCTTCTCCCTGGCAGAAACCAGCCATGAGATTCCTTTCTCACAAGCAATGACATAGTAACACCAGTGGGTGCTGTGAACTCCAAAAACATGGGCAATTCCTCCTTCACAGCTTTTGTTATATCTGGAGCCCCATTATAGCATGTTCCCAGAACCAACCGCTTCTTTGGTGGGATGGGCAGGAGAGGTTTGCTGTGCCTCTAGAGACAGCGGGGTGTTTTTTGTGGTGGACTGAAGGCTGTAACTAGACTCTCCTTACACAGGAACTTGGTGACAGAGCGCTCCCCCATCTGCTGATGCTAGGAGAGCAGGCCGTAGAGAGTTAGACTGGAGCGCTACAGTTTCTCTGTAGTCTGCAGAGTGCCTCTTGTGAGTAGTAGTCACCTTCCTCAGAAACCGCGTGCCTTGGGGGCCACCGAAGCCCTGGTCTTCACGGCTGCCTCCAAAGACTCCCTGCCTAACCTTACACTTGCATGACAGATAGTGAGCACTCCCTCCCCTCCACTGACCCAGCCAGCACTGGGATGCAGTGCCGTTGTCCCTGCATAGCCACGTACCACTTGTGTTGGCATCAGCATCTCATCCCCTTCCCCTTCCGCACACACATCCCTCTCCTGAATCGCTGCTTTCTGTTGAAGGAGGATGCTCTCTCTAGCAAGAGGCTCTTTGTCCAACCTCTCCAGTGTAATTCTCTCCTGCTGACCCAGCTCTGTAGTTTGGCTTAGTATTCTCTCTTTTCTTTTTTTTCTTCTATGTCTTCTTTCCTCCCTTCATCTTTGCTTGCAGCTGGTCTTGGAGACCTACAATGTGCCCGAGCTGTCAGCAGGAGTCAATTGCACCTTCGAGGACCTTTCAGAGATGGATGGCTTGGTGGTGGGCAGTCAGATCCAGTGCATCTCACCAGCTGCCAAAGAAGTGCCCCAGATCGTCACAGAGAATGGTGGGTACCCCACAGCTCCTCTATCTGCACCACTTCTCCCTCCTTTCCTCACCCCACATCCCTCTGTCTCTCTATCTTCTTTCTCCCAAAGCAGAGTTTGGGACCCTGAGCACAGGGAGTAGGTGGGGTGCTGTGCTGGTGGAGCTGCACAGCAGCACATTGAGCTGTCTGAATGTGTGTGTGTTTATGTGTGTACACGTGTGCAAGCACTGAGCTGCTATGCCAGTACCTGCGTTAAGGTGCTGATATGTGTGATGCTATATGTTTTCAGACTGCCACCGAGTGGCAGTTGCATATATCTAACAAAGACAAGAGGCAGATGTGGGATATTCATTCACCTTTTGACCAGACTGGTGTTAAACAACCCAGGGAATGAGGCTGTGTGTGCTCTTAACACATCCCACCCCATGCAGCAACCAGAAAGTCCTGCAGACGTCAATGACCCTGTCTGTAATTTCACCCTGCTCCTCCCACATTTAGATCTGTAATCTCAGGTTCTTGTCTTTGTCCCTTTCAGCCATTCCAGGTTTGTTACTGGCTCCAAAGTGGTCCAGCACAGAAAAATACCTTGTTTCCAAGGATGTGTCTGTGTCCACCCCCTCCCAGCTTCCTGCTCTATTTTTATTCCCCTTTTCCAACTAATTTTCTAGGTGCTTTCAAGAGAACCTGTGTCTCTTTGCAGAGACTTACTATATAAACCTTCACCCTGTTCACCCCAAAAGATGCAGAGAGGATGCTGCCATTTTTGTTCTTGGCTTCTTGTATTCACAAGAATATTCAACAAGAAATTTACAAGAATTTACTGTCAAGTTTGTCTCTGAGGATCCTGGGGACACAGAAAATGAAATGACATGAACTGTCACCATCATCTCTGCTTTCCCCAAGCCTCACAGGGCTGCGTGTTCTCTCCATTGCGGTCCCAAAACAAGCCCCCAGAGCACTGTTACCATTTTCAGGTCCCACTGAGTTATCTGTCGTGTTTGCCTGCTAAGATAGATGCCAGAAACTATTTCCTTGCTATGGACATCTGTCCCAGGCCAGGCTATAATCAACCAGCAAACAAAAATAGCAGTGGAAGCTGGAGGCAGAACAAGCGAGAGAGATTTATGTGAAATGAGAAGATGGGCACCCGCAGCTTGATAAACCAGCAGTGGCTGGTGCTCTGCACCTCTATGTAGGCCAAGTCCTCCACCCATAGTGCCAGAAGCTGGATTTGAACCAAAGGATGCATAGCAAGTCTGGTCCCTGGGGCCATCCCATCCTCACACCCCATTTCCTGGGGTAATGGTTGGACTTGATGATCTTAAAGGTCTTTTCCAACCATTCTATGATCCTAAAATATATGCAAGGTGCTGGCAAAGTTGTTGAATCCAACGTGGTTCATAGAACTGTCAAAACTGATGGCAGCAGATGGGCAGCAGAGTCAAGCACTGGCAGCAAAATGTAGTTAGTGAAGTACATGGTCTGTGTGTGCATCTGTGTGTGTGTCTGTAGGTGAGTGTGCATATGGACACACACTGCCATGAACTCTCAAGTTTGCTTTGGACTGATAGATGAATGGATCTTTCAGGGAAGGAGGAAAAAGAGAGGTGAAAGGACCAGCCAGGTTGAAGTCTTGAGTTAAACATGGGTCCCTGCCCCACCAAATTACTGCAATTAATGGACCCACTCATTACCCACAGCTGATGAGCTCTGAGTAGGGCTTTTGGCACTGTGGGGAGAGGTAATAGTTGGCTGGGAGCAGTGGGAAAGGGAATGAGGAGATGGTGCGTAGGAGCTGAGGTGCAGGCTTTGCTGACAATGGGTCTGCTATGGAAAGGGGTGGGTCCTTCTGGAGGTGCAATGGCTTATGGTGTCTCTCACACTGAGGTGGGTTCTTTGCAGCCAAAGGCTGGGATGAATGGACCTTGGGGTGAATGGGGTGAGTGAAGATGGAGGAACTGTTCACATGGGAGTCTTCCTGTTCACCGGCATTTCCCAGGTTGCAGAGAGGGAGCCTCTACCCTATCCTCACTGTTATGGTATCTGTCCTCCTTACTCATTGCTTCATCCTGCTTTCTCAAGATATAGCTTGTCTTTGGGGGCAGGATCTGGAGGTGGCCTATTTCGGGTTGTCCTGGGTATTGAGCCCTATTCAGAGATAGGATGGTGAGGAAAAACTAGCCCTTTCTTTTTCCTCTTAGGGAAGCAGGTACGTTTATCCTTCAGACAGCGTATGCACAGGCCACCAATGCCTGGGTCCAGCAGTCAAATCATCCATAGGCCCCTTCCTGCTGGAGACACCAAATGAACCAGCACCAAGAAGGAACTTTAACAGCCTCTTAATTCCAGACATCTGCATCCTTTCTCTGAGCTTAGCTTTACCACTCCATGACTTCAGTTACCATATTTTTGGAATAAGTGAGGTATGGTCTAGACGTATCGTCATCGTCCAGCCCAGATTCTGCTCCAGGAATGGTAATTTCCAGTGATGAAGACATATTCCATCACCCCTGTACCATAAGAGGGGTGGAGAACTGGGGTCTGGAAGGATTTTACTTCACTTTCTATATCTACTGAGGTTAGACTAGCCAAGGTACGGTGAGACAGCTCTAGCTTCAGTCTGGTGGCATGGCCAATATGGCTTTATTAGGCTACCAAAGCCATCACCTACTGATGTGTCTATTTTTTCCCCAGGAGACCACCACATTGTCCAGCTTCAGCTCAAGTCCAAGGAAACGGGTATGACCTTTGCCAGCACCAGCTTCGTCTTCTACAACTGCAGCGTCCACAACTCGTATGTGCATTTCTGTTGGTGTCTGCTTTCCATTCCACTCCTGGATCTGCCCTAGAACCCACTGCTGACCCATGTGTCCTTCAGTTAGGTGTAGGCCAGGGGTCAAGGTCAATTGTGTGATATTCAGCATGGTGGTGTCCCTCATAAGAACAAGTGTGGTACAGTGACCACTTGTTCTGCTGATGAGCCTCCTTTGCAGGAAGGCATGGTCTTGAGGAGTGTAGGTCCTCTTGTGCCACTCATGTGATGCTGAGGAGCATCACATTAATGGGAGTTCATCACAGAATTGAGTTAAAAGCAAGTCATGACTTCAGCAAATAGCCCCTCATCTTCCTATTTAGCAGTTTTCTGTGGATGGCTGGATCCTGCTCATACCTATGCACCTCCAACCCTTACCCATGCTGTCAGTCCCACCAGTAGGAGCCTGCTACATATGGTTAGCATAGGCTTGGACTCTCAGATTTGGCAAGACAGGAGCTTCTAGTTCCTGCATGATGTGAACTGAGCAGGGAACACCCAGCTGATTCCCTCAACACCACCTTTTCCATCCTTTGAGCTCCTTTCCTGCACCCCATCTTTATGGGGTTAATCTGGTACCCAGGGCTGTTCAGGACCTGCCCCACCAGAGCGCGTCTGCAGCTTTCCTCTTGCAGCAGGTTGCTCCACCCCTGAGCAAGGCTGAGCGGCTCTGTCCCCACCACTGAGTCATCAGAAGTGCCAAAAGCAGATAATTACTGCGGCTCAGCAACCCACAAGGAAAGGCAAATCCTATTTCCATGTTCCTGCTGCTTTGACAAACAGTGTCAGAAAGCAAGTGTTGGAGGGGGGAGAGCAGGAGAGATGGTGGTGTTAAATATTTATGGCATGTTTTGGTTCCTTACTTGACAAACTATAATACACTATCCATTTTTAATTTGATGGATCAGAGCAAGCACTTGTTACCAATTTGAAGCTGTACCAGAGCTGTAAGTAGATTGGAGTTGAGCAAGATTTCACAGAGACTGGAACTGTGGCTGTCTGTTGGGCTCAGCCAAGCTCAACTTGGCAATTCTTTCACTCCTGCCTATTAAAAACTCAGTAGCACATAGGGACCAGGAATATTCCCCCCTACCAAGTCCCCTTCAGGTAGTTCAGAGCCTGCAGCTACATGAAGATCTGCAACAGTGTGAGTGACCAGCAGTTGTGAGCGTCATCTTGTGCAGAGAGGTTGTTGTGGCTCAGTTTGGTTGCTGGTGAGCGGATGTCATATTAAGTATAAAACCAAAAGGAAAAGTGTGATGTAGTATAAGTCAGTGCTGTGATACAGCCAGGAGAAGTGTTTGCAGCTCCTACTCTACAGGGTCTATGTGGCTTAGGAGAGCAAAATCTTGTAAGATGAAGGGAATGGCTCTTTCCTACACCTTGAGTAGCTAACCTCCTACATATACCCTCTGCTCCCCAGGCAGCTGCTACAATAGTCTTTCCTTCTTTGCTGAGGTGAGTAAAAGAAGAATACAGTTGATATATGCCTGGGGAAGAGAAGCTGTGTGGAGACCTCAGGGCAGCCTTCCGATATCTGAAGGGGGCTACAAGGATGCTGGAGAGGGACTCTTCATCAGGGACTGTAGTGATAGGACAAGGGGTAATGGGTTCAAACTGAAACAGGGGAAATTCAGGTTAGATATAAGGAAGAAGCTCTTCCCTGTAAGGGTGCTGAGGCGCTGGCACAGGGTGCCCAGAGAAGCTGTGGCTGCCCCATCCCTGGCAGTGTTCAAGGCCAGGTTGGATGGGGCTTGGAGCAACCTGCTGTAGCGGAAGGTGTCCCTGCCCATGGCAGGGGGTTGGAACTGGATGATTTTAAGCTCTTTTCCAACCCAAACCACTCTGTGATTCTATGATTTGCAGGACCCCCATCACCCTGGGCAGAACTCGCACTAGTAAGTCTGTGGGACACAGGGGGAGAAAATTCCCTCCTTCATCCTTGGCTTTCCCTTGGCTACCTTCTTGTGATGTGTTGCCAGTAGGGCACTAGTGCAGCTTAGTGTGGATGCAGCAAGGCTGTAGCAGTTGCTACCCATCCCCTGATCTGGTATTTTTTGTTACACTCAGGATTTTGCTATGGGCAAAAAAAGGAATGCCTCTTATGTATGAAGCTGAGAACTTGTTGATTGTCTGAATAACATTCATAACAAGGCAACCAAAATACAACAAATATCTATTATTACTCTAGTTACAATGATGTGAATTCAATCTAATTTATCTAATTACTCTGAGACACTTGTGATCACAGTGACAACCAGCTCGGGCCATGCCAGGTCCAGCATGACCCTGCAACCTGATGATGTTGGGCCAGTTCAAAGCCTGTGGTCTTCTGTTAGTGATGGCAAAAGCAATGTTTGCCAGGCTATATTTCCCTCTGAGACACACTATCAGCCTCAAGGTCTGTCCTGTTGGCTGATGGGACCTGACTGGCCGAGTGACTGCTCTTTCTCTCTTTTTCCAGGTGTCTGTCATGTGTGGAGAGCCCTTACCGGTGTCACTGGTGCAAGTACCGCCACGTCTGCACTCATGACCCCAGCTCCTGCTCCTTCCAGGAGGGACGAGTGAAGCTGCCTGAGGTAGGCAGGGGCACAGGGCATGGGATATGTATGTTGGCCTTGGTCAGACCAGGAAACCTTCTCCACCCTCTTCCTCCTCCTCTTCTGTTCATCTTCCAGGTGACCCTCACCTTTTCCTCTGCAGATAGCTCTACTCTGCTCTGCTCTAGCAGACCCCAAGGGAGCTGTCTTCTCCCTCCCACACAATACAGGGATTGTGTTACTTTGGGAATTCATTACAAGCTCCTGGACAGGGAGGCTTGTGAAAAGACTGGGCATGCATCTGCTCTTTACTGCGAGGGTGATGAGGCGCTGGCACAGGGTACCCAGGGAAGCTGTGGCTGCCTCATCCTTGGCAGCGATCAAAGCTAGGTTGGACGGGGCTTGGAGCAACGTGCTCTAGTGGAAGGTGTCCCTGCCCGTGGCAGGAGGTTGGAACTGGATGATCTTAAGGTCCCTTCCAACCCAAACCACTCTGTGATTCCATGATTGTATGATTCTAAGCAGATTCCCCAAGCTTCTGAGAATGGATTTAGGGCTCTATCCACAGTGTTAGTGGATTTCAGCCACGCTTCGTGGGTAAGGTACCTAATAGCCACTGCATCAAACTGCCTCCAGATGAGACTAGGGAAGCCTCATTGCCAGTCACTGAGCTGAACTGGACCTTGGGGCTTAATACAGAGCTGGCTGCTGCACTGCAAATGCTGTCTGGCTCATATTGTAACTAATGAGCACTTGCAGACAAGTGGAGCTCAGGAGAATACAAATAGGAAGCCACTTAATTACTTCCTGGTCAGGAATGGTCTGAAAGCATCCTGGCCTGTCTGGTAAATGACCTGAGATGGTTCGTTTTTTGCCTGGCCCAAGGGACCAGTAGCCATTAAGAGATGTGATACTGCTGAACCTCCAGGCACAGGCTGCTGAAGACTCAACGTGTGCTGCCTTCAGAGGATGAAATCCCCACTGCTCCCTGTGTGTGTCTAGCACCTAACGTGATCCTTCACCTACCCTCAGCCCATGCTCCAGGCAAGACAATTTGCTGGACCAAACGACACACATGTCGTGTCTTCACACCCCCATGGCATTCCCCATTCCCTCCCACCCCTTATGTTCTGACTGAGATGTCACATACGTGCTGGTTGAAGTGTCCTGGAGCAGACATCCTGAACTGCTGTGGCATTGGGACAGGCCATAAATATGCATGAGCAGGAAAGTTGCCAGTTCTTCACCTACCAGGATTCAGAATATACTGTAAAGCTGCTTGAAATGTTGCTTGGAAGCTACAGGGCTTGACATCCTCTTCTGAGGGGTGAAGTGGTGAAGGAAGGCAGCCCAGGGTTCAGTCGCTCTGGCCCTATTCCCTTGCATGCACCCTTGGCCAGTCCCATTGGCCACAGGTCTCAGTGCATTTCGCTTCAGGAACTGGAGGGACCTCAAACTTTTGCTCAGGTGTCATTCCTTGGGAGACTTTGTCTCAGCTTTCTGCTGTACAATACCACCACCATTTATCTCCTCTGGCAGACTCATGTGGTGTGTCTCATGTACCAAGCACAGGATTCACCTTCCCAGTTATCTCTTATCTCTTGCACAAAGTGAAATACCTACAGATCTCAGTGAATCTCCTCCTCTCTCAACCTCTATCACATCCCTGGTATTTCTGACACTTGTTCCTATCATAAGGGAAATCATGAGAAGCTCTATATCATCCCGGTTCCTTAGAGAAGATACTGGCAGTGGCACAGCCCTTAGTCTTTACTTTGTCCGCTCTGCAGAACTGGGGAGGAGGCAGTGCACTCATTGTCCTCTTCACATCAGCCTATTTCAACACGTTTTCCGTTGCTGCTTTATCACTTCTCACTGGTTCTGTTTCTGAAAGGTATCCTCTTCAGGCTAGGAGACAGCTCCAGTCCAGGGGGCTTTGCCTGTCAGTGTAGACTACACTTTTTCTCTTCTATTCCCTTTAACAGATGATTTCCTGCTGAGCTTCACATACCTCCTCTCTGATCTTGCAAAGCGATTTGCATGGCAGCAGGGAGAGGCACAAATCTGACCTTAGAAGACCATTGATCTACAAGGCAATGATAGCATCATGCGACACATGTATGTTACTTTGGCCATTGCTAATGAGGGCTGCAGCAATGAGGTTAGAGACGCCTCATTGGCTTCTGCAGCAAAACCATCTCTGGCCACAAACCACTTTCTCACAGGAGACAAGGTCTGGCAGTGAGCTGCTTGGCTCAGGAGCTGTTTTGGCTGCCTGCTGTGCAGAAGAAACGCATCTCAGCACAGGAATGACTGGGCAATATCTGCAAGAATGGCCTTGCAGAACTCCAGACTTTCAGAGATTGCTTTCTGCCTGGCAATGTGAAGAATGGTCTGTAGCTTCAGGGTTCTTCTCATTTCTGTCTGTGTGTTCGTGGCTGTCAAGGACATCAGGGCTGAGGAAGGGTGGGTTCATATGTGCATTCTGACAAACACAGATTTACACTCGCTCTCTGGCCAGAGAGGTTTTGTCAAACTGCACTTTGAAGAAAGGCTTCTCTTGAAAACCCATCTTCTCACTGACTCATCTCCCACACTGGAATTTCCACTGTCTGTTTTTCCCTTTTACCTTTAATTCTTTCCTTTTCTGTCCTCTACCCATGCGTATTCATCGAGTGGGTTCTTTGAACAATAGAAACCATTCGGTATCTTGAAACCAAACCTGGCTCCTTATTTCCCATCCAGACCTCCACTCAGTTCCCATTGACATAACATGACTCACAAGGTCGACAGGACTGAGGTCCATTTCCAGATTTCCCAATGGCATCTTCAGTAGTGCTGAAAATGTACCACCTTTTTGAGTGGGCCTATTTTTACTGGCCTTTCATCTCCATCTGCAATGCTCCTTTCAATCCTTTCCTCTACAAGCACTTGGACCTGCAGATGATGAGGAGGGGGAAGTGTTTGCTACCATCCAGGCTTAAGTGCCTGCTAAATCAGTAACTTTTGAGGCGGTACTGATGGGGAAACTGTACTACCAGTGTGGGATGGTTGGATGATCCCATTTGCAGTCCTTCCATGAGTCTGCTGAGCAGATTAGCATAGCCAGCTTCTAGGATCATATGGTCTGATTGCACCAAGAGACTCCTTGCCAAGCATACAAATATTGGTGTTACTCTGTCAGATGGACTGGTGCCAGAAACTCCTTCCCTCTGTAACCATCATTGCCAGCATACCAAGCCTACTCCCTTCCCCCTCACTATGGCCTTCACCTTCTCTTGTTGATACAGCCACCTCCAGGTGATTTTTCTTCCTCTCTTTGCCCGTACAGCATCTTGCCATCATGTGGGAAGAGGCTTCCCACTCTCCAGATGGCCTGGGCTGCGAATGGACCAATTGGGATGGTACCCATTGCCCCTGGACTAGCCCAAAGCACTTTGAAGTGAGGCTTGTGCCTTCATATACTCCTCACTCCATCATTTCCTTAGCACATCCCACAAGTTTCTGGATTCCCATGAGTTCAGCCTGCTTTTCCTTCAGGTCTTCTTCATGTTCTGTGAGAGGATCTTGGGGTTTTAACTTCATATTTTCTTTCCTTGTAGTCTGAGTTGCTGAGTAATGCAGAGAGCAGGATGAGTTTGAGACCAATCCAGTGGCATAGCAGAAAGGCTTTGGCCATGACCCACACTGTCCAGAAGGCAAAATGTTGTTTCTATTGTATAGCCTCTGATCTACCATCCAAGGATGGTCTTTGACTTACATGGTAGATAGCTGTGATCAGCTAGGCCCAGGCTGGGACAAGGCAGATGTCCTACCACCGCTTGGCAAAGCTAAACCAGAGGCGGAGAAAGGATAGAATTAGGCACATCCACTGCTATCAACAAAGGAGAGTGACTTTCCTACCTGTCACTTGTCAAGTGCTCCGTAAATCTCCTCTGCCAAAAATAAAGCTGAATGAACTCATCTGGGAGCTTTGGGAAAGTCCATGTTTGCTCCTGGTGAAGAACTCCAGCATGGTCATAAAGCAAGAGTATTTACGACTATGGCACTGATCTCAATCAAATAGAGTTGACGATGTCTCTGGGTGATTTGCAGCAGGAATACTTCACCTTGGCATATAATTTCCCTTTACAGCAGGCTTTCAAATCCACATCCACTAGGTTGAAATATACAGGGTGACTTCTTGCTGGTATTGTTGCTATTGAGGGCAGGAAGGGCAAGAATGAGAAAAAAAGAGACATTTTAATACTGAAGTGGATTGTTGTGGGTCTTTTTCTCTAAGAGAGCTGGTGGCAAAAGTGGAGCGAATTAGTCTCAAAGACAGAGGGGAGCAGGCCAAGTTTCTGTTTATTTCTTGGCCATGCTATCTCTGATTTTGACATTTGTTGCTGACTGTATCTAAAGTCATAGTGCAGGCTCAGCGTTGCACCACAAACCATTGCATTGCAGACTAACACAGTGTGAAATCAAGCATTACTCACCTGGCACAATCACCAAGTAAAAGCTTGGTTATTTTCTTGTGTAAATGGGCAACGAGTCAAGAAGTGGATGGAAACTGAGTCACGGAGGAGTAAAGCAATTGATTTGAGCGTCTCTGGTGTGATAGGAGCTGTAGAAAAAGCATCTGTCTCTCCTGATATCTATTATCCCATACAACTGATTGCATCGTCCGTCTTGTCTTTAAACAGACAAAGATCCAGCGGAGTAGTTTTCATGTCAGTGTTTCACAGACATCTGTACAAGAATGGGTAAGCTCGGGTAGCATACTTGAGTTGATGGGATAAAGGATTAAGTCTTCTTTTGTGCTGTCTTCTCTAAGATGAACACTATCTTGTTGCAGGTCTTGCAAGGATTTTAGTTTTGTATGGAGAGAGAGAAGGGGGAAAAAAATGGCAGAAGCCAAAATCAAGTGTAGATAATATCTATTATCCACTGGGTTTAAAAGATACATAATCATTTAATTACCTTGAAGGAGGTTTTCATCTTTCCCTGCTCAGCCGATTTACGTGTGTGTGTGTTTTTCTTCCTCCCCTCAAACAAGCTTTTTATTAAAAGGATTTTCATTGGCTGCCTAAAAAAAGAACAGAAGAAAAGATCTCACACCCAAGTATTTTATGTGTAGCTGTACGTGCTAATGACAGCAAAGCCCACATAAAAGAAACAACTGCTTCAAATACTAATTTGTCAAAAGTGATAGAAAACTGTGTGAGCATCATGCTGGTGAGCAGCTGCTTGAAGGAGAGGAAGGCTGCTTTGCCCAGTGCTTGCTCATGCCTTGTGCTGAATGAACCAGTGGCCTCTGCAGTGGAGTGCACTGATTTAGCTCTGATTTGATGCTTATCCTTCTTGAGGATGGGGTTTTGGGGATAATGGGAAGAAGTGAAGGGAAAAAGAAGGCAGGGACTGATAATGAAAACTCAGCCTGAGCTGGTAGGTATTTAAGAGGCAATGGACAATGCCCTTTAATAACACATTTTAAGTTTTGGTCAGCCCTGGAGTGGTCAGGCAGGTAGACTAGGTGATCAGCCTTCCAGTATCTGAAGGGGACCTACAAGGATGCCAGAGAGGGACTCTTCATCAGGGACTGTAGTGATAGGAGAAGGGGTGATGGATTCAAACTGAAACAAGGGAGATGTAGGTTGGATATAAAGAAGAAATTCTTTACTGTGAGAGTGGTGAGGCAGTGGCACAGGCTGCATAAGGAAGCTGTGGATGCCCCATCCTTGAAAGTGTTCAAGGCCAGGCTGGACGGGCCTTGGAGCAACCCAGTCTAGTGGAAGGTGTCTCTGCCCATTGCAGGTACTGGAACTAGAGGATTTGAAGGTCCTTTTCAACCCAAACCATTCTATGATTTTATCATTGTAGGTCTCTTCCAACTGAAAGTATTCTGTTCTATCTTCTTATATTGTACTTTATTCTATTCTATGATAATGCACATAATCATGGACTTTGTAGCAAACTCAGCAGTGCCCTTCCCCACCCTGCCAGTGCATTTCAGTCTGGCCCAGGGAGGGCTTTTCTCCAAGGTCTCAAAAAAGAAGACATGTTTTCAGGGCCCTCGAGTGTGTCCTGCTTGTCCTCTTTGCAAGGTGCAGAAGTAAGGCATCATGCCCACATCCTCCTAAAATGCAACCTGGTGGAAATGCCTGGGTGGCTGCACTAGGGTGGGAGTAGAGAAGCTGCTGGGTCATCAGGTTAGTGTGGTCAACTCCGTTCTCCCTTGCATCTGCAAAACTTCTGGTGATGCATCTTCAACTGTTGCTGTGGCAACTGCTTGGCTTTCCTCCTGCTCCAGTTCCCATCCTCCTCTAACCCGGTCAGAGAGGAGACTGCTGGAAGCATCAGCATGGGAAGGAGAGAAAACCCATCTCTGCCTAAATGAACGTATCTCATTTCTCAGGAACTCTAATGACAGTTGCAGTGAGGCCAGTATCAGAGTGCTGAATCCTTCTTTGTTGTCGATTATCCACTCACTTATCCTGACACTTGCCTATCATTAAGGGGAGGGTGTGAGGTGTAGTTTCTATGGCAACTGTGGGCAACCTGCTGCCTTCAAGGGCTGGGAGCAGGCAGAGGGACCAGCAGGAGAGGAGAGGGATTCAGGAGCAGCTCTAGACTGGCAGCTGCTGCGGGTGGCAGCAGCCACCCCATGCAGATGGGATCTGGCATAGTGATGCATGCATTTCATAGCACCTGCTTTTAAGCAGCATGGGGGTTTGATGTTTATCATCTGTTTAGCTCTTAGAAGTGTTTCTAAGCACAGGTGATGGAGTTCAGTCTAGTTGGCATCCTGTCCAGGGGGAGGCAGGAGTAATCTAAGAGCAGGCTGTAGCTGATGGTTTGGATCCAGCAATGCCCTGGGGCTCCTGGGGGCTTTGCATTCTAGGCTGTTGCATTTCAGCCCTCATCTGCTGTTATACCCATTCCAAGAAACAGACATGTGTGGTGTAGTGGGTACCTCCTCTTCTTCAGAGGGTATGTTCCAAACGATAATAGGAGGAAATTAAGCACAGAAATAGGAGGGCAGGAAGAAAGCTTTCCCCTTGTTCATGGAGTCCTGTTAGAAAACACTGCTCAGAGGCAGTCTCAAGCAGTGTGTGAGGTCCCAGGTTTTACTTCAGCAGCTGAGAGTTTTATTCTTGGCTTGGACACGTTCACCTTCCTGTGCCCCTGTTTCTTGCACACCCACATCTGATTTGGGCAAGCACTTTCTGCTAATAGATGCTTGTACAGTCCTTAGTACCTGGAGCTGTGATCTCGCAGTGGGGACTGTTCATGTCTTTGAGCATGTACAAGCAAATTGGATAATTCACTGTTTTTTGCAAGTCACACTGACTGGTACTGAGGTGAAGACAAAGATGGAAATCCTGTGGGTGAAGTGGCTTCTTCTGCTATTTTCCAATATCTTTTGTCATCTCTGAGCCTTCATGCCCTGTCGTCATCCAGCTGGCAGGGGAAAAGGCTGGTAACTTGTTCAATTTCTGCAGTAACTTCTAGCAGGGTTTGTGATTATTATGGTGGTGGATCCTGCAGGCAATCTGTGCTGGTGCAGGGCAGACCCATCATGTCTCTCCTTGCTGAGACCTACAGCCAAATCCCAACAGAAACTGAGAAGTGATGGGAAAAAGCCTCCCCGTGAGCACTTCATCCTACCTTAATATACATCTGTGTTCTTAGAGCTTAGCTTCTCCAGCCACCACGTGAATGACGAATCAAGGACCTGTTCATATAATTCCTAGGAGCAACTCAGGGAGATTAGTTTGAGTGGAGATGTATCTGACACTCAATACCACGTTACTCCTAACAGTTGGGCTGCTCATCTTTGTAATGAAAGATTATTTATTCCACAGGACAGAGTGATCTCAGAATGCAACAGGGTAATATTTATCTGTCCCTGTCAACACTGTACCCTTGAAATGACGTTGGGAAGAGCTTATGTTGTTTTGATAGCCTAGCTCAGTGCAATGTCATTGTAATGCCTCAAGTGACTATAGGATTTTCTGGCTATCTGGACATCTGTTAGGTCTGCTAGGATCCGTATGGCAGCCTGCAGTTTAAGGGAGGAAAGACAATTCCCCATTCAGACTTAGTCCAGGGTGATGGCCTGGCTCTGAAGGAGAAAGGTTTTGCTTTTCTCCATTATAACGTCAGTTGCATTCACTGCTTTGGGGCATGTAAGCTTTTGGTATCTGGCCAAGGAGAGAGGTTCTCAGGATGTTGAAGCTGCAGATAAGAGATGAGGCTGGAATGTGTATCCTGCTTGGTGCATCTCCAGGAGGCTGAGCCCAGACCCTCCTTCCCTGCCTCATCTTTGAGCATGGCTCCATTTGCTTTGGCTTGGATGTTATCTCATGCTCTCATGGATCTCACTGAGGGGGAGGGTGACAAGAGCCATGATATCACGGTCCCAACCTTCCCACTGTGGAAGCCAAAGTTTTCTGACTCTCTGGGCTTCTGTCCTGGTTTCTGAAGGAAATGGGTTTGCATCAACGTGGACTGTGGGTGCAATCTCCGGTGCATCTGTTGCTCTGTCTCCTTTGTTGACTTCTGAACTCATTGGCCATTCTTGGGCTAGTTGGGCCAAAGTCTGGAGCTCTCAGAGATACCAAGTTCCTACTAACTTTGTAAATACAGACAGCTTTAGAGGACAAATAGTTTTTTGGTGCTCTCTTAGGAAGAAAGCACTACGCTTTGGGCTCAACCCTTGTTAGATACCAGAAATCTCTATGTGAGAGTGTTGTCATGACCGTCCCTGTCACATCTGAAGGGATTCTTGGTTGCAGAATGTCTCTTACCCATACAAACCTCATTTGTTGGCACAGAAACTGAGCTTTGCTAATGAGTGACATGTCAATGTCATTGGCACATGGATGAGTAGTAAGGGGTGTTATTGCAATGCTCAAAATCTGCAGCCTCATTGGACTGCTGGGGTGCCATGCATAGATGTACAGTGCTTTAATATACATGAAAGGTCTTGTGAACTTCAGAGAGAAGCCCTTACTTCCCTCTCAAGGGAAGTAAGAAGGGAAGTAAGAAGGATGCAGATTTATATAGTCATAATTAGAGAAGAAATAAGCTGCCTGTGCTCCGCCCCATGCTTTGCACAGTCCAGTTTTACTCTGTGTTATTCTGAAGGGCTCTCTTACTGAACGAGTGTTTTCCATTAACAAATGATAGACTTTGTCCAAGTAAATACATGGTTATCTTCTCTCTTGCACATACACCACCTTCCTCAATGCACACATTCACATTTCTCACTATTTCAAAAGCAGGCAGTTACTCAGGAAACACCAGAACTGAGACTGTTTGCATGTCTCCAGTAGCCCCTTTTCTATGAGCAGATGTACTTACTGACACAATAATCTACTATTTTTATCACTAGTCCCCTCCTCTCCTCCAGTGACCAGAAGGCTCCTGCTCTCTGGATCATTACTTTTCCTTCGGAGAGTGTGTCAAAGCAGCAAAGGGCTGAGAGAAAACTAACGTTGTGTCTCTATTTAACAAGGATAAATGTGGTGCTTGGATAATTATGGCAGCCTGACCTTGATCCTTGTGAAATAATGGACCAGCTGAGAAAGACTCTATTAATAAAGAATTAAAGGAGGGTAAAATCATTAATGTTGATCATCAGAGATGTGTGGACCGTACAGTTCTGGTGTCCTCAACATAAAAAGGACATGGAGCTGTTGGAGCGAGTCCAGAGGAGGGCCACGAGGATGATAAGAGGGCTGGAGCACCTCCCATATGAAGACAGGCTGAGAAAGTTGGGGCTGTTCAGCCTGGAGAAGAGAAGGCTGCGTGGTGACCTCATAGCAGCCTTCCAGTATCTGAAGGGGGTCTACAAGGATGCTGGGGAGGGACTCTTCCTTAGGGACTGTAGTGGTAGGACAAGGGGTAATGGGTTCAAACTTAAACAGAGGAAGTTTAGATTAGATATAAGGAAGAAGTTCTTTACAGTGAGGGTGGTGAAGCACTGGAATGGGTTGCCCAGGGAGGTTGTGGATGCTCCATCCCTGGCAGTGTTCAAGGCCAGGTTGGACAGAGCCTTGAGCCACATGGTTTAGGGCAAGGTGTCCCTGCCCATGGCAGGGGGGTTGGAACTAGATGATCTTAAGGTCCTTTCCAACCCTTACGATTCTATGATTCTATGATTCTATGACTGACTTCAGAGGCAGAATAGTCCTAGGTTGGGATCAAGCTCTCAACAGACCTGGGTCATTTCCCAGCACTGTCTGCATGGCACTGGGGGAGTCGCTTTGCTCCTGATCAACAGGATTCAGCAGTGAGCCAGGTAACAGGAGGTTAGTTGTCTTCCTTCAGCTTCTGCTTTCGCGTAGCCACTCTTTGGTGATCAGCATCATTCATAGCACTGAAGACAAGGACCCAAGAGACTATGGCAGCTGAGCTAATGATCTGCTATTGATCTGTTGGTCTCCCTCTAGCAGTGATATCTGTACACCAATCTGTACAAACCGCCACTGAAGTATGTAGCAACCAGTGTGCACAGAGCTTAAACAGGGCCAAAGCTCTTCCATGGACTGAGCACCAGCCACCTTTTCCCAGGCATCAACATCACTTGCTATACCTGACAAAAGAGAGTTGGGATTTGCTCCTGGAAGACTCTTAACTGGAATGGAACCACCAGAAGTGACAGTGGTGCAAGGACTCAATTATTTCTTTGTTGCCTCTGAATGTGTTTACACTTCCCATAAATCCTATTGCTTTCTCCTCATCGGCTGCCTTTAAAGTTCTGAGTGTTTTCTTCTTGTATTATTACTTTAGCTGGGCCAATAAAGAAGCACGCCATCCATCAAACTAACAACACTGTAAAGTTAGGAAGTGCAGCTAAAATAGATGGTGCATTAAAAAATTCTTTGACCGGGTGAGCGTTTTTGTAGCTGGTTTGATTGCTGCTGGTGCCGATGTAAATTTGGGAGAAGTATATCCAGAAATTTATGGAGTTTGGAATCCTGCCTCCAAAGCATTGACCTGATTCCGCTTTATAACCTAATAACATTCCCCAGTGCTGTTGGTGTAAATTTTCAATATAATTTTTATGATGCTAAGAATTAGTGGTGTAATAATGTAAACACAACATGGACTGTAAGTCACTCCCTTCCCTTCTCTTCCCTCACTGGGAATGCCCTGTTCTCCTTGCTGCTTCCTTCTCCAGATAATCCTTGGGCTGGGAAGTCGTGCGAGTGTTTAGAAGTGATTCATCGAAGGAACCAGCTTGTCAGCCCTGGAGCTTGAAGCTCTCTGTCTGCAGCAGTACAGGGGAGCTGCTAAACAAGCCTCTGGTTTTGCGTGGGTGATATCACAGCCCTGACCCAGGGTGACCGTGCTGAGGTGTGAGAGAGAAGTTCAGGCAACATATTCCAGGCAGTCCCTGCTGCCTTTCATCTGCCAACTTGCTGCCTTCCTGCTTCTTATTCAAGTGAAATCTGATTCCTCTAAAAGCAATGAAAAAACCACCATTATTTTCTTCCTCTTTTCCCTCTCCTTGTTCTCCTTCCTTCCCTTCATTTCCTTTCTCTTTATCTGCTCTGTTTTGGTTTTGATGTTTTTGGTTCTGATTTACAGAGCATCCAGATGCTATGATCTAGATATCTTTATAAAGATGCAATCCCTGCCTCTCACTCCCTCTTAATCAAGACTTAATCCCTTACCCTCTTGATATGATTACAGCACAGAGTGGGAGGGTGGGAAAGCCAAGAGGGACACAGGGAAAATGGTACCTTGCAGCTCAGCAGACCAGAGAAACAAAAGATGTATTGTATTTACATCATATGTGGGTAAATAGCAATCTGAGTGTCATTTCTTGTGTGTCCCAAAGGGCTGGAGTGCGTAAGTTATGGTCCTCACTTAGATTCACTTTGACGTCATGTTCCTTCTAGGCAAGATGGATTGGATAATGCACAAAGATGGTTGATGAATGAGAGATATTGAAGACAAGTCTTAAAAACCCTTGAGGTGGAGGATGAAGAAATGGATTTTGATGGCAGGAGAAAAGGGGAACTGTATGCTTTGAGATAAGTAGTCATAGAGTTGGTGGTGGTCCTGAATGGAGATGACTCCTACACTTCTGGGAAAGGAAGGATTAACATCCATTGCCAAGACTTGAGTTTATCTTGCCAAAGATGGCTGCAATGCAGTCAGCAGTAGGTGAGCTATAGTTTCCTTCTATAGAAAGTGGAGATCCAATCAATGTTACCAGGGATCATGAGGGAGTAGTATGAAGGAAAAGTAAGAAAGATTCCCTCACCTGAATGCTTGCGATGACAAGAGGTGCACAGAGGAAGACAAGTGAGCAGGAACATGAACATAAGGGAGATTGTTGATAGGTGGATGGGTCATTGTATTAAACCTTATAGCAGCCTTCCAATACCTAAAAGGGGGTCTACAAGAAACCTGGAGAGGGGCTTTGGACAAGGGCCTGTAGGGACAGGCCAAGGGGAATGGCTTTAACCTGCCAGAGGGGAGACTGAGATGAGCTCTTAGGCAGAAGCTCTTCCCTGTGAGGGTGCTGAGGTGCTGGCACAGGGTGCCCAGAGAAGCTGTGGCTGCCCCATCCCTGGCAGTGTTCAAGGCTAGGTTGGACAGGGCTTGGAGCAATGTACTCTAGTGGAAGGTGTCCCTGCCCATGGCAGGGGCTTGGAATTGGATGAGCTTTAAGGTTCTTTCCAACCCAAACCATTCTGTGAGTCTGTGAGTCTATGATTCTATGATTCGTGGATGTTGTAGCTGTTCCCATGTAAGATGCCTCCCATTCAGAGTACATCAGGCTCATTTTCTTTTGGAAAATAGAAAACAGTTTCATGAGACTTGGGCTCATAATCCTGGCCATAAACAGTAACAGAGAGTGAAACTGTAAAAAATAAGATTAGAAGAAAACCCATGCAATATTATAACATTGTAAAAGATCCTTACATGCTTCATCCCTAGGAGAGGATGACAACTCAGAGTATCTGGTCAGTCTCCAGCTTATAGTGGAAAAAAATCTCCACAAAATCATAGCTATATGTGTATGAAACACCATAAAGGAACCAAACTAATTAGTTCAGGGCTAAGAACACATAGCCTCAGAGAGGTTTCATCGTCCTCTTTAGAAGAATTCTCCTGATGGCTTTCACTGGGAACTCAGGTATAGCTATGATGAGAGCCATAACACATATGTGAGAGAAAAGGAGAGAAAGGCTTCTCATATTTCTAAGACTTCATTATTTCAGCAAGTTACAGCAAAACACATTTGTAGGCGTTCTATGAGGAGTTATAAATAAAGAAAATGAAACTACCATCGACCCAATGAGTACAGTCCATTTCATGCAGTGTTTTCACTTACTTGATGACTGGCAAAGTTTAGTGATTTGAGGTGTGCATCACTGCTGATACAAGTAATTGGCAAGGGTGGAGGATGTTATTGAAAGAGACTGATTTGAAAGCATTTAAGGAATAGAATGAAGTTACATACACAAAATGAATCAAGAAGAGTCTGCTTTCAAATGCGTTGCCCTGGTACAGATTAAAACGGATTTTTCTTCCTCTGGAATCTGAACCAGCTCCCTTTAGAGTCAGGGGAAAGGCTTCATTTATTATATACCAAAGACAAAAGGGATGGAATTGTGCCCTTCCTTGATACAATTGTTGGCAGTGGATGTTTTTATATCCCCTACATCATGTGAAAACTGTGCTTTTCCAACCTAGATGATGTCCATTGCAGAAGAAAGGTGAAGAGAAACTGCTTCTGCTGGAAAATGCCCAGGATAACTCTTTTTTAAGCATCCTTCTGGTTGGATCCTGCTCCAGGGTCTGCTCTGAGCGGGCTGATGTTTTGCCCTCTAAATACAAACCTTACCAGGCACCCAAAGCTTGACACAGGTTGCAAAAAGAGTATCACATCTGAATTCAAACCCAGAGCGTAGTCCAAGCTCAGAGGTTTTATGCAGTACATCACCCAATGAAATTGCCTTTTCCCCTCCCTGTTTCAATTAGAAAGAACATTAGGTCAATCAGATAAAGCCACATTGGGAGGATTTCCTCTTTATGGCGCTTGCCTCTTCAATTATCTATAATGAACTTCCTCACAGCACTGCAAAGCTTTTTATATGCAAACGAATCCTGTTTTGGGGCTGCCGCAATCACTGCTTGTTAATGAACTTGAAACAAGTGTTATCGGAAAGGTTACAGCACCAGTGGTGGAGGGGGACAGGATAAAGCTAGACAAGAAAGACCAGCCTGAAGAGCAGGGATTGACCTGCAGGTAACATAGTGGACTATCTCCAACCCCCATCCTCCAGCCCCCTTCAGAGGCTTTTCGATGTGACAGACATCAAGCAAAATGCCCACTCTTGGGAAATGTCTGCTCAGCAGCAGATAGGGCTTTCCCATCCTCCTGTCCCACTGATTCTCTGTGCCAATGCATTTCTCTCTCAACTCCTATAGCTGAGAAGAAAGAAAAATGAGGTGATGTTGCCAAGGTCTTTTCTTATGCCAAGAGAAAGAGAGGGAGCTGATTTAGAGGCCCCAGGACGTGTCGGGCAGATGAAGGGGAAGGGTCAGGGTGCTATTGAAGCCATGCAGTCCCAAATGGTATTTATACATGGTATCTGCTGGTGTTATCAGAACTGGAAACTCTCACCCTTGTTTTAACATAACCTAGGTCACCTCTTTCCCCTTACCTCTGTATTTTCACAGGTCTAAGTCACCCAGGGTTAGATTAGGCCTCACTTTCTCATGCTGAGTAGCTACTTAACCCCCCATCTAATCCTAACACTGGTGTGCCTTGATAGGGTACAACCATGGAATCCAAGGTTAGAAAGGCTTTCTAGAGTGTCAAACTTTGCCCTTTTGTCAAGACAAACACTTCCGTGACACTGTAAGCATTGTATTTCAGCATTAGTAGTTACCTGGGGACAATTTGTGACAGGACAAGACAATGGCAAGAACAGGGAGAGTTGGAACAGGGTGTAGCTCCTCAAGCACTCTTGGGGGCCCAATATAGTCTCTTTCTACACTGTGTCTTGTGCATGATGAGGCATAGGGCAACATCCACTGCTCATATACTCAACTTTCTGGAGCCTCCTCGCATGTTACTGCTTGTTGAAGTGCTGCTCAACACCAGGATCCCCAAGACTGCAGAGAATCATGGTGGTAAATCTCATCACTGCATTGCAGTATCACATGGGCTTGCCACTTCCAATCCTTACACCATCCAGCCAGGAGACTGGGGAAGGCTTCTGGACTTCACTGCAGCTATGTGCTGTGTGTTTACTGGATTTTCTTCCTGCCCCTGGCCATGGGTCAGCTCACACCCGCAGTGTGATGATTGATGGCTCTTGTAATTCTATTCCTGGTTGGCGTAACTGCAGATGTTACACGTCTAATCCATTTCTTTATCTTCCTAAGCTATTTGCTTCAGTAAGATGCTTCCACCATCTGCTCTAACAAGCTCACAGGCTCTCATAAGCCATAAATTCCACTTTTGAACCTTTCAGTCCCTTTCCCTACTTTCCAGCTTTGGATCAGTCATTTTTCTCCTGCTGTCCCTTACCCACACCTGCAGATTAAGCTTGCATCTCTTTATGGAAGTTCCCTGTCTCTGCTTGCACCAGCTGAACCCGGCTTTAACACTGGGCAGGACAGTCTGAAATGGTGTTGTTCTCTGGACTGGACAGGATGGCTACACCATCATGATACCATGGTGCTCTACAGATAGCAGGCAGCATGCCCAATACAGTACAGAGAAGAAGAAGAGGGGACAGGCTTCCTTTTGGCATGTAGATGTTGGAAAGACATCCAACAGGCACTCACAAGTGAGCAAGACAGTGTTGTCTGTGCTTATAGCATGCTTATGTTTTTTAGCCTGTTGCAGTGGGGTTTTTAAAGGATTCCATTTTATATCAAACCTCCTTGGATTAGCCAGGCAAATGTTGCAGTCATTTCCTAAAGAGTTGATGGCCTCCTGGAATACATGTATTTGACAGCTCACAGTTGTCTGATTGTGCTATGAAGAAGCAGTTCACTGCTACTCTGTGCAAATTAATGACACTTTGAATACAGCCTTCTGCATTGCAACTTTGGGTACTCAAAACCTCACCCTGTGAGGCACTGGATTAGCAACACACACTCAGCATTGCTCCTTTAGCGAAATGATGGCAAGCCTTTCCATGGGATATCCACGCACTGTGTAACAGTTGTTTCCTGGGAGCTGGATCCATCTGTAATAAATACTCTGTCCCCTTCTAAGCCAAAACAAACTCTCTTTTTAACAGCCCAGCCTCTGTCTTGCTGGAGCTGGCTGGAGCTGTGCCTCTGAGAAAGGAATTATGTTCAGATTTGTGCTTTATTCACTTCTCATGTCATGGTATTGCAACTGGACTAAGTTCCTGGAGGGAACACGATTGCTTTCCCAGTACCTGATTAATGGAACAGGTATTAAAAAGCACCAGAGGTGCTTCCTTGGGTCCTGAAGATTGAAAGTCTGTTGGCCAAACAAGGGAGATAGGAAAGGATGGTCTGTAAAAGAAATCCTTCCTTACCTGTTTATCTCAGCCCTCCTGGTTATGCTCTTTGAATACCTTGTAATAGGCTGAGGCCCAGGGAGATGCAAAGGCTTTGTAATGGGTTGAAGTGAAGCGTGAAGTGAGAAGGTTGAGAAGCATCAGAGGACTCCACCTGGGGCTGGGAAACCCGTGTGCTGACTTGGTGCATTGTCTTTTCTCTCCCTAGGACTGTCCTCAGCTGCTGCAGGCAGAGAAGATCCTGGTGCCAGTGGAAGTGATCAAGCCGATCACATTGAAGGCCAAGAACCTGCCTCAACCACAGTCAGGCCAGAGGGGCTACGAGTGCATCTTGAACATCCAGGGAAATGAGCAGAGAGTGCCCGCCTTGAGGTTCAACAGCTCCAGCGTGCAGTGCCAGAACACCTCGGTGAGCAAGCACTGTGTGCCTGGGAGAGATGTAGGGGCTAAGGAGGATAAGGAGTGCCTACAGCACTGTCCCAATGGAACCTGGGGTTGTGTTGCAGCCCTTTTTACCTTATTGTGTACATAATTCCAGCCACAGTCAAGGAAAGGCTGGTTGCTAGCTTGCAAACTGTCCTTTTTGATCTTTAGGCTGGCTGGTGTTACCACACAGTAGTTGATGCTGCCCTTGGAACCCAGCATTTGGCAATACAAGAAAGATGCTCAGGGGTCTGCAGCATCTCTCTTGTGCGGAGAGATTGTGGGATCTGAGCCTGTTTAGTCTAGAGAAGAGCAGACTGAGAGGGCATCTCGTCAATGAAGATCAATATCTCAAAGGCGGGTGCCAGGAGGATGGTGCCAGACTCTTTTCAGTGGTGCCCAGTGACAGGAAGAGGAGCAATGGCCGTAAACTAAAACACAACATGTTTCATCCCAATATGAGGAAGAACTTCTTTACATTGAGGGTGGCAGAGCACTGGAACAGGCTGTCCAGGGGGTTTGTGGAGTCTCACTCTCTGGAGACATTCAAACCCACCATGGACACCTTCCTGTGTAACCTGCTCTGGGTGTTCCTGGCTTGGCAGGGGGTTGGACTGGGTGATCTCCAGAGGTCCCTTCCAACCCTAATGATTCTGTGATGACCCTTAGCATTATGGGTCTGTGATAGAATCATTCTATAATTCTATGATTGTTATCAGCTTAACCTGCCCATATCCTCACAGTGCCACATCCTTGTGTGCATTCAGAAGGGTTTCTGAAGGGGCAGGTGTTCATATCAACACTGAGAGTTAAAGTTATTCTGTGGGGTTTTGGCAATGGGACATATAAACCCCTATATAAACAGTCTGACTGTGGCCACCATGTAATGGGTCAAAAGAAGGGTGAAATGCTGAAGGCTGAAGTCGAACTTTCCTCCTGTCACTGATTCACCACATGACCTTTTTTTAGTTTCTTTGCCTCTGCCCACCTCTGCTTCCCCATCAGCAGTGCAGGACCAATAACGCTCCTCCCAGGAGTCACAAGGGTGGTGTCAGTGGAGCAATGACAGTGATGGGGGCAAACACTGGCACAGAATCCCAGACTGGTTTGTGTTGGAAGGGACCTTAAAGCTCATTCAGTTCCAACCCCCCTGCCAGGGACAGGGACACCTTCCGCTACAGCAGGTTGCTCCAAGCCCCTGTGTCCAACCTGGCCTTGAACACTGCCAGGGATGGGGCAGCCACAGCTTCTCTGGGCACCCTATGCCAGCGCCTCAGCACCCTCACAGGGAAGAACTTCCTCCTTATATCCAACCTGAACCTCCCCTGTTTCAGTTTGAATCCATCACCCCTTGTCCTATCACTACAGTCCCTGATGAAGAGTCCCTCTCCAGCATCCTTGGTAGCCCCCTTCAGAAACTGGAAGCTGCTCTGAGGTCTCCACGCAGCTTCTCTTCTCCAGGCTGAACAGCCCCAGTGTTCTCAGCCTATCTTCATATGGGAGGTGCTGTATCCACCTGGAGTTGTGCATATATGCAAGAGTGGTCTCTCCACAAGATTCGTGTCTCCAAGACGTACATTTGACTCATTCTATTGCTGCTACTACGAGATGATTTATTAGTCAAAGAGCTAATTACAGGCTTTAGCCACTTCACTGCAGCTCTGCCACTCCATGCCGGGCAGCGCCTGTTAAAATCCGTCACAACATATTCTGCTGCATTAAGCAGCGTGCTGAGGATTACAGGCACTTCACACACTTCATGATCTGTTGCAAACAAGCAGCTTCCCAACCACATTTCTGCATTTATTTCTTTGTCCCCTTGATTTTCATTGCTGGTTAGCGGCCTGTGAGCATCCAGGTTTGATGTTTCATAGGGATGGATGGCTGGACAAGTTAAGAAGGCATTACACTTTAAAACAAATTAGGATTTACTTTTACAGTGGTGAAAAATTGTGGCTAAAGGGGTGTTATATGGATCTGGGTAGAGACTACATGTCTGTCCAAAGAGTCTTAGCAAGGAACAGAGCAGCCACCCTTTGGAGACATGAGTTCTCTGGCACACATAGACATCATCATAAAATAAGCTCAGGATGATTTTAGGCAGGGGACTGACAGCTCAATAGTCCTGAAGGGTTACTTTCAGCATCTGAGTTTGTGATATCCAATAATAGAGCCTGGTTTTGGAGAGGTAATTGTTACTATTCCCATACTACCCTCATGCTCCAAGAGGTTACTAGTGCCTAGGAGGAGAGAAATGGGCTTCCATGAATCTCCACATGCGTTTGCTCATGGGATGTCTGAGTGCTCCAGCAGCACCGTTTTGATTTTAATGTTTATTTTCATCAGCCAGGACACTCAAGACTACTCCTGAGCTACACAGTGTGGCAGGGCTGAGTGTGAGGTTAATGGCGAAGCACTCCATGACCTTGTTGTTGTGTGGTGTCCATAGAACACTTGTCCCATGTTTGGTGGTGACTGAAGTGGGCCTCTCTCTTCTCCAGGGAAAGCTGCTTATTTTGGACCAAATCAACTCTTTTCAGTATTCTGCCCCCTCTCCCTCTCTCCACCTCCCATTCTTTTCCCTTCTCTTTTATTCCCTTTTCTTTCGAAGGCATTTTGACTCTCTGATTTGAGTTCTTTTTTCCTTTCTTCCCTGAGAAATGTTATTTCATTGTTGCTCTGAATTTACAGACACAGAGAAAGAGATGTGGAAGGGAGAGCCAGACAAAAGAAAGACACATTCACACACATACAAAAAGGGAACAGAGAAGCCCTGGCTCTGTTTGAGCAGGTGGCAGAGGACACAGACAATAGGGAAGGAGTGCTGTAGATATGTCTCCATCATGATTATTTCTTTCCCTGCCAGAATTAGCATTCAGTCTGGAGCCACTGCGATACAATGAGCCTCTGCTTCGAGGGTCACCTGCCTTTAGAAACAGCCCTATGAGCTTGTTTGTAAATTGAATCAGCCCCTTTCGACAGAGCTTTTTACTCAGCAGAGTTGCTGGATGAGGCGCTGAATGTAGCACCTGCATTGCAGGCTTGGAGAAGGTCCAAAGGAGGGTGGGAGGATGTGTTGTGATGGTGTGTCCCTGAAGGGATGCTATCCTGCCAGCAGATCTTTCTGTTGGTGATGCATGCTAGACTAAGCAATCATTCTTGGCTTGTTTTCCTTCAGAAGCCTCAAGATCTACCCCCTCCCATCGTACACTAGGCACTGACGTGCTCAAATTCAGCTCAACTTCTGCAAAATGCAGGGTTTTTCCTGCTTTCACACAGGATAGAATCAGGGAAAAGCCTCAACTCTTGCTCTCCACTGCCTGGTCCGTCAAGATTCACACCAGGGATCAGAACCATCTTAAGCAGATGCTTTTCTAAGAAGTGGCTGTTCAGTTAAAGTTTAACTTCAGTTAAAGGATGCTGTAAGGACACCCATGTGGGACCAGCCTATCTGATGGTGTGTCAGTGGTGTACTATCCAGCACTAGGTGCTCAGCCAGCTTTATCTCTCCCCCTGTCTTTCCTGGAGATATTTCCTCTGATAACAGTGATAAGTCACTGCAGGGCAGCATGCTTGGGGACAATTATTGTTCCTGTCAAGTGGTTTGAGAATCTCTGGGCTTTGTCCTCTATCACACCACCCAAGGCATGCAATTATCACTCAGAGAGACACTACCTGCCAGTCCTTATTGCACTTATGATAGCTCTGCCGACAGCCTGGACACAGAGTGATGGGAGGAAATGAAAAGAAGGGGAGCTAAGGAGGCATATAAATAAGTAAGTAAAAACATCAGCAGGATGGGCTGAAATTGCTAGATCTATTAGGGTAGAAAGCAATCTCCCCAGTGGGAAACACTGGGAGCCCCAGCACACGCAATCAGCCTCATATTAGCTGCCTTCGGCATGAGGAAGAGGAAGATGGGTGAGAGGTAGAATCATAGAATCATAAAATAGCTAAGGTTGGAAAGGACATTAAGATCATCTAGTTCCAACCCCCCTGCCATGGGCAGGGACAGATGACCCACCTGACCATGCCATGACCATTACTATTACCTGCTTCAGTGACTAAGCCCACATTCTTGCTTGGTATGAGCCTGCCTGTTGCCTGGCCTTGGCACACACAAGCAGCAAGCATTGATTTCTAGCAGCAAAATCCTTGTTGATAATTTGCCTCTGGTCTTCTTCTCATTGCCTTCACAGGTCTGCGTGTCGTGAGACCCGAGATATTACAGCTCAAAGTGCTGTGTAACTTCAGGATAGGAAAAACAAATATGTTATATCTGTCACATCATTGCACTTGAGCAAAAGATCTTGGTGGCATTTGGCTCTGTGGTGTGGCTCACACAGTGGAGGGAGTGCTGAAAAACAACCCAACTGAAAACAGAGCTGGGAAAAAATGAGGAGCTATTCACAGAGATCGTGGGAAAACATCCTTATGGGTGGCCAAAGGGAGACAAGCATAGGGCTGACTTGTGCATTCACTTCTCAACTATTGTGATGCATTATTATTATTATTATTATTATTATTATTATTATTATTATTATTTAGCTACATTCAATTATCACAGAGAAATCCCAAGCATGATATAGGCTCTATTGTCCTGGGTGATGCCCAGACATAAAATTCTGCCCAGCTCTGGGAAGCAAAGACCCCAAGGAGATGGAACAACTGTCAGCAAGGAGTTTTTTACCTACAGTTTATGTCTGGCAAATTGATGCAAAAAGGGACTAAATGATTAGCACAGGCCCACACAAGGAGCTGGTGGCAGAGGTACAGGAATCAATCTCCAAGCCAAAGCTCTAATCACTAAAGTGGTGTAAGGAAAACAGACTAACACTAAAACACTGCTAAAATGTTGTTTGTCTGCAGAGGTTTCCCTGTTTTGGATATGCTTGAGGTACAAAACGGAAACATCATGTACTTTGTTTATTGTCCCAAGTCTGCCCAATCCAAACTACCAAAGGGCTTTACCCAGTGATACAATATCCCAGCAGGATGCAGTGAGAGGTGTAGATATGATGGCTGTAGATTTGCACAGTCTGCATGGCTCTGAGGTCTGTGAAGCTGAGTTGCTCTAAGGCAGGGTGCCTGTAGTAACTGGATGCACAAAAGAACCACTAACAACATGGCAAAATGAGGTGGTGGGCTCAGCCTGTGTGGCAGGAGAAAAAGAACTGGGACTTAGGAGTTCAAAACGTTGTTCCTGTGAATTACAACAGCTCCTTCTAGCAGCTTTTTGGAATTTCTTGATAAGAGCCAGCCTGCCTTTCTGGAAAGGTAACCTTTCCTCCTCAGTTTGGGCCTCTAAATTGCCTGTATTTTTCTGCTTTGATTTGATTTGCATAGCAGGAATCCAGATTTGGCAGACTTAGGGGTCAGATTTATATCTTTTGAGCAGTTTTGCCTGTGCTAGAGGGAGTTGTGCAAGGCAATGTAGACACACAAGCCCTAATGGTATGAACGCTCTTAGCAGGAGTGTCCGTGAAGCTCTGCTGTCCTGGAAATCGATACACCATCCCTTTTTTCTTCCCTGAAACATATTTCCTCCTTATTGTTACAGCTGAGTGAATCCTTTTCAAAGCCTCCTATTGAGTTCAGTGGGCTTTGAACAGGGGTCACAATGAGTTAGCAGCTCCTGTGGTCTGAAGAGGATGGAGCATTTACTCGCTGTTGCTTTGCAAATTGCTCTGTTTCACTGCCGTGCAGCCCATGAGATGTCTGAGACTGGGCATGGCAGTGTGAGCATCCTCATTCCAATCCCCAGTTGGCTTCATCCTTGGAGCTCATCCATTGGGATCCCATTGTTTATTCCCTCTCATCCAGTTCTGGATCAAGTCTGCTGAGTTAACAAGTCTAATATGTGTTTGCCCCTGGTGCCACAGACAGATAAGATCTGAAATCCCAGCTGGGCTCATGCTGCTGGCTCTTGGATCCTCAGTGGGATGAAAGGCTCTGGGGGACTCCAGCTGCCTGTCCCTTGGCAGCCTTGTCTAGGCTCTGCTAGCAGCTAAATCCCAATACACACACATGAGGCTCTGCTGAGGCAGAAAGCAGCAGTTTTTCAGGCACCTACAGACTCAGCTTCTTTCTTAAGGGTGACCAGTGGTTCTGTACATGTTCTCTTTCCCATTCCCAACCAGCATTTGCAAAGTGCTGTGCAAAGCTCGAGTTTGCAAAGCTCATGAGTAGCAGAAGCTTAATTATTCTCTACTTTTCAGGCTCTCTCCTTCCTACTTCTGTCTCTTCACCCTTGCTACCAGCTCCATAAAGCTGTGAAAAGCCAGTGTTGTGAGTCCAAGCGGCTCTGCATCATCTAGTATCTTGCTGGCAGTGACACCAAGAAGTGTCATAGAAATGCTAATGCTGAATGAGACTGGCGGTTGCAGGCCTCTTGCAAAGGGCTCTGCTAACCTGCAGCTGCTCTTTACTTCCATGGTAACCACCAAGCTCATACCCATAAATACCCTACAACCAGATTGTAATCACAGGGTTTTGCAGATTAGTGGTTAATTGTGCTTTGTTTGTCCTCAGAGAAATTACCGTGTAACTAACACTCACTCTGCTTTAATGGACAGAAATCACAATCTACGATTTACTCCCCAGTTATATGGCAATTAATGGATACAGAAAAACCTACTTCTAAAGGCTCAGTGCTTTGACACGTCTGTGGAAAACCCTGCTGAGACTTTAAGGGATGGTGAGCTCTTTAGTGGTGTCTAAAATAAATCCAACCAAACCAGACAGCTTACTGAAATATATGTAACCTTGTAGTGGGGAAAACATCTCTTTCTTCCAAAGTGGGAGTTTGTCCTGCTATAGATACCAGTACAGTGGGAGACGCCTGATCTCAAGAGGGATTTTTATGTGGATATATATGTCAGTAATAGTAGCAGACCAGAAATGTCTCTCTCCTTCTCACCTTGTTCCCATCCTGCCTTTTAAGCAACCATCTCAAGCTGTGCTGGGGGAGGTTTAGACTGGAGATTAGGAACAATTCCTTCCCCAAAGGGTGCTCAGGCATTGGAACAGGCTGCCCAGGGCAGTGCTGGAGTCACTGTCCCTGGAAGTGTTCACACACCGTGTAGATGAGGCACTCAGTGACATGTGTTAGTGGTGGCCTTGGCAGCGCTGAGGAATGGTTGAACTTGATGATCTTAAAGGGCTTTTCCAACCTGTCTGATTCTATGATCTCCTTTCCCATTAAAAAGCTTTCTGCCTTTTGGTGACGTGTTGGATGGAAGCTATCGATGGAGGTGGGCAGTGGGATGTGACGGGCAGCTGGGTAAACCCTGTGTGAACTGGCTGATGGTAACTCAAAATCTAGCCTATAAAATACACTAAGCACCATGTGTGAGGGAGCTCTCTGAGTGGATAGGGCCTCCAGAGATCAGCTTCCATTTCCTTTATTAAGGGCAGGTCTGTGTACCTAGACTGTGCCTGACAAGTGTTTGTTTAAGTCTGTTTAACTCTCTCAGAAGATTTCTGTGGCTTTCTTAATACATATTTCCTGGAAACCGAATACCTCCTATTCCAGCTGAAGTCTTTCTGGTTCTGAGAAAGGAAAAATAACTGCCTCCTGGGGCTTACGTATGTAACAAACTCTCCTACATCCCCAAATCAGATTTGCTTGGTTTTTTGGCAGCAATATGGCATTGTTGATTCACAATCTGTTTGTGATCCTCAGTAATCTCCAGACCCTTTCCTGCAGCACTGGTCAATCACTCCAATTTAATCTTTGTTAGCATTGATTTCTCCCACTAAAGAATAGTTGGGGCTTGCCTATATTGAATTTCACTTTGTTGATTTTGGCCTTGTTCTACCGTTTGTCATGTTTGTTTTGAATTCTTAACCCTGCTTTTGGATGTTCTTGCACCCTCTTCTGGAACAGTGTCATTCATGGAATCTGTACTCTATCATCCAAGTCAGTAGTGAAAATACTGACTAACATCAGACCCAGGACAATATTTCATTTAAAACACCTAGCCTGACATTGAGTTTTTTGACTTCTTTATTTTTGGCATCTTTTGCATATACGTTATGGTGGTTTCCTTTAGGTAGCATTTCCCTAGTTTGTTTATGGGGCTCTCCTGTAGGACAGTAGCAAATACTCTACTGAAATCAAGCTAAAGCCCATCTGCTACTTCCCTTTTATCCACAAAGCCATTAAGCCTGTCAAAAAAGGAAATTAGATTGGGTTGACACAATTTGTTCTTGACAAATCTGTGCTGGCTGATTTTTATCACCTTATCATCTTGCAGGTGCTTATAAATTGATTGTTTAATAATTTGATGTACTTTCTCGCTGAGAAGCAAAGTTAGGCTGACAGGTCTATAATTACACAGAACCTCCTTTTCCCCCTTTTTAAAGGTATTTCCATGATAGGCTTTCTGAGACCTCACTTGTCTTCCAGGAGTTGTTCAAGGTATCACCATTCCTGGCAGTGTTCAAGGCCAGGTTGGACACAGGGGCTTGGAGCAACCTGCTCTAGTGGAAGATGTCCCTGTCTGTGGCAGGGGGTTGGAACTGGATGAGCTTTAAGGTCCCTTCCAACCCAAACCATCCCGTGATTCTATGATTCTATGATCACTAGTGTAGGTAACTTTACATATACTCTCAGCATCAATGGAGTACACAACAGAGGTGTATGTGGATGGTAGACCCACAGTGCATAATGAACATGTCAGAGGTGCAACCAGGAGTTGGCCTAATATCCTTCAGAGCTGTGCTCAACACCTAGAAGGTAGATTTACAAGACAAATCCCATCATATGCACAGATCAACTAGTGCTGTGGTGGCACTGGGCATCAGGGCGGGTGGCAGCATGTCTCTAGGTCCAGAGAAAGGTAACAAAGCTGGTGCAGGGCCTGGAGCACAAGTGTGATGAGGAACGGCTGAGGGACCTGTGGAGGTTTTAGTCTGGAGAAGAGAAGGCTCAGGGGGGACCTTCTCCCTCTCTTCAACTGCCTGACAGGAGGATGGAGCCAGGAGGGGGCTGGTCTCTGCTCCCAAGGAACCAGTGACAGGATGAGAGGAAACAGCCTCAAGCTGCACCAGGGGAGGTTTAGATGGAGATGAGGAACAATTCCTTCCCCAAAGGGTGCTCAGGCATTAGAACAGGCTGCCCAGGGCAGTGGTGGAGTCATCGTTCCTGGAAGTGTTCACACACCATGTAGACGAGGGCCTCAGTGCCATGGGTTAGTGGTGGCCTTGATGGTGCTGGGGTAATGGTTGAACTTGATGATCTTCAAGGTCTTTTCCAACATGATTGATTCTATTCTGTATGTAAATGCACTTTAATCATGTAATATTCACCTAATGGGTAAGTAGGCTATTCAGAGGGGCACAGCTTGCTCTCTTGAGCCCCACAACTTTGACAGCATCTCATGGCTTTCTGGCAGGTAATGGTGATTAGGGAGGGATCTGACAGCTCCATTTCTCTTGTTCACAACTTCTTTCATCCCATCCCCTCCCCACCTTAGGGCACCATCTAAGCTGGGTTTGGGGTTTCTCTTGTTTTTCTTCTCCCACTTCTAGTATTCCTATGAAGGAATGGAGATTAACAGCCTGCCAGTGGAACTGACGGTCGTGTGGAATGGGAATTTCAACATTGACAACCCAGCACAGAACAAAGGTAAAGAGTTATTTCAACTTGTCCTTGGAAGTGGTAACCTTAGCAACGGGCAGCATCGCTCCCTACGCTTAACAAAGCTGCCACCATCTCCCAGTGCTGTCTGGTACATACTTGTTCTCTGCACTCCGCAAATTACCATTTCTTGGTGTGCTTTGTGTCATGTGTTCCCCCCATTTGCAAAGTATGACTTTCCCTCCCACTTGTGTTGCTTCCCCTGTTCCTTCATCATCTTCGCCTCCTGCTTCTCCCCATGTTGTTGTGTCTTGGTTTTATGCCCCTCCTTCTCCAGCTTTCTCCCTCTTTTTATTTCTCCTGAAGTGATGCTCTTCAACATGCCAGGAGATGGGGTGTGCTCTGCTTAGAGGCAATGTAGTGATGAAGAGGGGAAGGGAGAGGGGGAGGAGAAGGGCTGAAGCTTGCCAGTGGGAAAACTCAGAACAAAATACAATGATCATGGCAAAGGACCCAAACCCACCTCCTGCCCAGAGCTTGGCTCTGTTTAACTACCTCTGATGGCGCAAGATTGATGTGCCCCTCACAAAGCGATATTGCACATCCAGCCATGACCCTAAGGCAGGCATTTTTGCTGGAGATGGATGGTCCATTCACATCTTCTTCTTCTTCATTCTTGTTCATCACCCTCAGCCACCCTCAAGCCTTTCCCCAGGCAACCTGGATGCTCTGCATTTACAGCTCAGACCTGCAGATTCCCCTTCTCACATTACCACCCCTCAGACATTTCTCCCTCCCTTGTTTTACCTTCTCTTTTCTTCGACGCTTTCCATATGTTCTCCCACTCCATCTCTCCCCATCAGGTATTCCCTTGTTCTTCTCACACTGTTTCAAGTCCACCCTCATGCTGAGGGGTGGTGGGTGAGGTTTGCACCAACTCCACTCTGAAGCTGGAGAGCAATACAGAAGGCGACTTTTCTCCCCATGGCATGACCCCTTCCTGTCCATCTCCCCCTGCACCCACCTCTGTGATGACTTTATCTGATGGCTCAAATAGCCAGTCTGAATGCAAAAAGTCCTTCACTGTACTTCCCCAAAACAGTGGCTCTTGAAGGTTAAGTCCACACAGTAAACAAAACAGGCTGGAGATCCTTGTCTAGCCCTGGCATCCAGCAGCGTGGCACAGCCCATGTTCACACTGCCATCCTCTCTCAGCTTCCAAATACCCTTTCCACGGGGAAATAACAACTCTGACAACTGCAGTTTATTTCTGTTCAATGAGGCTTGACGGGGCTTGGAGCAACCTGGTCTAGTAGAAGGTGTCCATGGCAGGGAGTTGGACCTGAATGAGCTTTAAGTAAGCTCCCTTCCAACCCAAAGCAGTCTGAGATTCTATGATTTCAAGAAGGATGTAAACATTTCCACCCCACTATTCACCTCCCTTAGAGAGGTTCCATCCTGCTTCTGGGGAAAGCATCACAGAACACCTTCACCTCTCTCGTTCTTCGTTCTGCCTTCATTCCACCATTGTCCTGTGCTGTCTGCATCTCTGAGGCCCTCTCTGTTTTCCTATCCCTGCAGTTCACCTGTACAAGTGCGGGGCCATGCGGGACAGTTGCGGACTCTGCCTGAAAGCCGACCCTGACTTCGAGTGCGGTTGGTGCGAGGGGCAGAACCAGTGCACCCTGAAGCAGCACTGCCCAGCCCAGGACAGCCAGTGGCTGGAGCTGTCCAGCACCAAGGGCAAATGCACCAACCCCAAGATCACGGATGTAAGTCATGGATCTGCAAGAAGTTGGGGTATTCCCTCTCATACCCTTTCCTTGGGTTATTTTCCTGGTTTCTCTTTGGGTTGGTGAGGGCTGGGTTCTGCTGGGTCAAGCAAAGCCACAGGCACCCTTGGGGATGGGAGGTTATGGTGGCCTTTAAAGGTGGGCACACAGTTTCAGGTATGTACAACATCTGAACAGGGTCTCAGCGTTCCCACTGTAGTCAGTGTGGACATGAGTCAGTTCTTTATTGTCTGCTGGAGCCCCATAGCATCTGACCTGCCCACACAGGACTGGTTGATGTGACACAAAGCCTTCATGAGACCTTGGCCTTCTAGAGGAACAGCTAAAGGTGAGACAAGATGCTCTGGGGCTTCTCGAATGGACAATGTGAGGGTAGTCAAAGGAGCCCAACCATCTTGAAAGAGCCTCTCTGGCCAGCCTGGCTGAGAAGGAGATGTTAAGTGATCCCAGAGTGGTTTGAGCTTTGCTGACAGGAGGTCAAGGAAGGGGCAGGTTGTAGTTCATGCTTCCTGGCAGCATGACATGGACAATGTCAGTGTACAAGACTCCAGTGACTCCATCAGAGTAATGCTCTTCTGTTTGCCTGGCTGATTTTGCATGGTGAAAGAAGTCCTCACAGAGCAAACAAAGCTCTGTACAGTTGTCAGCTTTCCCCCTTTGAAGGCTCAAGAGGGGAAGCAGGATCAAGCCTGGACTAAATAAAGTTTAGAGATTAACTCCTATTAAGTGATGAAGAGAATGAATGCAAGGCTGGAGGGAAGGACCTGCAGGATAACAGTGTTCTTCAGAAGGTTTCCTATTGATTGCACCAAAGGAAGAGCTGGGGGATAGGTACAAAGAGGAGGTCAGAGAACAGAAAGACCATAGAGAGAAGGAGCAGAGGAAGGGGGAGAAGGGAGACAAATCGTGCCTGCAGTCTAAAGGGATTTTTGTCTGCTGTGTAAGGATGCTTTGCCATAATGACATGCACCATTGTCATGGTCACAGGGCACACAGCAGGACAGATCTGAGCCTTGAAAATGAGTGTTCCATCCTTATCAACTTCCTCCTGCTTTAAGCATTCCTCAGTCACCATGTCTTAGTTAACATGAGTACCCTTTCACGGTGGCTTGGGGCTTATTTTGCAAATGGGAAAAGTAAGGAGGAAAATAAGACAGAGAAGGTAAGGGGAAATGTAAAGGAGGAAAATCCAACCTCCATGGTTTTGGATTAAGATGAATAATCAGGTGGGTTATTTTCTTAGAAAGCAAGAAATGGTTTTCAATTATATTTGGTTACGAATCAAAAAGTTTTCATGTTATGGATGAGCCCTAAACAATGTCCATGCATGAAAGTTTTGTGAAAGCAAAGACTGGGTAGAATCTATTATTCCCAGATGCCACTGGAAGTAACCCCTCTTAATGTTTTTTGATCCGTCTTCCTGTCATTCATCAGTCCCAAACAAGAGGCATTGTCCCCGAGGTACTCACTCAGTTGAACCATTGGAGTTCCAGGCTTATTCCGATGTTTCCAAGGTGGATGTCCACCACACTTGGATTTATCTATGGCTGGTATTTTGAGCCTGCCACAACCACCTGAAGCAGTGAAACCAAACCCAGACAGCCAGAATGAGCGTCCCCATCTGAAAGTTTGGCTTTGACGTCTTGAAAATAGTTAGGAGATGGGGAAAATTTCTTTTGAATCTTTCCAGATTCTCAAACCTTGAGGAAGGTTCACAAATTTTGCACACATTCAGATAACTTGGTATTAGGAAGCTGACATGGCAGCAGCTTGGAACTAGGTGATCTTTAAGGTCCCTTCCAACCCAAACTATCCCATGATTCTATGATTCTATGATGACTAACTAAAGCAGAAGTCTAAAACACAAGGACCGTGCAGTAGTATGATGTCCTGAAGATCCACCCACATTTCTCTGCCATGCTTTGCCCCCAATCCTGCATTTTCTGTCTCTTTATGAACTGCAAAGTACTCATTCTCCACCCTACAGCTTCAGAGGGGACATAACTCTAATTCTGCTGGCATTTCCTCCAACAGCTCCCAAAGCTCTAACAGATCATTGCAATATTTGCCCATGAAATATTCCAGCTGCCTGGTGCAATCATAAGTAGCTCTTGGAAAGTCTTTTTCTGAGCCATTAGCATGGAAGTAATCTCAAGTGACTGGATATATATTGCAGCTAATGGTAGGTCTGGAGCGGTTGGTAACAGCATGCGTATACTGGCGAGGCTCCAGGGCAGTATATGTGCAGGCAAAGGAGAAACAACACATGTACTCACACTTACACACGCACACACACATACCCAGCAAGAGCTTCCTGCGCTTACTTACTAGCTCTTGCATTTATATTGCCACAAAACCTCCTTTAGGACGTGACAAAGCTCCAGCACTGGGCCAGTATGAGCGGAGGGTGTAAATTGTAATGCAGTGTCGCAGCTCTGGGTCTTCGAGAGAACGCTGAGGCTTCCTGGCACCATTTTTATCCTTTCCTGTGTTTTCCTCTCCCAAATTGACAGGTCTTGTTCCATATTTTTGCACCCGTGACAGAAACAGGCTCCTTCTCTCTTGCTGTGAAACAGAGTGGTAACACCTTCTTCTGGTACGCATCTCTGGGAGTGCAATGGGTTGGGGTTAAGACATCTCCCACATGCTCCTGAGAGAATCCCAAGCCCTCCTGTTTTAAGGAAATAAGTGGGTTTTACAGCTGGCCTTTACCAATTAAAAATCACCCAGTGGAGGTGTTCAGAGGTGTTGTGCTGGCTTCACTCTGGGAAGTTTCCTGTTGATGCTTTTTGAGTTGGAGCAAGGATTTATAAAGATCTCGTGCTTTAGACAGAAATGGAAGAGGGATGATAATGTCTCCACTGAGTTGTTTGTGACTTTGGCAGTGAAACTTTTGTCTCAAACTCACCCTTGGTTCCAAAAAATGGGCCTTTCCAGCAAGATGTTCCTTTTCACCACTACACCTTCTTTTATTCAGGGTAATGGCGTAAGTCATATGAGAGAAAAAATCATCTTTTACTCTGCTATGAGATGTACAGTCCATGCTAGCAAACTCTTTCAAGCACAGGTGAGCCCTAATTAACCACAGATCTAGCTTGCTAGACACCTACCTTACTAAAACAAGTAAAAACCATTTGATGGCAGGTTTAATACAGCAAAATGGAATCAAAATATGCCATGGGAATAAGGAAATAAGACAAATTATAAGACTTTTAGTCTATCTTTTTTGTAACTTTTTCATTTTGAGCACTTATTAGATTGCATTTGGTACGGTGATATATTGTAGCCTTCCAGCATTATTTGTACAGTGATTTATCAGGACAGGATTAACTACTGTCAGCAAAACAAGTATTTCAAACAGAAAACTTTGCTTGAATAGATATTTATTAATTATTCAGAATGAAAATATGTTGCAATTCCCATTTTTGGAAAAGAAGTTTTCCATGTTCAGACCCTCACTGAGGCATTTGGGATTAGTTTCTCCTGGACTAGAAATGTCAATTTCATCCTAATTTTTAAAGATACCTTCCCCATTTCATAGACAATAACCACAAATGCCTTTCTCTTTCTTTCTCTTTTTATCCATTTTCTACTTGTCCACCAATCTCATCACCACAGACCATCCAAAGGTCAAAGCCAATCCAAATGGTCTTTTCACCTCTCAGATTTATGAATGTTTCTTTTTAGGACTTCAGTATCTTGTTGACTTTTGGAGTAGGAATAAACCTGCTATGGTTCTGATTTTGTTGGCTTAAGTGGTATATGTGGGTTTTGGACCTGAGACCAGGGTGCTGCAGGGATCTTGTGCTGCAGAGGTTTTGTGTCCACAACACAATGCTACAGATCCAAGAGCTTGTCTGTGATCATCTGTGCTATGTATTTGTTAACATCTGTTGATTCCACGGGTAGTCAGAGCAAAGACACATTCAGGAGGTGGTTCATGGCACCTAACATTAAATATCCTAAATTTAATATCCCTTAAAGATGCCAAGGTATCTCCTTTTACTAAAGATGGACCTTCTGAAAACTGACCTCTGGTTGGAAATTAGTCTAACCCTGGTGCCAGCCTCAGCACTGGGAAGTGGTCACAAGCAGCACTGCTTGTGCCAGTGCCTCAATTTTCCCTTCCAGTTTGACTGTTCTGCGAAGGTCTTGCTGCCAACCCTAGATTCCCAGTTGGCAAAGCCATTGGCCAGCGGGTAGGGACCTCAGACAGGGAATTCCCCCTTCCTCACTGCAGACAAAGCTTTGCCAACGCTGGCAGATGGCAGCCAGAGTGGGCAGCAGGGAATACCCTTTGAAAGCAACTCCTGAAACCCCTTTCAACTAACCAGTTGTATGGCAAAGCATTTGGACACAGTGAATAATTGGAAGGGCAGAACTGAGAGAATTAAGGGCCAGCCCAGTGATTTATGTGTTGTTCAATGTCGAGGAGACAACTTCGATGCTAATTTCCACCTGGCTCTGAACAAGGGTGATGGATGTGATGCAGAATGGGCCAGAAATATTGCACATAGACAGATAGCTCTGGGTGCAGGGTGAGGCTCTGCAGTGGGAGGGAGACCTGAGCTTTGGAGTTTGGGTCGTGCTTTGGCTCTGCTTCCCAACACAAGACATAGCGATCCTGTCACTGCTAGGATCTGGAAAAGGTCCAGACTGGGAAGCAAACCAGCCACCAGCCACTGGGATGATTGGGATAGCCACTCATTCATGCTGGGGCTCAAGGGCTGTCCACCCTACAAATAAGCTGTCCAAGCTCCCTTTTGCTGGCCTCAGCTCTCTGTGAAGGTATTTGGAGCTCTCAGAAATAAATGTTGGCACATAGCAACTGCTGCTGTCTCAGTCACCATCCACCTACTCCACACCTAATCTGACATGCTGTTTCTGTTGTCTCAGCTGTTTTCTTCAGGTGGACATGTTCAGCTGAGTTTGTGATGCATGACCAACACCTTCCTCCAGAACAGATCAAAAACTCCATGTGCTTTGGGCTCGGCATTTAGGATTCAAAGTGACTGGCTGAAACCATTTGTTCCCTTTTCTTGTTCTTCCTCCCGTTTCTTTCCACCAGGCCACTCTGCTGTCTTTCCATGGCTCATTGGAACTAGATGATCTTAAGGTCCTTTCCAGCCCTAGCCATTCTATGATTCTACGTCTATAAAGCACAGAGCTCAGCCACAGCACCGGAAAATACTCCTCCTACCTAGAACACATCTCATACTCATCCCTGGATATTTTGCAAGTAGTTAAATGAGAGCGAATGAAATCTGGGGCAGAACTTTGTATACTCTGATGTTGGGGCATGTGTGATATATATTTGGACCAAGTAATGTACCTGGCGCAAGTTTAATCCCTCAGTTATTCAGCATTCAGAACTGCTCACAAAGAGACTTGATATTGCATCTTCTTCCACCTGAGGGGATGCTGATGTCTGTGCATAGGTGGTTTAATTATTCTCATTTGTCTCGGCTTGTTTCTTTAGATCAACCCAGTGACAGGGCCTCGTGAAGGTGGGACCAAAGTGACCATCCGTGGGGAGAACCTGGGGCTGGAGTTCAGAGATATTGCATCTCATGTTAAAGTGGCCGGAGTGGAGTGCAAACCGCTGGTGGAAGGGTACATCCCAGCAGAGCAGTAAGTTGGGTGTGTGGCAGACAGTGGGCCACAGTACACCTAGTACAACAATCATTGCTACCTGTAGGGTCTTCTAAGGAGTCCATTTCACCCAACCTTGGAAGGGATGAATGGAAGATGCCATTCCTACAGTGCAGGAGCTAATAATCCATTTATTACCGTATTTGGATTGCACATTTAGATAATCCTCATGGCCCTGAAGTTATCCTCTGTTTTTCGCATAACACAAGGATGTTCAATACCAGTTTGGGGGGCAGCAGTCCCAAGAAGCAGCTTAGCACATGCAGGAGACATCATTAAGCCTTACAGCTGCAAAGTTGTCCACCATGCAAGGCTGGACAGAGGGACCCCTGGGGTCAGACCTCAGCCCAGCATTGTCTGTATATTTAAGTGAAACTATGTGGATTTACACCAGCTAATCATTTACACCAGCTGAAAGATGGTAGATATAGATGAGCTCTTAGGCAGAAGTTCTTCCCTGTGAGGGTGCTGAGGTGCTGGCACAGGGTGCCCAGAGAAGCTGTGGCTGCCCCATCCCTGGCAGTGTTCAAGGCCAGGTTGGACACAGGGGCTTGGAGCAACCTGCTCTAGTGGAAGGTGTCCCTGTCCATGGCAGGGGGTTGGAACTGGATGAGCTTTAAGGTCTCTTCCAACACGAACCATTCTGTGGATTTGATTTTATAATTCCATGATTTGTCTCACCAAAGGCCAACAGCCAAAAGCCACCACTCTTTAAAGAATCACTTAGTCCACACTGTGGTTCCTAGGTTGGGAAGAAGAGGATGGGTTAAGTCTACAGTCCATTCCCCAGCACTGTGGGCTGTTTGCTCCAATTCCATCTTACCCAGACCACCCAAACCATCATTTAAACCTTACTTCTGGTTCACCTTTTCTCCACAGGATAGTGTGTGAGATGGGGGAGGCCAAGCCCAGCCAGCATGCCGGATTTGTGGAAATCTGCGTGGCCGAGTGCAAACCAGAGTTCATGGCCAGGTCTTCACAACTCTACTACTTTATGGTAAGCTCCTGCAAAAAGTTCTCCTTGGCCTTGAAGGTCCTCAGTCCCTTGTCCCCTTTGCTACATCTATCCATTGTCCTTGGCCACATTCAGACTCTGAGCTCTTCACTGCTGTTCTGAATGCAGCAATTTCCTTTCTTTTTCATTTCAAACTCTTGTTACGAACAAAAATAGCTTGCCTAATTAATGTTTTAACAATCTAATAATAGTCCAAATTATTAGCCCAATTACAGTTACATACAGTCATGTTCCAAATTAGTACAGAAAATCCTCATTAATAGTTAAAAAATGCTATAAAAAAGGAAAAGAAAAAAAAAACCTTCCCTAGTACCTTACTTCTTCTCCAGGGTGTGATGCTCATCCTACCAGCATTCCCCCAGGCCCTACAGCTGAAGGAACCAGTGTCTTCCAGGAGAAACATGGGGGTTGACACTAGTCATCATCATCGTGAAGTCTTCCCTGGGATGGGTGTGATGTCCATGGTGGGGTTTCTTCCTCCTCACTCTTGGGGTATCTTCCTCCCCTTCTCCCTGGTCCCCAGCACCAGTGGCAGCGCTGCCCAGTGCCCAGCCCGGGCACACAAAGGGCTGGTGTTTGCTGGGCAGAGCCTGCCCGGGGCAGCAGCCCTTGGCCATGTCAGGTGTCCTCAGCCCTGAGCTCAGACAGGTCAGGCACGAGGCCCTTGGCCACAAGACACTTGTGACCACAGGGACACCCAGCTCAGGGCATGGTGAACACAGAGACATCCTGAGTCCTTGTGATGGTGTGTTAGTGCAAAGCCCATGGCCTTCTGTTAGCAAGGACAAAAATTCACATTTACTGGGCTACAGGCAGTCACCATAGCAATGGTAGGTGTTTCTGCAAGATGTAGCATTGAAGAAATATTTGAATTAAATGGTGTTTTGGTTGTCCAGAAGCAGCATTAGATCAGGAGAGACTAGTTCACCGTTCAGGCTTCCAGTAAGCTGTACAGCACCACTGGGGTTTAGTGCAAGTGGGAAACTGTTTTGGGTGCTCTATGGTGTAACGATAGACACCAGCAAGATTGAACTTCGGTTAGCTTTTAAAGGTGGGTGGTTTGGAGACAGGACTTAGCCATGAGGAATTTGGAGTTGAAATCAGAAGTCCCTAGGGATGGCGACACACATAAGTTCCACTCAGCGTGGGCTGATGGCACTTGGAGAGCAGCCACACTCCTCCATTTAGATTGCTGAGGCTGGCAAACTGGCTTTTTATGCTGTCTGTGGGGACATTAGCTTGCAAAGCAGTCAGAGGGGCTCTAGGCCTGATTCCACCCTATACTGGTGCAAGTTCAGCTTGAGACTATCTCTTTGCTGTGGTGAAATTGAAGAGCAAAGCCAAACACATGTTGTCCGCTCAACTTGCTTTTTTTGCTCCCTTCTGACAATGCTCTTTGTCCAAGAGACCTGCTTGTTCCTCAAATGCCCCTTGTCCTCGGAGGGACATGCAAGCATTTCCTGGCCTTGATCTGTGCAGGTTTGAAATGGCCTCTTTGTTCCCATCGAAAGCTCTCAACTCCTGCAAGTGAATGGCTCCTTCCTGGGCATATCCCAAGCATCTTTTTAAGGTAAAGGGAACTGGTAATGAATGCAAAATCTTATATTTCTCCCTTGAGCTACAGAAATTCCTCTATTCTTTGTATTTTCCAATGTCACTCAGGTGGTGGGGGCAAAGAAGCATCTTAAGAGATAGCCCCCATTGGGCATACAGAAGGGTTCTTTCCAGGACAATACACTTCAGCGTGTCACCTTTGCTACCCTTGGAATTACTGTCTGATTTTGATCATCTGTGTCTATCAGTGACAACTTTTCCCTCTGCTTGCTGGCTTTCCTGCTGCCACCTACCCCAGCCATGCATGAGCATGAAGTCAACAGGGTTTTCTCCGCTGAATACCTCGATACCTTCGTGCTAGACAGAATAATACAGATGCTCTCCAGCCTGCCCGTCACATGCTCTTTCCCACATCCATTGTTTTCATAACAGGAGCTGTGTTTGTTGGTGTGATTTGGATTTCTCCAATGCTCCTGCCGGGATTGTAGAGATGTTATTGCAGGCGTCACAACGTGCCTTGGCATCCTGCAGTGGTGGGTGGCAGCTTGAAGGGAAGGAAGATGTTTGAAAACAAAGGAAGGGCATCACATGGGAGATAAATGTCACTTTCTGATGCATGGTAAATCCAGTGGAAAATTGCTTTTCAAAAGATGGGTAGCAAAACAGGGTCACATTTGGCCAGTAGGTTCAGCCTTCCCTTCTCCTGCAAGAATTCAAAGAGATGATGTTTTGAACTCAACAGAGTATTTCATTTCGGTGTTCTAAAAAAGAGGCAGCTTAGTTTAGAGATGCTAGAACAGTTCTCCACATTTCTAGCCAGAACTTTTACATTCAAAATGCTGTTAGTTTGCTTTAAACTCATCTGTGATCAAAAATGCAAATTGCATTAGAGAGCACAGTAAGCCAAAAGGGAAACAAAGCATTTGGTTGCAGGCTGAAATGAAATCTATAATGAAATTAAATTTATAATGATCTAAATGAGAAGAATTATTTTCAGCTATTCATTTTGTTGCTATGATAATTTCCATGGTCTTTCAATCAATAAAATTTTCCCTTCACTTTTCAATTCAGATACTGAAGCAAGTTTGCCTTTATTCTGGCTTTGGATGAGCGTATTAGGCTCAGTGCAGGTGATGTGGCTACTTTGATTGCAACTCTTCTGGGTCTGCTCCTAAAATCCTCTTCCAGGTTAGCATTTGCAACAGGTCTCCCTTCCATCATTCCCTTCCCACTGCTATTGTTGAACCTATAGAAAGGAAACACAGGTACACGCGCTGTGTGTGTCACATCTTGCTCTGCCCTTGTCCCAAGGAGAAACGAATTGGGAACCAATCTCTTAATATGCTCCATGAGGTCAGTTTAGACACAGCTCTGATGGCAGCTTCTCTGTGTACAGCGTGTTTGGAGGAGGTATTGGAGGAAAGAGAAGGGTTGGGGAGCAGAGGAAAGTAGACAAGCTCCTAGGAAGGTACAGAAGATGTCCTGTCCTCTTACCCTCATTGTCCACTTCAGCCTATTACAGATCCACCAGACCCACTTGCATTTTCCATCACCAGCAAGGAAATGGTCAATAGTCTGGAGGCTGAGTTTCACGGCAAACATGCTGTGCAATATTGATGAAGGCCACTGTGAATAATTAATGGTTTATTGCAACTTTGAAAGCTGAGCCACAAATCCTTTTGTAAGCTCGGCACGAGACACAGCAGCGGTTTAGCAAGGAGCGTTGCTGAGGTAGCTCTGGTCTGCCAGGATCCTCAAAAGGGCATGGCTACATTTACCTACCTCTGAGGAGAGGGAATAAAACCCACCGAGGAGTGGGCTTAGGGTCTTTAACTCAAGTGTTCCTCTATGGTTTGTAGCTGTTGTGCACCAGGTTGGCCATTCTCAACCCATTTTCTCACAGCAACAGCAGTAATGGGCTGGTGGGGGTGGCCATCAATAAGGCATTAAAGAGGAAATGCCATCAGAGCTTGAGGTGGTACCCTAAATGAAGAGGAGCACTACATACTGAACTGCATATTTTGCATCTACATACTCTTCCTGCATCTTTTGCATCTACATACTGTTCCTGCATCTTTTATCCCAATAATAGCTGTTAGAGAATATTAGAAAAGTATAAAAACAGTTTCCAAACCATCCTGTCAAAACCAGTCAACTTTAAACACAAGAACTGTCCGGCTCTGACAGCAGATTTTACTACAGAGCTGTATGTCTGATTTTCATGTTCAGCCCTTTCTCCATGAGGCAGCTGCATTTAGAACAAAAGCAAGGTGGAAACCTTACTGCTGTTCTTCAAAATGATTACCCAGAGAGGGTCAGGGACAGAGAGGGATCTGTGTGTGTGAAAGAGGGAGCTGTGGTGTGTGTCAGGTGGGCTTATAAACATGGATCCAAAGCTCAATGAGGTGACCGCGCGGTGCACCTACTTGTTCAGAGGAGCTGAGAAGAGCTTTGAGCATTTGTGTCATCATTCTTAAAGAGGAGGGAGGTGGAAATATTCTTCATTTAAATGCATATAGTAGCTTTTCACTTGGGACTGAATAGAAAGTTTTTCTATTAAAATGCAAATGAAAGAATAAACTGTAACTCCAAATTTCTCCCTGAAAATGGATGTCTCCTCTCTGCATTGTGGTAGCAGGGTGATCCATGCCTTCAGAATGCAAGTGTTTTATCTTGATTTGGAAAAGAACAGAGAGAAGGGGAGTAAGAAAAAGAGGTTTGAGATTTGGGGCCCCTAAAAGAATCATCCCCTTTTTTTGCTATATTAGTGCAGCACTGTGTTGTGTTTGGAAGAGAGGCTTGGAATATCAGCAGAGAAAGGAAAAAGGAGTTCATGTGGACAGTGCTCCTTTTGTGGCTGTAGTATTTCAGAGTACATCTCAACATGAGCACCACCATGCAGGACACTCATGAGTACTAGACTGTCTCAGCATCCAAGTATGATAAGAGAGAAATATCTGGGGTCATGAGGTGGGCACGTGTGAGAGACAAGACATGAGCTCAGATGCTCTGCTAAATCACAGCTCTCCTCAGTTCCAAGGAAAAAAGCCCATGAACACAACAGCAGTTTTTAGGCATCTCTTTGGAGCTGTAGAGCAGATTCTGTTGCCTTCCCAGATCAGTAGGGTCCAGAGCAATCTTTTCATCACTTGTGAGCTTCACAGTTCGTAGATGGAAAGTCCCCATCAAGATCTAATCAGCCAGTTCAGGACCCAGTTTATTTTGCAGAGGTGGTGTTGCATGATGGCAAAGACAACACCTGAGCTGTGTTAAACAAGCAATGGAGATGGGAGATCATGGCTGAAGCTGCTCCAGGCCTGGGACTGACTTTGCAAGCAGAGTTTTTCTGAGATGGGCCAAGGGTGGTCTTGATTTTGCAGCGGTAAGGAGAACAAATGGGGTTAGGTCTGCATTCATCCCACCAACTTGACATTCAAGCAGGGTAACTATGTTAAGACTGGTATCAACCCTAGGCTCCTCCATTGACTAGAAGAAATGGTCATCTTCTGAAGTCCACCTAACACATGATTAATCCCTGAAGGTACCTGCCTCTCTCCATCTCTGAAATGCTTCTCTGCTGTGCTTTCAACATGACCTTTTGCCTTCACAGACTCTTACCCTCTCTGATCTCAAGCCGAAGCGGGGACCAGTATCGGGTGGCACCCAAGTGACAATTACAGGCAACAACCTCAATGCAGGCAGCAATGTCATCGTGACCTTTGGGCGACAACCCTGCCTCTTCTACAGGTAAAGATGAGTCCTTCCTACTGTACATGCCTGAGTCTGAAGATGTGAGCGATTACAGTCGAGACACTTCTGTCCCTGTCCCTCAAGCACCTCCTTTGCCTATGGCCGTGTCTATTCATTCAGCAATGGGACTTTTGCATTCTGTACCATGCACATCCTTGCTGTGCATGTTTTGGGGTGGGAGAACAGGATTTATTTCATTGTTTTGATCTGTATTTTATGTGGTTTTTTCCATGACTCCTTGTCAAATTTCACTACAATTCTCCATGGTCCTTTGTTTTGTTACTTGCTCAGAGACTATGTTGTTTAAAAGATCCATTTTCATGTCTCTGCTTTAACAGAGGTGTCAGAGAAAATCTGACAACATCGATTCTAAGTATTAAAACATCTCCCTTTTACCCCAGAATAGTCCTGTAGTGCTAAGAAATGGATGATTTGCCACATTTTAGCTCTGGGTTGGCTCCTGTTCAATCGCAGTTCAGAAAAGCTTAATGTCAATGTTACCTGCTGAATGTTCCCTGATCCCTGTGAGAATGAGCCTGAATCCCATTCCCAGAGGCTCCCGCAGCTCAGAACTACCCAGTGCAACATGTTTTGCTGCCAATATCAGTGGAGGCTGAAGGTGAAGTTGGCACATTAGTCCCAGTGTATCCTTGGCAGAAGAAGGGCTCATTCACAGAAGACCTGGGACCACTGACTTGGGGCAATGCCCTTCATTCTCCTGGCTGGGGGGATCCTGTTTATCTGCCTGTCATGGCTGTGGTGTGATTTAGCATCTATAATTCAGGAGGGGGAAGTCACAGCTTGTGATTTAGAAGACCAAGAGGGAACCCCAGCTGCTTGAAGATTCTTATTGAAGAGACTGGGGAGTTTTAGGAAGGATTGAGCTTGGTCTTTCATGGGAATTTGGAGAGCACTTGGAGGAAGCAGTCAGTGAAGTGAGTTTCTTGCTGCAAGGGAAGGATGCACCTTGCTTTGTGCTTTCTAGGAGTATAAGATGAGGCTGCATCATGAATCACAAGTCTGGGAAAATTTAGGATGTTTAGAGCCTGGATTTTTGGCTTTTTATGAAATGTTCAGACCTGGAGCGGGCTTTGAGCCCCAGCCAAAAGGAAAGGTTTATGCAGAATCCTCTTTGAGTCTAATCATAAAATGCTTCCCACTATGTTAGCACCTTCCATGCAAAGGCCCCAGGCACACTGCAAACTGCGCTTAAACAAAACTTACAGTCTTAATGCAAAGTTAACTTTATTATCCCAGACTGGAAAGCTAAGGTGCAAACACCCCTCTTTATGAGCTGCTGCTGAATATGACTGCAGGCAGGAAGGAAACATCCATCAGGCATTTAATCACACAAAAATACCTGTGGAGAGTGGTCTGGTTTGGACTTCCCTTGGGGTTCAGTTTTCACTCTGCAACATGAGAAATTATGGCTTTTGGGGTTTTATTTAAAGTAGTGAATAGGCAATGTCACTTCCTCAGGTAAATCTGTTACACTACTCACAGTGTATTTCTGTAGCAGTGAGTCCCACCACTTCACAGCGCATAGGTTAAGGTCACAGGACATATGAATAAGTAGCTGGGCTCTCTTTGGAACCGTGTTTTTTTGCTGCTGGTGGCATCTGGTTTATATTTACTTACTTCTGCTCACAGGAGATCCACCAAACACATTGTCTGTAACACCACTGCCTCAGATGAAGGCTTTGAGAAGGTGAAGGTGTCTGTGAGAGTGGACAAGGCCAAAATACATCAGGAGTTGCAGTATGAATATGTAGAGGATCCGACTATCCTGCGGATCGAGCCTGAGTGGAGCATCTTCAGGTAAGCATCCCATGGACACCACCTAAGACCTCCCATGGTTTTCTAATGCAACACTGGTGTGTTCATATTGGTTCTTGATATAGAAGAGTACCTGCCAAGCATTTGTGTTCACTGAGAAATAGATTTGCAAAATCCAACTGCAAATGGTCACCATAAGCTCGTCTTGGTTTTATGCTTTAATTACAAAGGTAGGTGGTTAGGACAAGGGGGAATGGGTTCAAACTTAAACAGGGGAGATTCAGGTTAGATATAAGGAAGAAATTCTTTATTGCTAGAGTTGTGAGGCACTGGCACAGGTTGCCCAAGGAAGCGGTGAATGCTCCATGCCTGGCAGTGTTCAAGGCCAGACTGGACAGGGCTTGGAGCAACCTGCTCTAGTGGAAGGTATCACTGCCCATGGAGGGGGTTGGAACTGGATGATCCTAAGGTCCTTTCTAACACAAACCATTCTATGCTTCTCTGAAGTCTCCAACATAGTGTTGAAGCTTTCTCCCTTTTTACTGCAGCCCACGGTTTATCTCCAGCACCAAGATTCTCCGTGTCTGAGTAATATTACAGACCACTGGTGCTGGTTAAACTAGAATCATAGAATCATAGAATCATAGAATCATGGAATCATAGAATAGTAAGGGTTGGAAAGGACCTTAGGATCACCTAGTTCCAACCCCCCTGCCATGGGTAGGGACACCTTGCACTAAACAATGTGGTCCAAGGCTCTGTCCAACCTGGCCTTGAACACCGCCAGGGATGGAGCATCCACAGCCTCCCTGGGCTACTAATCATAAAATGCTTCCCACTACGTTAGCACCTTCCATGCAAAGGTCCCAGGCACACTGCAAACTGCACTTGAACAAAACTCTACAGTTTTGTTAGGGGTACTACACGTTTGTATCCCTAAAAGCTGCAATTCCTAATGCTTCTGGTCACGGCTGTGTTTCAGGCCTCATTGGGCTGGCTCCACAGCTTTGCATGGCAGCAGGACCAGTCACTGACATCTTAAACCCAGGTATGAATAACTGTGCTTAGACTTAGAGAGGTGAATCTCCCTTGTGTTTGCAAGCAGCAGTTCCTACCTTTTCCACAGCCTTCATGGACTTGTTGGCTAAGGACTAAGCATTGCTTGTTTGGCTGTCATGCCTGGAAGCTCCAGGGCTGTCTCCTGAGATGAGACACAAAGGGAGCCCTGGTCCCTGCCTCATCAAACAGCCTTTCTCCTTGTTAGCCATCCCTGTTTCTCTTCACCCCATTGATGCTGCTTTGGTGAATTCAGAGGGTTCAGATGAAGGTGTCTGAGAGGAGCATTTGCCCTGGTTGTGGACAGCGTCAAAGTGACACCCAAATGCTCTCAGAAGCCTGCCGAAATGGCCTTGGGAAGAGAGAAATTGGCCATTAAATGCTTTGTTATTCCCTTGGAAAAGGTACAAAATAAGAAATCTTATCCTCCCCTCATTCATCCACAGCAGCTCTCTGCTTCCCTGTCAAGCTGGACTGATTGAAGTAACTGGGGATTAGGAGCAGGGCTTGTAAATCCCCTCAGTTCAGCTCCCATCCAGAAGCTGTTTTCACAAATCAATTAGTGCCTTTAATTTCCATGAAGGAATTTACTGATTCAGCCGGATTGAATCTTTGCACATTGGGCTTGAAGCTTTAGTGTCTGGATTTTCCATTTGGGGGGTTATTTTCAGGCAGAGTTCAAGTTATCAGTGAAATGAGAAATTGCTTCACTCCCTTCCTTATTAAAGTGAGTTCAGGGCCGGTTAAAAGGTGCAGGATTGACAGCCCAGGAGAGTGAATTCCCTTAGTATCCCCAGGAAAGTTGCATCAAGGGGAACTTCCTCTGCTTGGCCTCAGGTCACAGAATGGTTTGGATTGGAAGGGATCTTAAGATCATCTAGTTCCAACCCCTTGCCATGGGCAGGGACACCTTCCACTAGAGCAGGTTGCTCCAAGCCCCTGTGTCCAACCTGGCCTTGAACACTGCCAGGGATGGGGCAGCCACAGCTTCTCTGGGCACCCTGTGCCAGCGCCTCAGCACCCTCACAGGGAAGAGCTTCTGCCTAAGAGCTCATCTCAATCTCCCCTCTGTGAGGTTCAAGCCATTCCCCTTGTCCTGTCCCTACAGGCCCTTGTCCAAGGCCCCTATCCAGGTTTCCTGTAGCTCCTTTAGGCACTGGACCTGCTCTAAGGTCTCCCCTTCAGGAGCCTTCTCTTCTCCAGGCTGAACCAGTCCAGTTCTCTCAGCCTGGCTCCAGAGCAGAGCTGCTCCAGCCCTCGCAGCATCTTCATGGCCCTAACCTTAACCAGACCTACGCACTTTCATTCCATTTCTTGTGCACTTTCAAATCACTCTGAAGGTTCACAACCTCGGAAGAGGGTGCAGAGAGAGAAGATGCAATATCCAGGATTTTACACTACGGTATACCATAGTGTCAAGGACAGCTTTAAGCACTATAGCTGTTAGCTGTGGAGCTCCATCCAGCAGGTCGTGATGGAGACAAGCATTAGTGTAAGGCCTCCACACAGAGCTGGATGAAAGTGCATCCAACTCCAGTCCTGAGAATCAAGCAAGAAATAAAATAGTCAAGACACGTGGATCTGGAGATGGATGGAGGATGCTGTTACTCAGTATATTTGCTACGTGGTATAATTCATTAAAGCAAATCCACTGTGCTTCTCTGATTCATCACTCCTGGCTGTGGGGCTAAGCTGTTTGGAGGGATAAATGATTGCTACTAAACCAGCTTTGCAAAATTAGTGAATGAATGTACCGAGCCTGGCTTAAAACCTTCTCAAGTGCCATTTTCCAAGACAATAAAGAAAAGATTATTGCTAATTCACTCCCATAACCAAAAAAAAAAGAAAGACAATCCCACTGGGCTGGCAGGTAACTTGAATTTTATGAGGCTGCGTTAATACTTTTGATCTGGGTTTGATTTGAGTAACGTCTGGGAATTATCTGAGTCTGCAGATAGAAGATTATGCTCAGAGCTTTTGGGATAATAAGGAGTTAAATTAAGGAAGCTCATAGTCTTGGCACCTCTGTCATTTTGCTGGGCAGCAACATGTCACCGTGCTCTGATCCTACCTGGTTGAGAAGTCACCATGACTGGGCATTCAGCTGCAGACACGAAAGGCAATGGTTGGTGGGTCTCATGCAAAGGAACAGTTTTATGTGCTTGATTTGCAAGCCAGAGAGGATTTGGGGGTGATTTTGTGTCTTCAACCCCTCTCTGATCTGTGGCTGTGCTTAGTAACTGTGATCTGAGCCTTCAAGCTCGGTTTCCAAACCAAACAGAGAATTTTTAACACATGGGTTTAAAACTGTGTGCACAGACTTGGTTGATTAAATAAAAGGATTTCTGTATATATACACTCACTCATATATCTGTACATATGCACACACGTTTCATACGTCTGGAACATGTAAAACTTTCAGCTGAGTAAAGATACAAAATCCTTTCTAGTTTGAGGCAGAAGAGATTAATAATAAGAAGAAATAATAACAAAAAATATAAAAGCTCACAGCCAAAAATCCAGAAGGACCAGGACAGTGGAGAAAGAACAATTGGTTTATACACTTCTCTTCTGGTTTCTGGTGAGCGACCTCTCCCTGGGCAGGGGGGTTGGAACTAGATGGTCTTTAGGTCGTTTCCAACCAAAACCATTCTATGATCCTATGATTTCAAGAATACTTAGTATGAAGCTGACTTTTGGGGAGAGGGTATTTTTTCTGCAAGGCAGAAAGGAGGAGATCTCTTGTAAGTGGATGTGTGACTTCAGAAGAGATCCCCTGTGCATTCAAGAAAACTCAACCACCCAAGCAGATCTTATGGAAATGTCAAAATGTGGTTTTGCCCCATAAAGTTTCCCATTAGAAATTTCCCATCGCAGCAGATGGTTTCAGACAGCAAGAACTTGAGATACTCTGCAAAACTCAAGGTCAAATGTTGTCCTTAACATGGATCAGTCTGTACAGGCATTACTTGAATGAAAAACTATAAAGAACCTCTCAGAGAAATGTCACAGAATGTAGGAGCATCTGCCTAAAGATACCAGTGTGACAATCTCTTTAATCTCTTTAACAGAACTTGTGTCTCAAGACTTCAAATTTACAGGCTTCTTAGTCACACTGGCGATGTTTAAAGTAGTAGGTACTTAATCCAGGTCTAATTTAGATGAGATATTAGGAAGAATTTCTTCCCTGTGAGGGTGGTGAGGCGCTGGCACAGGGTGCCCAGAGAAGCTGTGGCTGCCCCATCCCTGGCAGTGTTCAAGGCCAGGTTGGACACAGGGGCTTGGAGCAACCTGCTCTAGTGGAAGGTGTCCCTGCCCTTGGCAGGGGCTTGGAACTGGGTGAGCTTTAAGGTCCCTTCCAACCCAAACCATTCCGTGATTCTATGATTTTATTCTTTGGTCCTGAAGCCAGAAAGCATGCATAGGCCTCATCTGTACCACCTGTGATCTTTCCTCCTTCAAAAGCAGTTTAGCTTCACCTATCCTGCTTGTTGGGGGTGCTCCCTGACCCTTGCTATCCCTTGAACCATAACCGGCCATTGCCTGGGCTACTACTAACAGCCTATCAGCGTCTATGGCCACCAGCCAGTGTCTGATCTTATGTTCTGGCTATCTGGTTTATCAGTGTGGATTTAACTAGAGGGGCTGAAGCACAGTCCCAGTTGGCCATGGCCAGCTCACTGAAACCTGGTGACTGTCCTGCTGAGCAGAGAATGTATTTGCATTCACTCCTACCCTCCTCTGATTAATAATGGAAGATAAATGAGGAACATGGAAAACAAAGGTCAGGAATGGGGGTGATCTGTTGGCCAATACAAGCTTCTTCCTGACAGTATGTTTATTCTCTGGTGTTTTCTCATCTATAACGCACTTGTTTCACCTTTCGTGTGTGCAGGTTTACCTGGAGGCAGGAAGGGGATTCTGAGCTTTCTTTTTCCAATCCCACTGTTTTCTACATGACCTCCCATTCTCAGCAGAGTGCTCCAGGAAATAAGTTGCAGCCTGGACAGTTTCCAAAGGGAGTTATGGAGGCAGGTGCTGAAACCAATGAGAGCACTCCTCACCTTGGGAAACATTCAGGAATGGGGGTGTCCATTGATGACATTTCCTCATCCTGTGCTTTCTTGGATAACTATTCCCACTTCAACCCTTGCATCACGTTCCCTCCACCACAATGCTGAAAAGGGAGAGCTCACGCTGGTAGAGCAATGCTGTTTCTAGTTGGGATGGTCAAAGCAGCCAGTGGTGAACCTTTCCCCTTAACACAGCGTTCAAAGCCAACCCATGCAGCAGCTCCTTCTAAAGCCTGGGAATGCTCCTTCACAGTTTCCTTCCTCCTTCTCCTCCTCTCCCTAAAGTCCCACAAAAAGCACTGCTGGCTGCAGCTGGAAGAGGCAAGGGAAAGGAAAGAAGGTTGTTTCTGAAAGCTATTTCCTTCAGGTGACAGTGGTTGCAGTAAATCCATCCACATCTCCCCATCGTAAGCCGGGGTGAAATAGATGTTATAAAAGTGAGAAAATCCACCAGGAGATGGTTGTGGCTTTTGTGAATTGGGTTTCTCAGAAGACTAGTCCTTGTCTGAGCAAAGGGACACAGTGACTGGAAATCTCTGTTCTGTCATATGTTGGATCTGACACACACAGCCTGGGTCACCAAAAGGAAACCAAGCAAGTGCCTTGTGCACACCAAAGCTGAAGACTTCAGCTGTGACATGGTTTAGGGTGAGGCATCCTTGTCCATGGCAGGGGGTTGGTCTTCAGGTCTTTTCAAACCCAATCCATTCTATGATTGATTCTTCTAGATGCTGCAGGCCCACGTTCCCTGGCAGCACTGAAGTGTCTTCACTGAGGCAGCATAATCTTATTCAGGGTGATGTTTTTATAGCAGGTTTAATGCGCAAGATGGGACTACAGACTTCAACCAAGTTAGCTCTGAATTCTCAAGAGCTGCTTGCGCGGGATCGTGCCTATGAGTGTTTTTTTGGGCTCCTTTCCTTTAGTGATATAGCAGATACAGCCTGTGGACCATTCTGAAGAGCCCCTGTTAAATTTCCCACTCTTCTTCTCATTACTGAAGATTGTGATTGCTGAGTCCTAACAAGGAAAAACACCCAAATGCTGCTTGATGTGACAGATTTAGCAAGAATATAGGTTTACTTTTTTCTTCCCTTATGAATGAATGAATGAATAAAATTGCTTGCTTTGGTTTGTTTTCCCTTCCTATGGGACTATGAGATATGGTCAGATCATTTGCAATCAACATTTAGGAATACCATTGCTAGTTCAATCAGTCCTGATATTTATTAAGCTAAGTTCATGCTTTTCTTCCATTTCTTCTTCTCTAGTGGCAACACGCCCATTGCAGTGTGGGGAACTCATCTAGACCTTATTCAAAACCCTCAGATCCGGGCCAAGCACGGTGGAAAGGAACATGTCAACGTGAGTATGACTGCTGAGCTGGGAATGGGGCATGTCCAGGGTGGTGACTGGGGCTGGCTAAACTGCTCTGCAGGTTGACATCTCCTACTGCATCCAGAAAAGAGGGCATGGCTTGCTTTCAGAAGGATTAGCTCTCCATGAGGGGTAATCTCTCTCCAGGAAGGAGCACTGGACAAAAAAGGGAACAGAGAGAGGTATCATGAAGGGTTGTTCAGCTCCAGTGTCTGCTGAGCCTTTCTTCTCTTGGCTCAAGGTTACCTGTCCTCTCTATTGGCCTGTGTATAACCTGTGTTAGTATCAGTTATACCTGTGCATAAGTAGACCTGTACTCAGGTTATTAGCTGAGTGTGCTGGGATCAGAAAATACTGTGATTAATACTCTTTGGTACTACTGTGTCCACTCCCTGAACTATTTGGGATCCTGCAGCAGCATATTGAGGTTTATCCAGCTAAATTTACAGCCTAATTCAGCTCTCAGTGACCACTGAGGAATCAGAAGCAACTCTGTGGAGGCCAGCAGAGCTTGACCAAGGTCTGGGTGGACAATTCACTTGGAAGGAGCCAGTTACCAATAGCTGCTGAGCAGCTCCAGATAGAGCTGCAAAAGGTGTGAGTTTAGCGCCTCCAATTAGAAGACTCGGGAGCAGGCAGCACTTGCACCTACAGTAGGTTGGAGGATGGGACCATGCAACAGGGGAGATTTAAACAGGGGAGATTTTGGGCCTTAAACAAGGGAGATTTAGGTTAGATATGATGAAGAAGTTCTTCCCTGTGAGGGTGGTGAGGCGCTGGCACAGGGTGCCCAGAGAAGCTGTGGCTGCCCCATCCCTGGCAGTGTTCAAGGCCAGGTTGGACACAGGGGCTTGGAGCAACCTGCTCTAGTGGAAGGTGTCCCTGCCCATGGCAAGGGGTTGGAGCTGTGTGAGCTTTAAGGTCCCTTCCAACACAACCAGTCTATGATTCTATGATTCTAAGAGCATCCTAAAAGGTGTTGCCTATGCATGGGCACTTCCTGGGACCAAGCATGAAAGAGCATCCCAGAAGAAAAAGGCTCCAAAAATGAAAAACAGATGGATTCTCAGATTTTAAGATTAATCCATGGGCTTTCCACCCAAGGTTCTCAAAGCACTTTGTGGGCATCAAAATAACCTACTGCCACATGAACAATGGTGAAACTGTGGTAGACCCAAAAAGAAAATACAGGAATATATGAGGTAGATTCATTTGCATCTGCAGTTTGCAGATGGAGACACCTGAAGTTTGGTCTTATCCCTGCTCTGCCATGAACTCATATCTCCCAAATCCAAAGCAATTTTGTTGCCTCTCACACTATCAGATTCAGGAAATTTCTGTTGAGATTGGTTTCTGGGTCTGGTGTAAATCTTGACTGACAATCTCCTTCCTAGTCCCTCATGAACTGATTATGCATATTCACAGGTATCCTTTAGAATGTGTTGTGTTTCTTGGTACAGCACCACCAAACACTTCTCCAGCTTTCCTGCAGAATTAGAAGCCTGCATGACTTCACCTTATTCTTCCAGCAGACTCCAGCTCTTGCCTGACAGAGTGCTCTCAAACAATCATGCCATTGTGCAGATGATGAAGCCTATTCATCGTCTCACACTTGCCCATGTAGAATTGCCTATCAGTTTTGTGCTGGGAAGTACTCTGGTGCCTATTCTTCCTTGTTACAGCTAAGAACATCTGACTGACTTACTTTACAATATGAAACTAACTGGTCCAACTCACTTAACTCTCTATTGATTTGAACCAAAGACATATTAGCACTTGAGCTATGCTAGCTGTGATAATGAGTGTGCTCTCAGTGCTGGAGGTATCAGACTAACTTGGAGAAGGCTATCTCATCAAGCACAGCTGGGATCCTGCAGGGCTGGTGCTGTTTCTAACAGAGCCTGTTGGTTCATGGTGAGACCAGGATGCATTGTGCTAGCTGCCACAGTATAGAAACATGAAAGCTCAGATCCTGAAGGAGTGCCAGACATCTAATTCTTAGTCCTTTAACATGGGAGAAAGGGTAAAACACCTTTCACAATCTATTACCCATTTCTCAAATACACAAAAAAGCAGGTCTTCAGCAGGGCTGGACCCAAACTCCAAGGTTTCCTGAGACCTACCCTGTTGTCTTCATCTCTCCAGCTTCCTGGGCTTCATTTGAGACAACCTGATGTTCAAACAGGAACCTTGGGCACAGCTGAGATATGCACTCAAATAGTGTAGTGTATGCACTACACATACTCTTTTGGAGTGATCCTTGGAGTGCGTGAGCTAATTGCAGGGTGGTAGTAAGGCTTTGACTAGTCTCTGCTGTACATAAAACAGGAAGACATTTCTATTTCCAGAAGGAAATGAGGTTAGGGGAAGATGTTGACACCGGCAACACCAGAGGCGGTGCTCCCTCAGGGCAGAGGACCACAGGATGCCCAATTGCAGTGCAAACTTCTCCACACACCTACCCCAGCAAAGCTTTCCTAAATCCTTCCCAGCCTTGACTGTGTGATGGGTATGGGGTATGTTTTAAGCAATGGAGCACCAAACTGTCTCACACTAACCAAGGAGGTCCTCCCTGTCCTCTGGCTGTAGGTAAGCTAGCATTTCACAGGGAGGTATCTGCCTACCAGGAGGGATGGAGGCATTTTCTATAAGCCCTCTTTGTGTTGGTTTTCTTTCTCCAGAACTGTGAGGTGCAGAACAGCACAGAGATGACCTGCCAGGCTCCAGCCCTGGCTGTTGACCCTAATCACCAGTCTGAGCTTGCAGAGCGTCCAGAGGAGTTTGGCTTCATTCTTGACAACGTGCAGTCCCTGCTGATTCTCAACAAAACCAACTTCACCTACTACCCTAACCCTATCTTTGAGGTTTTCAATCCCTCGGGGATCCTAGAACTGAAGCCAGGAAGTCCCATCATACTGAAGGTGAGTTGGGGGCCAAGGACTGGATGACAAAGGACAAACTCATGCTGCTATTGCCTCTCCGTGTCTGCCAGTGCCCTGGAAATCATAGTGGTATCCTGATTGCATCCCAGAAATTTCCTTTATTCATTGTACCTACCATATCACATCATATCAGAGCCACCATCTGCAGACACCAATCACTGCTCAGCATCTGCCAATACTCATAGCTAAAATAGATAAACTCCTGCTGTCTTTAGCTATGTGCAGTCTAAATTTGTACCCACTGCTGTTCACCATAGAAGAACTGCAACAGGGCTAGAAATTAGATACCTACATCTATTTCTTTCTTGGGTTTTCAAGACTTTCCTCTCACCCCTGTTTAATTCCTACACCAGTCTTTTGTCATTTCTTAATCTGGACAGCAATACAGAGAAGGAACTTTATGATTAAGCATTTTTGTATCAGCACTTGTACGTGGTGCATATGGAAAGAAACCATTGTGCCTGCAGAATAACATCTTGCATGTTTGGAAAGGGATCTGTCTTACTTGCCTGAATATGTTCTTGTTTGTGCAAGATTTCTATACAACATTTCTCATTTAGTTCTGGAAAGAGAGGAGCAAGACAGGCTGTTTTGAACTGATTACAGTCCATACCCATCATGCTGTCCTCTGCATGACTTCCTAACTTGTCTTTTCCTGTCTGTGTTAGCAAATGGTGAACCACAAATGTTAAGTGCAATGTTAACACTGGTGTCACAGGAACTAGAGGTGAAGGCAAACTCTTTCCTGATGTGTGGTTTTTTTGGGTGCGGGGTGATATTCCTTTCTATCCAGGGCAAGAACCTGATCCCACCAGTGGCAGGAGGGAATGCCAAGCTGAACTACACAGTTTTGGTTGGTGAGAAGCCCTGTGCAGTGACTGTATCAGATGTGCAGCTACTGTGTGAATCTCCAAACCTCATAGGAAGGCACAAAGTGATGGTAAGTGATGCTTGAACCTCAGCCTTCCCTCCCTGGGTGGGTTGGGAGGGCACACCAGTGTTGAAGAGCTGGCAGAGGTCTCCAAGGAGTTTGTATCACTGTTTGCCTTCTGTAGATCATGTAAGCATCAGGGTCCCATCTTGATATAATATCCTCATCAAGAGTAACTTAGAGAAGTAAAAGAGTAACCTGGAGATCTTTATGGGTAATGAGAAACATTTCATAATCAAAACCCTTTAACAATGTTTGCCTCTCTTCTGTTTTTGTACGTGCTGTATGAACCCTTGATGCTCATGTGAGTTCATGTATGTAATGTGTTCCCTATGTGACATACTTTGTTAAATTCAGCAGTCCCCAGCAATTACTAATATGCTGGTGGCTAAAATTTGCCTTTATGTAGGAATAAAAACAAAAAAGCAGTATATGGACTATAGTGTGACTTGACTTTCAGGTTTTGATATCTATAAAACTTAGGATACTCCTGCAGATCTTTCTTGGAACCTGTGAAAAATAGACTTAGTGATTACATCAGAGGGAGCTTCTCCTCCTCTCACCATTGATTTATTCACTCCTCCTTTACTCTCCTCTCAGTAATCTGCATTCCTCAGTTCTCTTGCTTGATAAACAGTGCATCAGCAAACTCATCTGAGCTGTACCGAGCTGTGGGTGGAAGCACACAAAAAGCAAACAAACTGACATCAGACATACGAATGATTGATGTTGCTCATTCCTTGTGATCAACTTTTCCCCATCTCTCTGTTGCCCTCCCAGAGCTGTATCTGTCACATATTTATTTATTGTAATGCAGTGAGACTCAGGGAGGTTGATAGAGACACACTCTTTAAAAAGATTTTTCTGGGAACTTATAGAAGATAGAGTTTGTGGTGACCCTTTTGGGTCTTGTTTGTGACTGCTGCTGGGACACCTCCTGCTGGCAACTAAACTTCTCTGTGCCAAAGTTTGTCATCTGGAAAATAGAGGGAATAACCCTTTTCAGCCATGCAAATATACCATGGCTCTCGATTCGTTATAAAGCACATTAAGATGCTCCAAGAGGAGCAATAAAGAAGTGAAGGGATTTTCTCTGGGTCAATACCAAAGCTTTTTGAACAAGGCGATGTATGTTCCCTGTCATTTTCATGAATATAATTAAACATATGGTTAGGCAGAGATGGACAAAGCCAGTCCTAGAGAGAGAAAACTCAAAGTCAGTTGAGCAATAATCAACCCCTGGGGATCAGGGAGGATGAACATCTGGTCAGGTCTTAGTAACTGGAAAGACTCCGTTGCTCCTGCAGCTTGGGACAGCTTAAGTGAAGCCACTGAGAAAAAAACATAGAACCATAGAACGGTTTGGGTTGGAAAGGACCTTAAGATCATTCAGTTCCAACCCCCCTGCCATGGACGGGGGCACCTCTACACTAGACCATGTCACCCAAGTCTCTGTCCAACCTGGCCTTGAACACTGCCAGGGATGGAGCATTTACCACTTCTTTGGACAACCTGTGCCGGTGCCTCACCACCCTCACAGGGAAGAACTTCTTTCTTATATCTAACCTGAACTTCCCGTGTTCAAGTTTAAATCCATCACCCCTTGTCCTATCACTACAGTCCCTGATGAAGAGAAAATAATTCCTTTTTGAGGATGCTGATCAAACAAGAGATGTTGCTGCAAACACGAGAAGATGGTCCTGTTGAAGCCTGTTCATAAGCATCAGTATTAGGGCAAGTTAAAGATTTCTTGTTTAACTGCCAACACTGAGGCAATGTTTGACAGCGTCTGGGCTGGGAACCAAGTACAGAAGGTCACCTGCAATGGAGGCCAGTGCTCGAGGATGGGCTTTGCATGAGGGACTTAACAGGGGGACAGCTGGGCTGGGAAATGCCTCCTCCAGCATTGCACAGCATTGCTGTTGCTTGGGTTGGTACAAAATATATCCTTATGTTTCACATGAATGTCACTTTGATGGCCAGAATAATTGACAGGTAGCTCTCCCAAGTCCTCCTCTTGTTTCTGCCAATGATTTACTGTGTGACCTTGAGTAAATTGCTGAGCAAACCGTTTCTTGCAAAGTGAGGGGACTGTGGGAGTGCATCAACCATTGCAACGCTGAGATTATTTCTAAGGGAAGAACAGTGACAATGACACACACTGATGTCAACATGGTTTTGATCCAGTTCAGCTGTCTTTTATACAATGACAGTGTTAACTACTTGACAGAAAAGGAAAGAACTAAAAGGCCTGAGCAATTGTTTGTTAAAAAAGATTGACTAAAACTCAGAGGCAAGCTCTTTTCCAAAGAAAAAATGAGACATGAAGAAGAACCATGAGTAACTATGTTGGAGAAGGTCTGCAATGAAGTCCAGTACATCTGAAGGGTTGCTGGTATCTAGTGTAGGCACTTACATATTGAAAGTCACACTGGACTTTTTATATAGTGAATGGAGAGACGGTCAAATACACCAGCTGAAGCTCAAGGCACATTTCATGTCATCCTAAGGTAGATACTTACCTTTGGTCAAGGCAAACTTGCACTAGGAAAGACACTACCACAGACAAGTTTTGCACAACAGGAACTTCTGGACTGCTACAGGTGGCCCCTAAGAGTTTGCTGGAGAAAAGTGGTCTCTGCCATAGCGTCATTTAGAACAAATTCACGATTAATAGGCTTAACATGTGGTCAAACTGTTGTTTGGTGATATGGAGAGCTCATGTTCAGTCTTCTGGAAGGTATAAATAGCTTCCTTCAGAAAAACTTAGTGCCTAAGAAATAAAATAGGGCTATACTTACATATTTGTTTGTTTTTCTTCTAAATGCTGCAGGCTTTCTTCTTCAAGATACAGATTCCCTCAGATCATGGTAGTTTGATTCATAGACTGTGAGACCTTCCCAGTGTTGAAACCACCTTTAGAGAGGAACACACTGGGGCTAACTTTGTTAGACACCTACCTCTAGGAGTCTAGATCCCCTTATAGTTAATGGAAAGAAATAGGAACTTCCAGTGAGTAAAACGTCTCATCCTAATGTCAAAGGAGGTTTCAAAAGCAGCTCACATAAATCAAACTCTAAAAGTGCTTTTTCTCTGTATTGACTCTGAAAGCCTAAGTGTAACATCGAACTCAGATGTCCATGTCTAATGTTTGGTGAGAGGAATCCCACCCATCGAGATGGGCTTCTCAGTGGGCTTTGAGGACAGACCTGCACTGGGGATTGGGATGGGATTGTTTGATTCTAGTTTGATACCCCTTGAATGGACTCGTCTGACTCCAGGGCTTGGAGATAAAGGGCCACTGTTGGAAACAGAAAACGAAATATCATGAATCTATTTATTGATCCACTGTGACAGGAAGGAAATTTTGCAACCTAGTGAGCTGAAGGGATTTGGGACAATAGTCTAGGGCAAAAGGCGACAGTTTTTATTGCATAGATTATCATGTGAACCATGGCAGTTTGTCTTCTCATAGAATCATAAGTTTGGGTTGCAAAGGATCTTAAAGCTCACCCAGTCCCAACCCCCTGCCACAGGCAGGGACATCTTCCACTAGAGCAGGTTGCTCCAAGCCCCTGTGTCCAACCTGGCCTTGAACACTGCCAGGGATGGGGCAGCCACAGGTTCTCTGGGCACCCTGTGCCAGTGCCTCAGCACCCTCACAGGGAAGAAATTCTTCCTTATATTTAACCTAAACTTCCCCTGAAGTTGCTCATTTGGTCATGCCACCTGCCAGTGCCAAACCTTTGCCCTATGCAGGCTTTATAAGTGAGGTGGGTGGGAAAACTAGTTACCACTGCATCCTCAACTTACCTGGGTGCTGAGTTGTTCTTTGGCGGCTGAAGATGCTCTACAAGTCATCAACGTCATACTACACGAATGGTCATCTTGAAACTTTATTACCTGGTCAGATGAGTTTAAGTTTGGTTTCATTTCTCATTGTGGACGTTATTATCTCTAGATCCCATCCCAAAATGGCGTAAGAGGATTTTGTAGATGGATTTTTTTCAGACATTCTCTTTTGTTCTGTTCAGGACGTAAGGGTTACAGCTAGTTGGCTTTGGCCAAGAACCACTGAGGAACAGCCTAGGGCAAACCAGACATCTTAAACCGAAAGACATCTTAGACAGACATTAAACTGAAAGAGGGTGGATTTTAGACACCAGGAAGAAGCTCTTCCCTGTGAGGGTGCTGAGGCGCTGGCACAGGTTGCCCAGAGAAGCTGTGGCTGCCCCATCCCTGGCAGTGTTCAAGGCCAGGTTGGACACAGGGGCTTGGAGCAACCTGCTCTAGTGGAAGGTGTCCCTGCCCGTGGCAGGGGCTTGGAACTGGATGAGCTTTAAGGTCCCTTCCAACCGAAACCATTCTGTGATTCTATGATGCTCACAGTGACTGCTATGCCTCTCTATGAAAAAGCTCAGCTGGGGTGAAGCGATGGGGCTCATCACCAAGTCACTATCCTTCAAGCTCTTTTCAGGGCATCTTCCTGGCTTTTCATTAATCTATAACCAGTGTTCCCCAACCACAACAGAGTCCTAGAAACCTTCTTTTATACCTCAGGCTAGTCAGCAGTGTTTTTTCCCTGCGACTCAAACTTGTCCTAGTCTACAAATAGTCTTGAACAACCTTGTAGTAGCCTTGAGCCAGTAGTACCCTGTAGAATTACTGTTGGGAACAGTGTTCATGTTGTAAAAATGGGCTACTAACAGACTTATTTCAGCAAAGCATTTTGTTGGGCTTGCACCAGTACCACTTGCAGGGTTTATTCTGGCTGTTAAGAAGAAGGTTCTTGCACAGCAGCTTGTTCCAGAGGCTGGTAACAGTACTGGGAACCTCTGAGAGGGCATGGAGAGTAGATAGCTGTATTCAGCTCCCTGTCCCATTGATGAGCATTTGCAGTTACACTGCCAATGTATTGTTAGGAGATGGGCTGTAAAGAGCATGGGCCAGGCTCTGTGGGATTTGTTTGGATTCTTTTGTTGTCTTGGTTTTTTCCACCCCAGTGTCTTCCAGATACAGTTTTCTCTGGTTGAAGAGTCAGAAGCAAATTGTGAGTGATTTTCTGCATTGACTGCTGCTGTGCTGTCTGGGTCAGATGTCCCCTGTCCCACTGTGAGGTTAGGACCCATTAGACCATAGCCATGAGCTGTGTGTCCTGTGCACATTTTGGGCCTAAGTGTCATCAGGGTAGTCCAGCACAATATAGCTGTTCAGGACAGGGAATGGAAAACCCAGCATGAAGCCCAAACTGGTATGTAGCCAGGGCATTAGGAGTGGTGAGATTTATCTCACCACTAGTCCTTTGTTGGTTGTGTTCATGGACACTTTGTCTATAGAGGTGCTTCTATATGACAGTCCAGGTGTTTTTAAGCTGGTCTCTATCCAAGTACTTCATGATTTGTTTAGCTTGGGAGACAAGGTCATCATTCAGCCTTAGTCAGGGAGATAAAATCATAGAATGATTTGGGTTGAAAAGGGCCTTAAGATCATCTGGTTCCAACCCCCTGCCAGGGACAGGGACACCTTCCACTAGAGCAGGTTGCTCCAAGCCCCTGTGTCCAACCTGGCCTTGAACACTGCCAGGGATGGGGCAGCCACAGCTTCTCTGGGCACCCTGTGCCAGCGCCTCAGCACCCTCACAGGGAAGAACTTCCTTATATGTAACCTAAATCTCCCCTGTTTCACTTTAAACCCTTGTTGTATCACTACAGTCCCTGACGAAGAGTCTCTCTCTGACCTCCTTGGAGGATGTAGATGTAGATGATGGAGTTCCTACGTGTTCCTGCTGTTGAACAGTTTCAATGCAACTTTCCTGCCTTCCCTCTAGGCTCGTGTAGGGGGGATGGAGTTCTCCCCAGGGATGGTCTACATCTCCCCAGACAGCCCTCTCAGCTTGCCAGCTATTGTCAGCATTGCGGTGGCCGGTGGCCTGCTCATCATCTTCATTGTGGCTGTGCTGATCGCGTACAAGCGCAAATCCAGAGAAAGCGACCTCACCCTCAAGCGCCTGCAGATGCAGATGGACAACCTGGAGTCCAGGGTGGCACTGGAGTGCAAAGAAGGTAGGACGAGGAAGGAAGGTTGACACTGTTTCAGTATCGGTAGAAGAGAGGGATCCAGACACTAAGCTTTGAGCTAAAGTATCACAAGCAAAAGGAGTGTTGAACCCTCTGGGTGTGGCTCAACCCTGGGTCTCATCTAGTTTTGCCTTTTTTCCCTTAGTTCAGCTTTCCTCCACCCTATCCTAACTACATTTGGTAACTCAAAAGTCCGCAGAGAACCTTGGCACATGTCCCTGTGGAAAGGCAGTGTTATAAGAAGCACTTAGAACTGCTCTTGCCCACCTTCTTCTTCCTTTCCACGTATCTTCTCCATTTATATCTTTGTTTCATGCATGTTGGTCTAAGGGCCTTTCCCATCATGGTGAGGGAGATCTGGACTGTCACTGCTACATGAGTCTTTCCTTTTTTGTGCCAGCCTTTGCAGAGCTACAGACAGATATTCACGAGCTCACAAGCGATCTGGATGGAGCTGGAATCCCTTTCCTCGATTATCGAACATACACCATGAGGGTGCTTTTCCCTGGCATTGAAGATCATCCAGTCCTGAGGGATCTGGAGGTAAGAAATCAACATCTGCTTCTGGTTCCTCTCATGACTCCCTGTTCTGTCCTGAATTCAAGAGATGTGTCAATGGTGGGGATGTAATGGCTTACAACACTGTGTCCTACCAGGGATGGAACAGCACCTCACTAAGAATTCAGGTTGAAAGGAGAGGATGTTTGCTGCTATCTTAGATGTTAAATTCTGTTTGGTCACCCGTCTGTCGCGAAGAATCTCATACATCTGTGTGCGTGAGGGCTACTCCATTAATCTTCTCCTTGGCCTCCAAGAGGTTTGTTTTTTAGACTGGATAGATTAGTTACTGCTGTGCCAGAGCCAGGACAAATACTTGTATGGCAGAGCAGCATAGTTGCCTGTGTCACTCCAGCTTTGCACGACACTCGCACTACCTAGGGGCCTCTTCCTGTGGCAACACCTATAGAAATAACCTGCTGTCACTGGAGGAGGTTCACCTTTGCTGTGCTTTGTGGTTTGCAGTGGGGACAGAAAATTGCAGCATCAGCCTGCCCATATCCTGGCCACTTCTGCCTCTTCTACCTCAACTCTCCAGACCACAGCAGTTGGGAGGACAGTGAGACATTGCCCAGCAGTGCTGGGGTCTACACACAGCCTGCATGACCTCCCTGGTGTCAATGAGTGTGATGGGACCCTGGGTGATGTCTGCCCATGTTGCAGAACAGTTACCAGCTTTGGCAGATGGACAGGCTCTGCTCTAGGGATACCTGGGCTAGAGAAGAAGATACGCCATGGCCAAGGCCAAAGAGGTCATTGGCTGAGCTCTCTGCAGACTCTTTGGCAAGCTCTGAGCTTCAGAGAGGTTCTGGCATGGGCTGGTGAGGTTGCTGGAGGCCAAGACTGGGGTTAGTTGGCAGGAAGGAGGAGCAGGAGCTGGCGCAGGCAATGCCATGCTTGGCTGGCTGCGTAATCAGAGGTGCCTGCTTGTCTTTGCTCCTTCCTTTCAGGGGAGCCAAAATATATCAAACTGTATGGAAAGAACCATTAACACCCCTGATCCATCTGCAAGGAGGACTTGTGGGATTGGGTAGGAGGCTGAATTACACATTGAATCCTTTATATATTTGCCTTTGGGGTGCTGGTATAATGGTCTCAAGCTGCTTTCCCTCAGGAAGAGTAGCTCAGCAGCTTCAACACATAAGTACAAGAGACAAGGGGTGATGAATCTCTCACATGTGTATACACACACACAAACACTTTCATTATACCCACAGCCTATTTCAATCCCTGTATTCATTAACCTCAGCCAGCTGACCACAGAACAGCATCTGACCCCTACAGAGCTTTTAGCGTGGATGCTCCCACATGCAGATACATAGAGATACACAGAGCTAATGTTTCAACCTGCCACCTTTGATCTCTTCTTCCTTTCATTTCATTAATCCTTTTTTTTCCCTTAATCCTCTGTAAAGCTTCAACAGCTCTTTCAGTGTCAACATCCTTGGCTACCAACGTATCAGGGAAAACAGTTCCCATTCTTCTCCCTTCTCTGTAGGATCTAGAAGGAGCTGCTATTTGTTGCAAAAGGCCCCGGCACACATCCCGCAGTGGGCAAGTCTTACTTCTTTCCAGTTCATTTGCTAATGAACTGCTTCCAGATGCAGTACAAAACACTTTTCTTGTTATTCCTTTTTTAATTCTCCATAATAACCCGGGGATAGACAATACTAACTGTTCAAGCAAGTGAGCTAAAAAATCATCATTGGCGGGATGAGGGGTGGTGGCTGCTTTGTTGTCTCAAGCTATTTACTAAGTAATTGATTGTCTGTATGCAAAAGAGTTAAGAGCTCTCATTTCCAGAATGAAAAAGTAATGACTCTTTAAGGGCCTTGCATTATTTGGTTGTTTAAGCATGCCAACTTCTTTTGGATTAAAAGGCCAAACCTAGTTGGTTATTAATACACACATAGAATCATAGAATCATAGAATGGTTTGAGTTGGAAAGGACCTTAAAATCACCCAGTTACAGCCCCCTGCCACGGGCAGGGACACCACAGACTAGACCATGTCAGCCAAGACTGTCCAACCTGGCCTTGAACACTGCCAGGGATGGGGCATTTACCACTTCTTTGGGCACCCTGTGCCAGTACCTCACCACCCTCACAGGGAAGAACTTCTGCTTTATATCTAACCTGAACTTCCCCTGTTTCAGTTTGAACCCATCACCCCTTGTCCTATCACTACAGTCCCTGCTGAAGGTCGCTCTCCAGCATCCTTGTAGCCCCGTTCAGATACTGGAAGCTGCTCTGAGGCCTCCATGCAGCTTGTCTTCTCCAGGCTGAACAGCCCCGATGTTCTCAGCCTGTCTTCATAAGGGAGATGCTCAAGTCCCCCTGTGTTGCTCTGTGCTGAACACCTCCAGCTTCCAGGGAAGCTTTTTCAAGGACTGGAATAACTGCAGCAATGTGGAGGAATGAGTCTGGGGTTCTCTGTTTAGGCTCCATTTTCATCTACAGCCAGAAGGACCAGAAAGGGTAAAGTCCACTGTAGACTGTGGAGTCCAGTGTTGAGGGCATAAATTGCTCTGTATAAAAACTAGTTCATCAGCCTCTCACAGCTGAGACTTATCAAACTCTCTGTCTCTAAACCATCTCACCTCCCAAACCCAGGGGTCCTACCGCAGAGGGACATCCAAGACAGTTCCCAATTCAGGGTGTCCTCTCACACCTTCATCTACCTATTTCTTCAAACCAAGGCTCACCTGCATGATCACCATCTCAGCCACTGCCTCACTGCTCATCAATTCATCTCCTCAAAACCTGACCCCAGGCTCTCTTCCCCATTCATTTTCTTGCTGCCAATCCTAGCTTCTTGAAGCTGAACCCCAAATCTCTGTAAGCAGGTTTCTTGCAGAGATGAAAGAGAGGCTTTAGGTGAAGATAGAGTGAGACTTCAGCCTGACTACAACAAAAATGTATCATGGTATGGTACCGCTCTAGGCACTAGCAATTTCTTTTTGATGTATTGTTCAGAGAGGGAAACAGAGGATTGGAAAAGAATCCTCTAGCTGTGGCTAGGAGGTGTCTCAGGCTTCCTAATCATTAGATGATGTATGGACTCTCTTCCTTTTTACAGGACTATCCTGTGATGCAGAACGACTCAACTGACTTCTAGGTGTAAGATTATGTTTTATAATTGTCTCTATTTTTCCTTTTTCCCTTTCTCAGAACTGAATCCTACTTGATGTTACAGTCCATAGCTGGAGGAGCTTGAGGGATGAGGGCAGAGAGGGTGCCTGACCCATTTGGGAAGGGTTTGACAATGGGTAGTGAAGAAAAGGTATAAACCCTCTTTCTTCTCCTGCAGGTCCCTGGCTATAGGCAGGAACGGGTGGAGAAAGGCCTGAAGCTCTTTGCCCAGCTCATCAATAACAAGGTTTTCCTGCTGTCCTTCATCCGCACGCTGGAATCCCAGCGCAGCTTCTCCATGCGGGACCGTGGTAACGTGGCCTCGCTGATCATGACAGTACTGCAGAGCAAGCTGGAGTATGCTACTGATGTCCTCAAACAGCTCCTGGCTGACCTCATAGACAAGAATCTGGAGAGCAAGAACCACCCCAAGCTGCTGCTCCGGAGGTAAGGGTGCCTGTGGCTGGAGTGAGCTGGGATGGGCAGCCTGTGTCCCACTGTTCAACATAAGCATGTTAGTCTTCTTTGGAGGAAAGGAGAAAATCTGCCCGATTTTTGTGAAATCAGGATGATTATGCCCATGGTTCACATGACCCTATAGAATCATAAAATCTTTTAGGTTGGAAAAGACCTTTAAGATCATTGAATCCAACCGCTAACCCAGCACTGCCAAGTCCACCACTAAACCATGTCCCTAAGTGCCACATCTACATGTCTTTTAAATACCTCCAGGGATGGTGACTCAAACTAGGGATGGTAGGAAGCTGTTTGCAGTTTAATAAGGCAAGTGGGGCAGAATGAAGACGAAATTTCTCTCCCTTTCTGGTTTCCTGATCATTTAAGACTTCCTGGCAGAGCATGCCTTTTCTTAGTGGACTCTTCCTCCCAGCATCTTCTCTGCATTTATTTCTCTTTCAGCAAGTGTGTCTGTAGGTCTTGCTCCATCTCTTCCTTAACAAAAAGTAGTCGGTGATTAAAAGTTACAGAATTAAACTACCTCTGGATTTCCATGTGAATGTTCCGGAAAGCTTCCTAATGGCAGCAAGAGCCTATGCTTCCTAATCCATATTTTGGATTCTTGTTGTGCTTAAGATGGTCATTACGATTATGTTTCCTTTTAACCTGAAAACTCCAATTGCATAGGACCTATAGGTATGTCACATAGAATAGGCTGTATTATATCCATGGTGAGTAAGTCAGTCAGCTGCTGCTTTGTCCTGCCCGGGACGTGGACTGCCCTGTTTAGTTTCTTGTTCATGAGTTAACTATGGACACATGGAAAGTTTTCTTCAGCTGCACTGTGGGACCTCCTGTCTCACCCTGAGCAATTGTAATGGGAGCTTGTTGAAGCCAATAGAAGATCTGAGCTGGACAATAAAACTGGTTTCATACAGGGCACAAGTCTGGATTAGTGCTTCTTGCCCAGGTCTAAGGTTTAAACTCCATAGTTCTGTGAGAACCCTCAAATTAGAAATCTACTGCTCTGTGACTAATGTTCTTTCCCTGCCTAGGGAAATGCCACCTCTTCTCCCTTTGGAATCACATTCATCTCCTTTTCACAGTCTGAACCAACCCTTCCTAGGACCATAAGTGAAATCAGGGGGACTTTTCTGGAGAGGAATGCCCTTTGCCACTGCTCAGAGCCAACTTTGAGGAGCCCTCAGCTGATGGCAATGGATGGGTTGGACAGGGACAAGGCCCGTGGTGCTTGCTGGGAGGCTTTTCATCTGGCACAAAGCCCTATGGAGAACCAGCAAACAAGGGAGCAGAAGGCACTTCCTGGCATTCAGGGTAGCAATGCCAGGGGCAGAGACTGGACTTTGCTTTGGTGTCAGTTGACCCCTGATGTGATTCAGGCCCTACAGCCTAGCTGGAGACCATCCTACAGCTGTCTCCAGGCTTCCTTTCTGTGCTTCTTCGCTGATGCTGGATGGTACTGCCTCCTTCCAACTGTTTCCTCCATTTTCTCCTTTTCCTCCCCTTTCTCCATGTCTTTATCTTCCCTGGTTGTTCATTCCCATCTTGTCCTGAGCATCCCATCTTTCCTCTTTCTCCTGTTTCCAGGTCTTTTCTAACTCTAGTCCTCTTTGTTGGGAAGGAATTGTGGCCTTTGGGAGGAAAACTAGTGAACAAAGCAAGCACCTCCACTGTTCCAAACCCTGAAAACACAAGGAGAAGTCAGAGATGTGGTTTGTCCTGCACTGAGCAGCATCGGAACAGAGTCTACTGCTGAGCATGTGAATAGCTTGATGCCTTGGGTCAGATGTTGGTGTGAGGTCCTCAGTTATTTGGAGCAGCTGGATTCAGCTCGATGCTTCCCTCCCTTCCTATCAGTCTGCGGATGGAAGGGATCCTCCCAAACCATCTGTAGTGTTGTTTTGGGGGGTGTATTTTTGATTTTCCCACTTCACCTGTGTCCAGTGTTCATCTCACATGATATCTACAGCCACAAAGAGATCAGACTTGTCTGGACAGAAAGCAACCACACAATGGTAATGTTAAATTTGCACCATGTGATGGGTTCCAGGTATCACATCAGAGAGCATCGGAAAGACCACTCTTCTAGGTGGCATTCCCTGCAAGAAGCTCAGACCATGATAAGCATCAGGATTTCTGGAATTGAATATCACATCATGACCAATAGAGAAGAGCAGCTAGGTGACACTGACTGAGGGGAATACATGGTGAACAGTCTGGTTTGGAAAGTGGCATTCTCTAGCCAAAAACACAGCAATGACCACTGTAGACAAAGGAAACACAGCATTAATCTGATAGCAAACTGGGACCATATCAATTCCTTCTCTGGTTGCAGGCAAGAAAAGAGGAGCATTTAGCTATGGAAGGGATGGTCACTGGCTCTGTGTTGGTGAAACAAGACACTGCTTTCAGGCAAGGTTTTTGACTGGTTCTATGTGTTGTAACTCCAGCACTGCAAACCCTTCCCCTTGCATGTCTCATGTTCCAGAGGAAGCGAGATCAGCTTTATGCTGAAGGACTAGGAACCTAAAAGTCAAGCTGCAGTCCTAAGCAAGAACCGCATGACAGCCAGGACAAGGAAGACCCACTTTAATTCATCCAGGCTGGGACTCTTGCTTTCTTCTTGAACAACACCAGTGCATTCAAAAAACATGTAGACAAGGTCCCCAGTGACATGGGTTAGTGGTGGCCTTGGCAGTGCTGGATTAACCACCAGATAGTTGGACTCGATGATCTTAAAGGTCTTTTCCAATCTAGTTGATTCTATGATTCTATGTACTGGAGCCAGTGCAGGCTGTGCTCCTGGTGTCCACACAACATTTACAGGTCTGAGTCAGTCCGTCTATAAGAAAAGTTCATCCTGAAGACACAAGATGGATTTTTATTTGGTGGAGAATAGAATGTTCAAGGGCAAAACAATGAGTTTTGTGAATGCGTCACATTGAAACACTGAGGAGTATAATCAATCCCAAATGCCAGGGAGACAGTGCCAGATAACTATTCTCTGGTGATTTAGATCTGTCTGTCTTAAGTATTTATATAGCCTACATATCATATGGCCTAACTCTGAGCTCCTTGTATTTGATGGATTTATCCTCCCTGAGCTCCTCCGAGAAGGTTCCCTCAAATATTGTCATCTCCCTTTCATGGATAGAGAAACTGAGAAACAGACATAGGGGCTTCCCTAATCACAGCAGAATCAACAGGGCAGGAAGGATTTGCCTGCAGGTTTCCTAAATCCAAAGCTAAAACAGAGAACCTAGGACATGCTTAATCCTGATGGTGTCATGCCAGACTTCCCATGGGGCTCAGGCATCAGGGCAGTGAGATGGACAAAGCCAATCTTTGACTAGCTCTTTGATATGACCAGCATGACTAACTCATTTCCAATCTGCTTTTTCTCCCTGGCTGATTTTAGGACAGAGTCTGTGGCTGAGAAAATGCTCACCAACTGGTTCACCTTCCTTCTGTACAAGTTCCTCAAGGTAAGAGGAGCAGCATGACTGGATAGATAGCTGCTGCTTTAATATGTTTCTTCTTGGTGAGGTTTAGCTGGGACAAAAGCTTCCCAGATATAAAGGAAAAGGGTTTTTTCTCTGGAAGGAGCTCACTGCCTATTGGGAGAGGTGCTGTTTTCTGATCCAGGGGGAACAAAGAGGGACACTTTTTGTTGGAGAGGCAGCCTGTTGTTCTTACTCCTGTACAGAGGTGAGATTTAAGGGTCAGTACTGAAACATGAAGGACTTCAGAGCCTGATGGAGACTTATATTGAAAATGCTCTCATTTTACTAGCATTTAGATCTCCATCACCTGGCGATCCATATTTTCAGTGCACAGTGGCTGGAGATCTCCTTCCACCCCAGTTCAGAGGCAGTACTGAGGCCCAGTGCCTCCATCATGCTTACCTGCTTTATGCACACCAAAACCAGGTCCCTGCTTAGTTTAATTAGTCCCATTCTTGGCATTAGGCTGGCTCAAGCCTACCTAGGGCATGGCCATGCACCCTCTGGGAACAGAAGGCTGGATGCAATACACCATGACTGCTGCATCCAGAACTCAACACAGGCTGGGGCTGTTGCTGCTTTGTACCCCAATGGCTTTGCCTCAGCAGGAGAGTAAAGGGACTTAAAACACGCCTGAGCCTTCTTGTGCCTCCCACAGGGTCTCTTTGGTGTGTGTGTAATAGAATAAAAGAGTATTTCAGCCTTTGAGCCTTGCCACTGACTGCTGGGTGATGGCAGCTTCCTGTTGGGGACACACATTAAGCCTCAAGCATGTTTGCTGAGGCATCAAACTCAGAGCCAGAAAGGAGCTGGGCTCTGCACCTCTCCCCCACTCCCAATGGAGTTACTAGATATTCTTACCCCTTATAACCCCATTTGGACAGAACAGCCACCCTCTGCCTGGCAATTGAAGGCTTTACAGATAAATCCCATTCCCCTGAGCCCTTCCCAGGCACAACCAGTGCAACGATGAATGCGCGGGAAAGTTTTGAAGGTCCCTGGAAGGCAATTTCAGTGACTTCAGTATCAGATTCCTGCTTTCAGCTGAAAGGAAAGGATGTAAGGAGGTGACTTTCTAAAGAGCTGCTTTTATAATAGGCTTTTTTCACCCCACTCAGCTACTTGTCTTCTTGCCTTAGCCTGAACAGAGGCCTGATAAGGGCAAGAGACAGGCTCACAGAAGCAATATGCTGCTGGCAGATAAGCTAATTAAGTGGGAGGCAGGTATAGGAACTCAGAAAGGGGACACTTGGATTCAGTTTATTAACTTGTTTTTACTGGGATTTACACCAGGGGAAAATGACCTCGCTCACTGAGTTGGGACACAGTGCAAGAAGAGAGGGTAAGATGGGGAGGAGGGGAGGAAGGATGGAGAGATGGAAGGGAGGCAATAGAAGGAAGCATAAGGAGGGATGAATAGCAGTGAATGGGCAGAGGGAATGCAGCAAGGGAGGAGGGGCTAGCAAAAGTGTGGGAAGAGGAGTGCAGTGGGTGCAAATGATGGGAAGGAGAAATTGGGGAGAGGTGTGCTTTGCTGGTCCTTTGGGCTGCTTGTTGCTGTCCTTTGCTAGGCCCCACACCCATCACTGATGGAACCGTACAGATCCAGGGGCACATCCCGCCTGTGTCATGGAGCTGCTCCTGCCTGAGCATCCCCATTTACCCCAGCAAAAGAATGCTCAGGGACACTGCCGACTCTGCCCAGACACCCAGGACTGGGTAACAGCAGTCCATATCCCTTTGGACATGTCTCCAGGTCCTCTGGGACCCATTGTACCATGTGCTCAAAGCTCTGTCCTGGTGATAATCACTTAAACAGCTCCTACAAGGCTCTGCTATCCCTAATTTTGCCAGGGAGCACTACACCTTTGTCCCATGACAGGACACTCAAAAAGGCAGGCTGCACTCTGTGGAAGTGGAGGATCACCTCTATGCCCAGGCTGTATGGAATAGACTGATTCACAGTGTTATCTCTGTCTCAAGTGGTTGGAGATGGCAAGCCGTGGCAGTCATTGAGATGTTATATAGGTTGTGTTCTCACCTCTGCTCCTCTTGTTTCACCTCATGATTGTCTCTCCCCCCTGCAGGAATGCGCTGGCGAACCTCTGTTCTCCCTTTTCTGTGCCATCAAACAGCAGATGGAAAAGGGCCCCATTGACTCCATCACTGGGGAAGCCCGGTACTCGCTGAGTGAAGACAAGCTGATCCGACAACAGATTGATTACAAGACACTGGTGAGCGCTCTGAGCACACCTTCCTATGGGCTTGTCCAGCTTCTTCTAGCTAAAGGGCATTTAGAGAAAAGAAGCCCATGATGGGCATGCTGACCCTCTAGGACTATTTATCCTTGCAGGGTAGCCCTGCTGAATACTGACTACTTGCATCCCCTATCACAACAAGGTTAGTGGCTGAAGCATCTGCTTGCAAAGCATGTTTGCAAAGATGGTCGCTTCCAAATTACTTCCATTGTGCCCTGGAGCATTTCCAGCTCCCCAAAGGCATTGCCTGTTCTCTGAGATCATCAACATCCCAGGGTAGGCTGACAGTGCCAGTCCTTTACCACTGCTTGGATTAGGTGAGGACTGGGAGCACTGGAAGACAAGCTTGAACCTTGTGTCATGAATATGCCTGTGAGTGAGAAGACAATATATAGGGGCAATTTACTCTGTTTTGTTAGACAAAATACTTTCTAGTACCTACCACTTTTACCTGGAGTGATGCCCACCTTTCCAACATCCCTCTGAGTTGTAAGTCAAAGTTGTAAGAGTCGGAGTTGTAAGTCTTCCTAGAGCAGGAAGCATGAAGGAATACATTAGAGGTACACATAGAGTGGAAGGATCTGTTAGGTCTTGCCTAGTGCTAATGCAGCCATTCCTCTTGAGCAAGCACAAGTCGAAGAAAAATGAACTTGATTTAGAGATTTCAAGGGAAAGAAAATTAATCCCTGTCACTGAGTCATTTGCTTCAAATGTAATTGTCTGCATGGTGAAAGATATACATTGCATATGTCCAACTGGAGCTTCTACTCTGAGATTACACCCTTTTCCCGCTTGATTAAAACATCAATTAAAGAGCATTAGATATCTCTTCTTAGTATAATTGTTTGTGGGCCTTCACTTTTTCCTGGATACGCTAAATCCTCTGAGCTTCTAAGTCTCTGCAGGATGAAGAACACTTTTTAAGTCTTCAATGATCTCAGTACTTTCTTTATTTCCCATGACTTTATCCACACAAAACCCCAACTCCAAATTTAAAGATGGTCAGGAGATGCTCCAAATTTACCAGATTATTTTATTTGCAGCTTCAATTGAGGGACATTCATTTCACTTAACTTTTAGCCACCTTTGAGAGCTGTGTCCAGTTGATGTTAGTTCCATGACCCGTCTTAGATCTTAGCTCAGGTGGGCTGATGCTGGAAATGCCTTCTTCAGACTGTATAGAACTGAGCTTTGATTGAATCCAAGCTTGATGGGGGTGTAGATTTTACCCTTAAATAAGACCATGGTATTATTTTCCATATTAAAAGTGTCACTTTCTTATTAAATGAGCAGCTTAGTGCTTCTTTTCTATTACGTGTGGTTTTGTAGCAATTTGGAGGCTTGATCTCACAAGGAGAGATGGAGCAATAGGAAGAAAAGTGCAGACACAGAGTGATCACTTTCACCAAAGGAAATCCCTCCCATCCTTTTAGGTTTGATAGAAAGCAGCCACCAAAGGGTAGTAATTATACATCAGCCTGAACAAAGCTTTCCTCCATTCGCTTTATGTTGTTTGATGTTAATCAGCTCTCCCTCTTACATCTCAAGAGCAGACAAATATATCCCAATTGGAATCTCAGCAGATTTACAGAGATCAGCTTTGGTGAAGGAGATTAAGAAGAAGCAGGCTATGAATAGGACTGTTTTTCCTTTCCTTTTCTTTTTATTTCTTTTTTATTTTCTCCTTCTTCTACCTTCATCAAGCAGCCTGTCATCTTCTATTAAAATATATATAGTGGTGAAATAAAGTAAGAACTGACTCAGTATTTCTAATATAGGAATTCCCTCAATGTCTCCTTCTCTTTACCTGCTCACCATGTGAGTTTGCAATGCGTGTGGTTAAAATTCATCAGGTTGTTCATGTTTCATGAGTGCTAGATGACTGCTTGACCGAGTTAAACCAGAGTTTCAGCAGCGCGGCACATTGAAATAGGCTGTTTATTGTCATTATTTCAGGAAGACAAGGGCAGGGCTTTCTTTGGAAAACATTTATTCTTTAGCCTTCATTAATCACAACCTAATATTATAAGACGTGGTTTCAAATATGGTTAGAGTGAAGAGCAGATCCAAAGAAATTGACTTACAGGAAGAAAAAAGAAGACAGAACACATTCAGACATCTGGAATTATTGATCTTACAACACACACCTCATGCACTAAATTTAGATTGTTTCAGTCTAATTTCTCTCCAAACCAGATATCTCCGATTTACTGTCTGTCAGGTCCTACAGTTCTCCAAGGAAGCAGCTCTCAGTGTCCTAGGATCTTTGAAGTCTACAACAATATCTGTACTTACAATGGATTTTTCAGTCCAAGAGAAAATAAGCCAGTTACAGATGTGATTTGTTAGAATAAACATGTGGCAGCTAAACAGTAGGTCTTCTCCTAAGCTGTATACCTTCAAGAAACACCCTCTTGTGTTCATGTCTTCACTAGCAGTCAGCGCTCCTCATCTCTTGTCTGCAGTGTTATTAAAACCCCAGCTAGATTATCCCACGTAGGAGAAACAGGAAGATCTCATCCCCACTGATTCCCATCTGCCTTTGCCAGAATCCATAATCTTTTAGCCATTCACCAAAGGAGAATCCAGATGCGAAAACGTCATTCCCTGCTGCCACCGCTCTGCTGTCACTGGGAGATGAAAGATCATCCATCTCCTGCATCAGCTTCATTTCTGTTGATCGGAATTATGCAGGGAGCAAAGACCTTGATGTGTGGCAGAAGCTGCCAAGAGTATTGGCTGGTTAGCGCTTGGAGGTGGTAAGTGGGAGCTGCCCAGTGTATCCTGAGCAGTTCCATGCTCTATGTGGTCCCTGCACACCTCAGTGGCTCCAGTGCTGAGAGCCTAATCCGATCATCTCTCCTGACAACATATTCCAGATGGATAAACATACTTTCAGCTGCCTTTGGTTAAGGCTTTTCAGGGAATTTTGGTGGCAGGGAGGAAGTCACTACCAAGATAACAGAAGGCTCTCCTGCTCTTGGCATTTTTGGGAGTCCTTCTCCAGCTTGTTTGCTGCCAAGCCTGCTTGAACCATCCTTAGCCCAATCTAGAAGGGAAACAAAGATGGGACAGAAACTGTAGTGATGTCCTGGTCTCAGGGCAGACCTCTGGAACACTGCATAGACCAGGGGCACTATATGAGTAATCACAAGCTGTGCCTTTAGTATTTAAATGCCAGTAATCTGTAGTGGAAATCAGGGCTTAGCTGTGTTAAGCGTTGCCTGTATCTATACACTTAGAGACAGCTCATGGCTGGAAGGGCTAACACACTAAAAAAGCCCAAGGATGTAGAAGAAGGTCAATAAAGACAAATCCAGTGAGATGACATGCCCCAGGGTCATACACAGTCAGCGGAAGAGCAGGGCTTGGAGATTATACTCTGTTTGCTCCCAGTCCCATGACTTTTCACGTAGACACCCCCCCCCCCCCCAACCTTATGCTATGCCGACATGTACCTCAGTGCATGCTAGAACAATGGAGCTAAGTGCTGGTGTCCTCTCAATGGCAAAATGTTCAGCACCTTCTTGGGTTACACTGAAGTCTCCCCTTCATCCACCTTGCTAGTACTGCCCCACTGGGCTCAAAGGCAGGTGGTGTGTGATGGAGCAGAAACAGTGAATGCATTCAGATCAGCATCACAAAATGTCCCTCAGAGCGACTACTCATGTAGGAATACAACACAGGCCATCTCATTGGTCCCTTCCCCACCAGTTGACATCAAAGATTGGGTTGGCATAGCTGAGCAGCACTGCAGGAGCAATGGGATTAGTTCTCTGTCTTGCATTGAGTGTTATGAGGACAGCGCTGGGTGGAAGCACAGGGCAAACCTTACTGTTAGAGTGAGACCGGAACATCTGAACTCTGCTAAATTGATGAAGTCAATGTTTTCTCCTGGTCAACCCCTACCAGGGACAATCTATAAAACAACAGAGCCAACCTTGGAGAGGATTCCCACAGAAGTGGTAGAAATCTCTCTCTCTGTTGCAAATACCTCACTACAATTAGGAGCTTCAGTCTACTGGAAGGATAACAGAGATTTTCAGCCTGTGGTGTAAGGATGACTTCTGTAGGGCCATGAAAATCTCCAAAGAACAGCCATTTAGTGTGTGTAATACACAGATGAACCCTGCAAACCTGAAGTCTTTGTATGGAGAAAAGTTTAATGCTCCACAAGACAACAGTTGGAAAACATCAGCTGAGAGCTGATGTGAAGCCTGGGGCATATATGTCAAGGCCATTGTGCTCTGGGAAGGGTGTTGGTTTCCGTAAGCAGTGCTTGAATTCCCTAAAATGCTGAAAGGACCCTCTTGACTGTCACTGGAGCTCAGGGGTTTACAGGTACTTCCAGCTACCGCCATCTATGCTTGAAACCACTATGAGCAAACTTCTGTCTGCACAGCCCTTTGAAATACTGCCTTTCCTGCTCCTTCTTCTTCCAGCTGAGCTGGAAAAGAGGAAAGCAAGGGCTACTGCAATCACTCAGGCAGAGTTCTGCCACCTTCCAAAGCTGGCACCTTGTGAAGTTCAAGGACAACCAATTTCTAAGAGCAAATCACCATTGTCAGTTCGAGCTGGATGATGGTTCACATTGCATGGTGGGTGCTGGTGTGGTGCACACTAGGCAACACCTGCAGGAGATGTTGGGTCTTTTGGACCAGATGTTGGCCTGGCATTCTAGCCCAGATTATTTTAAGCAGCACTAAGTGCCTTCGTGTAGGGAAATGAACTGAATCCCAGGTTTTGGCATCAGAAATGAGTCACACCATGGAGCTTGCTCCGACCGGCATTAGCTCATTTAATCTCAGTTGAGTTCACTGAGAGAGACCTGCAAAGCAACTTGGTCTGCAGTGTGTGACCTGTCTAGCACTCTCAAAAGAGCTGTCCTAGCCTGCCATCACTGCTTCATCTCCGTACACATGTGTAGTAGTAGCAGAGAATCATTTAGGTTGGGGACCCTTACGATCATCAAGTCCAATCATAAGCCTAACACCAGCTCCCAGCAATCAGGAGTTTATGTTTTGGATATACCCAAGGAGTTTGCAGAGATAGAGATTTCTGCAGGCAAAGAATGGGCATAACCTGGGAGGGCTGCAGTGGGCTGGATCAACTAATAACCTCAACACTGGATGTATTTCAACAGTGCTTTTTATGTATGGTTCTGTGATCCTTTGAGATGAAAGACGCCATGGAACTGTAAATCTGTGCTGTTATTATTATCTGAATTGATGCTTCTTCAATAATCCTGGAAGTGACACATAAATAATAGCATTATGATCTAATCAATATCTCATATTTACGTCTCCCCTTTCATCCAGAAAGATCACAGAGCTCTTTGTAAGCACTGTCTTCACAAGTCTCTTTTAGTTGAGCAGAACAGCACCAAAGGGAGCCTGGTGAGGCAATATATAATTATGCTGATATGATTTCACCCAGTTTCAAGCCACTTTGAGATTCTACTGCGTCTTAGTATGTTAAGATGGAAAGTGATGGAGAGCCCTGTTCCTATTGCGTACTACAGAAGGGAATTTACAGTCAAGGTAGAATTTATCTAAGACACCAAAACTAACACGTCTGCACTAGTAAAAGTGGCACAGGAGCATTTAATGACTGTATATAACCCGGAGCATCACTGAAAACTCCTTCCAAGTGCAAAGGTGTGCTAAGTTTATAAAAGTTTATAGACTTCACACTCCTGTAACCAGAAGAGAGTGGAATGCTCAACATAGACATGGCCAAGAGTTAGCAGGCAGATTTGCTGTTGAGTTCTGCATATATGCATTTAAGGTATTCCTCCCTCACCACCCCATATGCTTTGCATTTGCTCTTGGACACAGACTTTGGAGAAAATTACATTCTCCTTTTGAGAAATGAAAGACCTCATAAATTGGGTCAATTTTCTTGTTCTATATGTGAAAGTAGAAGTTATCTGTGTTTTGTTTTTTAAGAGGCCTTGCATCTTCATCAGGGACTGTAGTGATAGGACAAGGGGTAACAGGTACCAGCTTATTCAGATTGGATATAAGGAAGAAGTTCTTTACTGTGAGGGTGCTGAGGCGCTGGCACAGGGTGCCCAGAGAAGCTGTGGCTGCCCCATCCCTGGCAGTGTTCAAGGCCAGGTTGCACACAGGGGCTTGGAGCAACGTGCTCTAGTGGAAGGTGTCCCTGCCCATAGCAGGGGGTTGGAACCTGATGATCTTAAGATCCTTTCCAACCCAAACCATTCTATGATTCTAGGACTCTGTGATTTTCAACAAATAACTTTCTTCTGAGAAGGGTCTGAGTCAATCCATAGCTGTGCAGAAGATGGATGAACTTAGGTCTGAGAAGTTGAAGAGCCCTTTTACCTGTATTGTCAAATGGTGAGGTGAGGTGAGGTGGCAAAGTGAGGACGCCACTACTGAATTAAGTCTCCTTGCGAGCTCTGTAGGGAGCATGGAATGGGTCAGAGGCCAAGGAAAACTCTGGAGAGCCCTTTGGATATCATTTCAGCTCCATCCAGGGTCAGGCATCATTGCATTTTTAATGGTTTCTATGAAAAGAGTATGTGAATAACCATTGTCTAGTACCACATAGATTAATGCCATTTCTGCAGAACCTAAGCTGGTACTCATGGGCTTCCTGTTATTAAGTATATTGAAGATACCGAGGGGATGAAACTCACATCTAAGGGGCTGTTCCCACACGTAGAGCAGTTTCACCTCACAGAGATAAGCTGCGTTAGACACAAGCTCAGAACAACCTTCGCATCAGCCTTAATTCACTGGCTGCGATATCTGGAAGCCCATCACACTCAGCTGAGAGCCAAATGTTGAGTTACCTTAGGCAGTGGTAAGAGGTTGAGAGCAGCACAGGCACAGATGCATGGAATCCTCCTGCGTAAAACCAGATCTCAGTGCTCTTTTGAAAGAGAGAACACTTCTGGTACACACTTTTCCCTTTATTGCACCATGGATCCCTCTAGATCTTACGACACAGAAACCAGCAAGAAGGGCAGCCTCAGGGTACCCGTGTTACTGTGAAATGGGTCTCATTCATTGTCTCTTTCTCAGGTCCTGAGCTGCGTGAACCCTGACAATGTGAACAGCCCCGAGATCCCGGTGAAGATCCTGAACTGTGACACCATCACACAGGTCAAGGAGAAAATCCTCGATGCTATCTTCAAGAACGTGCCCTGCTCCCATCGGCCCAAAGCTGCTGACATGGACTTGGGTATGTGGGTGCACAATGGGCCCTCATTGCCCCCAGGCAGGGGGGAGAGGGGAGGTGGGAGACAGCCAGACTCAATCCAGACACTCTTTGCTGGGGCAAGGTACCATCTTTCCAGATCGAGTGTATCCTTGGTACTTGTGCAAGGCATAGCATCAATGGTGAGAGAGCAGAAGAGACTGATTAAGTTGATGTACGTGCTCCTGGCTTATGAAATCCTTAGCTTTGAGGGCCATCCTGCTTTTCTGCCCACAGACTTCAGCTTGGATAAGGGTACGGAAAAGGCATGACTGGGGCTGTTCTTGCTGTCCTGCCAAAGACCCCTGGAAAAAGAGTACCAAATACCCAGGGTGATGTTGTTAGCAATGTTCAGGCTGCAGAGATTTATTCCTAGCTCTTCTCTGAATAGGGAGGGTTTGGATTATATATATCTTCTTGCTGAGATAGTCACAGCCCAAGCAGTATTAATTACTTGCTGTGCAGGCACAAGAAAGGCTATGGAGCATCCTCCGTTCAGTGGGCTGCATCCATCTCACCCTGACTGCTTCCCTCTCCCACCAACAGCAGGGCTGGAAGCTGCTGCTCTGAGGTTTGCTTTCTGCAGAGGACTAGGATGTCTTAAAGAAAGATTAGTCTTTCTGGTAATGAATTCATGCTTGCTTTATTTCTCAGTGGTTTGCTCCTTCGTGCATTGCTTTTCTTGGAGGGTGGAAAAAAGCAGTACCAGCTTCCTTCACATTTCTTAGCAGTTGTGCTGATGAGCTCTGGGGCACACTGGGAGCTGTACAGCCCAGTGCAGGGGTGCTTCTGAGGCCAAAAATCCATTTCTGCCCATATTCTGTATCAAGAATGCTGGGAGCAATGAGATATCTGAAGCTGGGGTCCAGAGGCAGATGTGGTACTACACCCAGAGGCTACCGTGAAAGAATATAGAAAACTTGCTCAGGGCATTGCTGAAGTGTCTGGTAGGGAGCTGGGGGCTGCATTGTGGGTGTATCTGCCAGAATTTGCCCTCAGTGAGCTTCACTGAAAGAGACTTGAGCGGAAAATGATGGAGTCTATAAACCCCAGCAAACTAGAGGAGGTATCAAAAGGAGAAGGAATGGACTGACGCCAAGAAACAATTCACAGCAATAACGGAGGCAGGAATGAGAGGTCAGGGATTAAAGTTAAGTGTCTATATGTGCGTGCGTATGTGTAGGGGAGGAGGGGATTCCTGACAGAAATTGCAGCAAGATTCCTGCTCATGAAAGTCATCAATGTAGAATAATGAAACAAGCTGCCAAAACCAGCAGCAGTAAAGAACAGATCATATACATCATTAAGAAAGGACGCAGGATGATACCAGAGCTGCTGTGAGTCAGTCAGCAGGGGAATGGTGAGTGAGCTTCAGGGCAGATAGATAGAGCACGGTGCCAGTGCGTGGTAGATGGAGGAGTGGGGTTTACAGCCAGATCTCTTGACCTATCTGGTGCTGGATGGTGGCCACAGAGCCCATTACATTTGGATCTCAGACTGGGTGTGGGTGGAAAGTAGTTTGTTCTGCTGTGGGGGTGAGTGATACATCCAAAACCTCCTTAATAAGGAGATGGGCTTTGGGCAAGGGCCTGTAGGGACAGGACAAGGGGAATGGCTTTAACCTGCAAGAGGGGAGATTGAGATGAGCTCTTAGGCAGAAGTTCTTCCCTGCGAGGGTGCTGAGGCGCTGGCACAGGGTGCCCAGAGAAGCTGTGGCTGCCCTATCCCTGGCAGTGTTCAAGGCCAGGTTGGACACAGGGGCTTGGAGCAACGTGCTCTAGTGAAAGGTGTCCCTGCCCATGGCAGGGGGTTGGAACTGGATGAGCTTTAAGGTCCCTTCCAACACAAACCAGTCTGGGATTCTATGATTCTATGATAATGAGAGGCACGAATTTTACCTGCATGTTGCAAAGACCAGGGATAAATTGGAGTCCACAGTTTCTACTGTAGCTCTGACAACTGACAGATACAGAAGTGTGTGCTCGCAGGGTCCCAGCTGGAGCCTCACAATTTTGCATCCAGGACTGTTGCTGTTTTAAGAAACATTGACCTTTGAGTGGTGCTGAGGACCAGCAAGTTCCAGAGAGTATGTATGAGAGTCTGCACTCCTTAGAGGACAGACTTATCCACACTGACAGGAGACTATGAGCAGCTGTTTGGCCATTAGCACTGATGATGCAATTGGTGTGGAAAAAAACCCAGCCAAACCAAACCAAACCAAACACAAAAAGACCCCTCATTTAGTAGAAGATTCTTGACAGCAGCAATATAGATGCAGTCTCCTTTAGCACAGCAGCTAACAAGGTGTGAGGAGCATGGGTGAAACAGGAACAAGAGGATTCCCACATCCAGCCACAGCTTCAGCCCAGCCTTTTTGCAGGAAAAGATGTTTGTTGGGACCTGTCATCCTCCAGTGACAGTGAAGGCAGCAAGGGGAGAGCAGAAAGCATTGCTAGCCATTAGGAAGCAGGACTGAGCTCTCAGAATCAACCTGCCCCAGGCTGAATGCTCAGAACTTAAGGTCCTTTCCAACCCTAGTTATTCTATGATTCTAACTGAAAAGGCAGCTAGATAAGCCCCACCGGTCCACGCTTAACAGTAGGTCAGAGCAGATGACTCTAGTCTAGCCTTGAAATGGATGGTTTTCTAAACAGCAACACCATTTTCTGTTATCATTACAATTTGCTGGGCTTTCTGTCCATACAGAGGCCAGATTGCTCCTATGGAAGAAAGCAAACAAGCTAATGAGTTGCTCTGAGTTGTTAAACGCAGGGTAGCTGCAGGCAGAGTGACTTGTATGTGTCGCCAATGTCATAATGTTTGGCAGTTACCCAGACAACTCATGAAGTGGGTTGTCAGATGAAAGCACTTATTTTGGACACCCTGAGGTTATGTTTTAGTCCAAACCCCAAACTGCAGCGCTCTGGGTGAAGGCTTCTTTCTACAGTGGCTATTTCTGTTATTATTATTTTACAAAGCCCTCGCCATAAATAAAATGCCCCATGTTTGGGAAAGCATTAGGTTGTGAGGATCACAGACCAGGAATTTGGCATCATACTGATGAATTTAATCTTCTCCATATTTTGGGTGCTTTTTGAAAGGGACTGCTGAGGTGATGGGAGCTACTAAGTTGTCTGTCTTGCACTCCAGGATGCTGTCTCAGGCGCATTGTGGACTGTGTCAGGCAAGCTTTCAATGCCTTATCAACAGTACAGTACTAGGATGTGGGGTTCAACATTTAGAAGCCACTTAAACTAGGTCCACCTCTAGTATACATATGGTGAGGAAGAGAACTTACATATATACAGCACGAAATATTTCCCAGGGACTTTCCATCTACATGTTCTGATAGAAGCATTTTTCCCCCAACCTTTCTCCACCCTGGAAGCAGAGCTGAGTTCCTCCTCTCTCCCTAGAATCATAGAATCACAGAATGGTTTGTGTTGGAAAGGACCTTAAAGCTCACCGAGTTCCAACCCCCTGCCACGGGCAGGGACACCTTCCACTAGAGCAGGTTGCTCCAAGCCCCTGTGTCCAACCTGGCCTTGAACACTGCCAGGGATGGGGCAGCCACAGCTTCTCTGGGCACCCTGTGCCAGTGCCTCAGCACCCTCACAGGGAAGAACTTCTGCCTAAGAGCTCATCTCAATCTCCCCTCTGGCAGATTAAAGCCATTCCCCTTGTCCTGTTCCTACAGGCCATTTTCCAAAGCTCCTCTCCATGTTTCTTGTAGTCCCTTTAGGCACTGGGAGCTGCTCTGAGGTCTCTCCTTAAGGAATCTTCTCTTCTCCAGGCTGAACCAGCCCAGATCTCTCCAGCCCTCGCAGAAATTCATGGCCTCCTCTGGACTTGCCCCAACAGCTCCACATCTCTCTTGGGTTGATGCCCCAGAGCTGGACACAGGACTGCAGGGGGGTGACCAGAGCTCATCACGTACTAGACATTTACCCATTATTTTTTCCTACCCACCTGGTTGTACTGGTGCACGTAGCTTACAAAGGGTTTTTTCTCCTGCTTCCTGTGCCAATCTGTTTCACACTTTGGAATTATTGGGAAGTGAAAATTACTCATAAGACTAAAAGCATCCCCCAGCTCTTTCGACTAATCCTTCGTGTACACAACTGATCATGAAATAGGCATCGCACTTGAGTAAGCCACATGTGTTTGTTCCACATACCATTGCTACGCACAGTCACCCACAAACCATTTCACAGCCCTTTATGGGAGACTTGAGGTACTTAGGAAAAGAGTGGGAAGCAGAGGATACGCTATGAACAATTGACTGAAATGGATTGTATGCATCAAGACCTAGAGTGCCTGTAAAGGATGGTGTAGCTGATGATAACTAGCTCGAATGAAGGCACTAGGAGTGAGCTCGCAGGTCTTCCATCCACCTGGGTATTCCAATTGCCCCTGAAAAATGTTCTCTCTACTACTCTTTTCTCCCTTGTTAAATGGGCATCTTCAGGGTAACCTGGATCAGAGAGACATCATAAGGTAGGTGTAACATTTTCTATAGGATTTGAGGTGCAGAAAGACGTCTCCCCATCTCCCCTAGAGTCATTCCATAGCTGCGCTACAGCTCAAAGAAACACCTATTTGTCAAAGGCCCCTGGAATTTCCCTTTTACCAGTCAAGTTGAACAGAAAGGTTGTTTCTTAAAAAAAAACATTAAAAAAGAAAAGAAGAAGAAAAAAAAGAAGAGAGAAGTAATTCCTGCTTGCAATAAAAAGATACACTATCTGCTGAATGAAATATAAAGGCTTCACAGCAGCTGTCTCCTGAGTTTGCATTTACTGCTGCTCCTGATTGGAAGGCTTGATAAAGATAATGGGATTTCTTACCTCCCTCCCCCTCTTCTCCGTAAGGTGGAAGTGTAACAAATTGGATTGGAGAATGTCTTCCCTTTGTGCCGGCTCGCACAGGAACGCGTAGATCTGATGGGAGAGGGGACAGGGTGCTGCCAGTGAGGACAAAGCTAAGAGCTCTCACTTAGTGCAGTGAATATGGACGGCAAGGTCACCTTTTCCTCCTTCCCACCCTCCTTTCCCATTCCCTTGCTCCCATTTCCACGCAGATGCGTGTGTGACCACCTCTGCTGGCCCTCATGGAGCAGGGGAGCATGCAGTGCTCCTGTGAGAGTAGGGAGAGTAGGGGGACCACAGCTGGGAGTCCTTTCCCTGTCATTGCTCAGATGCATGATGAAGTGATTTGTATTTGACCAAGGCAAACTGAAGCCAGATGCTGGGAAACTGCCCTGCAGGGTGTTTTCCTCCTTGCTTAAGAGTGGGTCTTGTGTGGAGTCAGACCAACCCTTCTTCTTCCTTATGTGGTCCCCTTCTATAGGAAGGGCTTGGCAATCCCCTGTGTCTGTGCAGAAGCACGAAGGGCTGTAGGGGATATCCCATGATGTCCCCTGCTCTCTTGGAGAAGAGAGAAAGCTTCTGCTGCTCTTGTCCAGCCCTTGAATAGAACAAATAAAGCACAGAATGAGGAAAGCTGTGTCTACCCTTCATATCAGAGCCAAATGCAGCACTAAGAACCTGCGCATCCATCCCAAAACACTATGTGAGTGTGTGTGTTTCTCCCCAAAGATGAGTCAGGAGAAAGGAGGACGATAGGAACATGAAGAGATCTGAAAGAGAGAGGTCAAAGAGGCACCGTCCCCAAGAAACTATGAGGAAGGCACATAAGAGACACACTCTGTGACCACAGAACTGGCTTTGGCACTCTGTGGGGTACTTTGTAAGATCAGTGTTGCCCAACCCAGCCCAAACTTCATCATTTTGTGCTTTTCCAAGCAATATCTGGGATCAGTTACCTTCCAGGGATCTGGTCCAGGTGGGAACGAACAGAGAGCATCATCCTCAGACATCACAAGGATGAGGATGTGAGGAGCCAGAGTAAAGGAGGGGCAGTTCAGGATCAGTGCTTAGCCAACATAACCTTTGCTTACTCTGTTAGTATTTCCAGCCAAAGTAACATCCAGCAATAAACAGCAGCTGATCTCCTCCTGCTAATTTAAATGAATTATAAAGGCAAGGGTGGCTTTCCCAATGCATTTTAATTATGTGATAAGAAAACTGCTGAAACCAAAAGAAATTTGCAACGGTCCTTGCATTTTTATATGAGGAGAAATAAGCTTGAGTATGGAGGCAGGTGATGTCTCCATATCCAAGAGTTCATTTTAATTAACTCCTATAAATGAACAGACTTGCTGCTTTGGCTCTGCCTAAAGTGTATGTGGCTGGATCACTGTGGCTCAGACATGACAACCAAAGGATAGCTTTGAATGGTCCATATTATCTATGGTTAAGTCACAGCTTTCTCTGGTGTCACCAGGTGATATGACATTTCTCTCCTTTTGGCCATGTTTGTGTGTTCCTTGCCTATAGGCAACTCTGTGAGTCCTCTGTGAGTCCTCTGTGGTGGAAGCTGTGGCCCTCCTCCACATGGAGCACCCTTCAAGATTTGGGCAAAAGGTGGTACGCTGGGAAGTGATGGGGTGCTCCAGAGCTGCAGAAGGAGAGAAACATTCATCATTTCAAAGTAGAGACCAGAGAACTGAATGTGGTTCTGGAACTCTTCTGCCCTCACAGGCATTTTGCTGAAGGCTGGTGGAGATTAGATGCTCCATGGAGCACGGTGTTGTTTCTGTGTCTGGCTCTTCTCCCCATTGTGCCTCTACTGCACCCAAAGCTAAGGGCTTCCTGCTCTCCATCACTTTTGGGTTTGAGTAGCAAGAGTGTTATAGGAGTACTAATGGAGGTGAACGGAGCCCAGTACAATCTGGTGTTGTGCTGAACAAGACACTGCTCTGCCCAGGGGAGCACTCTCTATGGGTAGGTCTTGACAGTTGTACATATCTCCGGTTTTGATAAAGGCTGTGTCTATGCTGATAAAGGAAAGAGGACCAGGGATGAACTTCTATCCTTGACACAAGTGACATTCATTTCCTCCTGTCCCATGGTGATGGCTAACATACACAAGGACAGGCCGGTCTTGGAAATAGCCTTGTTGGAGCAAGAACAGAGCCAGGGAGTAAGCTAAGACTGAAGCACTGTGGATAATTACGGTGCTGAAGCACCAGGCCGTACGCTGTTCAGCCTTGCCAATGGACCAACAGCTCTCTGGTCATTGCTTCATTTATCTATACAGAGCTCACCACTGCCTGCCTCTGTGCCTTAGCCTTATACATCTCATGTCTGTAGGCAACTGCTCTATGTTCTGATCTCTGCATGGTGCCACTTTTTAAAGGGGTGGGTGTTTCCTGTGCAAAAGTTGTTTTGTGATTGTAATATCATTTTATCAAGGGTAAAGCAACAAGTCTGGAAAATTCAGGATAGTTATAATTTTGCATACTTTCCTGAACCATCTTCCTGAACTTTTAATGGTTCATCTGCCTTTTTTTTCCCCTCTGGAAACAGGGCTCTGGACATTCATATGCTGTATGTGGTTGGAGGCATCTGACAGAGTGTAAAGGCAATGACTGACATGCTGCTGCATGGATGCAGCCTGCACATGTGTCTACATGGGCGCAAGGATGATCAGGGCTCCATCCCCTATCTCAGAGGCTCTGCACAGAGTTCAATCTCCTTGTTCTCCTTACAGAGTGGCGGCAAGCAAGCGGGGCAAGGATGATCCTTCAGGATGAAGACATCACAACCAAGATAGAGAATGACTGGAAGAGACTCAACACGCTGGCACACTACCAGGTAACTGTGGGGAAGGATGGGTGGAATGCAGATTGTCTAAGAAAATAGAAAGGAGAAGGGCAAAGTGTTATTCTCTAAGATGCAGAGATAAACAGTGGTTGAGTAGGCAATAACTGGGTAGAGCCCCTGTGTTGAGTACATCCATCCTGTTCCACCGATCTTGTAGTAACTACCCTGCACAACATTAGAGATGAAGCCAAGGGAAGAATAAACCCTCTGTCTCAAATGAGGGGCACCCCTGGTGAGTGCAGGATGCAAAGAGGAGATGTGGTCATGTGGACAACACAAGTTAACATTTCCCATATAGACAAGCAGAACACAAGCCCTTCCACCCCATTTTTACAGTGCATTAAAGGCCATGTAGTGCCAGCAGAGTTCAGAAGGATGGGAGAGATTAAAATGGAAGGGAAGGAAGCTTAGTGTCTGGAAGGAAGAGAAGGAGAGCAGCAGGAGTGGAGACCATCATGCAGTGGAGTTGTCACTGACCTAGGAACTCTTGTTTTCAATCCTTGTCCTGGTCTATGTGACCTGACTTAGGACAGGGCTTCCCTTCACCTCTGCATAGAATCATAGAATCATAGAATAGTTGGGGTTGGAAAGATCATCTAGTTAAGATCATCTAGTTCCAAGCCCCCTGCCATGGGCAGGGACGCCACACACTAAACCATGTCACTCAAGACTCTGTCCAGCCTGACCTTGAACACTGCCAGGGATGGGGCAGCCACAGCTTCTTTGGGCAACCTGTTCCAGTGCCTCACCACCCTCACAGTAAAGAAATTCTGCCTTATATCTAACCTGAACTTCCCCGGGTTTAAGTTTGAACTTGTTACCCCTTGCCCTATCACTACAGTCCCTGATGAAGAGTCCCTTGAGAACCATAAAAGAGGGCTAAAGATGTCCAAAAATATCTTACACTAATGGTAGATCTAATGAAAAATGGGGTTTTGGTCAAAAGCTCCCCCTGTTCCTCCTTTTCTTGACAAAAAAACAGAACAAGAAAAAGGCACCTCATTCATTTTAATCTGATGCTGACAATTCTGTCATTTCCTCAATCACACCTCAGCAATCCATGGTCCATAACAAGATTAATTTTCCCTTTAAGGGCTGACCTGAAAAAGGAACAAAACTTATCACTTTAGATAGACTGCAGCATTGCTGGCTGACTCTAAACACTCTTTTCCAGGGGGGACGGGGATTCTTTCTACTTTATTTCACCAACAAACCAGGCATGATTTTCTTTCCCTTCCGTGCTTTTTCCAGTTGTTTGCTTCAGGCAACAAGCTCCCAGCTATATGGATGAGCTGGGACAAACAGGTCCTCAGCTGCCAGGGTATTGAGCTCTATATTGCTTTTCCTGGCTGTCCTAAGGGCAGATATGAAGCATGTTGGGACAGACACTGATATTCCCCTTGCCTCAGTTTCCCCATCTGTAGTGTGGGGTTCAAACTACAAAGAGGCAATAACTGCCTTCCCTGATTGCTGAGGGGCTATTTAATTAGCCTCTGCAGTGCTTTGAAGATGAAAAATTCTTTGCAAGTGCTAATTATTATTATTACACAGACAAGAGTTCAATGTTGTTAGCACAGGGGTTTTTTTTCACCCATCTCCTTTTTATGATGTCTTATTTATCACAGATATTCCTGATATGACTCCTCTGAGCCACTGTCTTGTTAACATTTCTCATACAGGACCCACATGAATTGCCTAGCTGTAGAAATGGAAAGTCTGGCTGGTTTTAGGAGGCTTGGTTGTCTGTTCAAACACTGTCCCATGACATAGAATCATAGAATCAACCAGGTTGGAAAAGACCTTTAAGATCAAGTCCAACCATTCCCCAGCACTGCCAAGGCCACCACTAACCCATGGCACTGAGGGCCTCGGCTACACGATGTGTGAACACTTGCAGGGACAGTGATTCCACCACTGCCCTGGGCAGCCTGTTCCAGTGCCTGAGCACCCTTTGGGGAAGGAATTGTTCCTCAGCTCCATCTAAACCTGCCCTGGTGCAGCTTGAGGCCATTTCCTCTTGTCCCATCCCTTGTTCCTTGGGAACAGAGACCAGCCCCCTCCTGGCTCCATCCTCCTGTCAGGCAGTTGTAGAGAGTGAGAAGGTCCCTCCTGAGCCTTCTCTTCTCCAGACTAAACCCTCCCAGGTCCCTCAGCCATTCCTCATCAGCCTGTTCCAATACCTGATCATAGGAGGGGGTCCCGTACAGCCAGAGGGAGGGAATGTCCCATATAGGATAGGAGGGTGAAGGGTCCACCTCAGCCTGATGGTGTTTCACTTTAAAGGACAGGAGGACATGGAGTCCTTGAAGGCTGAGGGGAGCCCTCCCTTATAAGACAGGAGAACAGATGGCAGGGGTGAGTGGCTGGTGTGGGCCCCAGCACTGGCCTTGCCCCATCTCCATTGAGGGGGTTTCTGGCCCATGGGCTCTGCCTCCATGGTGACACATTGTGCTGTCTGAGACCCTCTGATACAGTAAAGAGAAGGAAGCTCTGTTAGTCACTTCAGTTCAGCAGTGCATTTGTCACTGTGCATGGAGAGGTTAACATGATCAGTCAAAGTGGGAAATGTAGATATGCATTTCTGAGCTAGGCACCTAGATATCGCATGCAACCGAGGTGGAAGGAATAGAGAATTACACATCAGTTTTATCATCCTTATGGGACAGCCCATCCTTGGTGTTTGAAACAGCTCAGATGATTTTATTCTTCTCATGCTCCTGTTCTGCATAAGAGCTTCCTTGTGAAGAGCCTGATGTCAGCTTTACTGAGGTTAATGCAAAAACTCACCGTGTCATCACCGGGCTTTAAATCAGGACCTGAATGGAGCAGAGTCTGCTTTGTCATCATGTGTCCTATTGCCCAAGTAAAGGCTTCTAGTGGTGTAACAGGAGATTTTGTCCCTTTTTTGTTAGTAAACCCACTGAAGAAAGCATTTAAAGCTTTGGGCCAAAGTTACTGTCCTGCCTATGGTGGCACTGGTTTAATGGTCAGTTCCTGCTGTTTGAATTCCTGCTGTCTTCAGCATGCTCCTCAGCCAGTTTTCAGAAGCTTGTTGTCAAAGTCTCTATTTCTTTACAGGTGCCAGATGGATCTGTGGTAGCTTTGGTCTCCAAGCAAGTCACTGCCTACAATGCAGTCAACAACTCCACAGTCTCCCGGACGTCAGCCAGCAAGTATGGTAAGGATTTGTGTGCTGGTATGGATTGAAAGGGCACTGGAGAAGAGATCCCAAATGTCATGGTGGTTACAAGACACTGAACACCAGCAGAGAGAATGATAGGCAGATGACTAGTTGATAAGATTTCTTTAGGGTGGCAGGAGGAGAGGATTTTGCCATTTAAAACCTTGGCATCTGATCCAAGCTGCTGGTCCAAGTGGTTGGATTGCTCTTGGGAAATACTTCTTCTCCCTCAGTAATGAAACGAGGAGCCTATGTAATTTTCTGCCTACATTTTAGATCACTGAATCTCACTTTTAGTCTTTGCACAGACAGGGGCAAGGGAGAAACATAGTGTGCTATGGGCTCAGTTGTTCTAGTGAGTAAAGTCCTTGGAGCATGGCCTGTTGTGAAGATGAATCCATGGCACAGATGAGCAACCACAATCTACGTAGAGCATAGCCTTTCTACAGTTATATCTCAGTGTGGGTATTGTGTGTCCCAAGGGAATCCCACCTGGAATAATAATAAAAATGGCTTAGTGAGGTCTTACAGCACTATATATCAGGGCACTGGATTGTTGTTCCCACTTTTACCTATGAGATAAATGAGAATGAAGCAGCTGTGAAATTACGAACAGGTAGAAATTCCTCAGTAAAGATAAACAGAGACCTCCTGACTCTCACCCACACCATCACACACCATTCTCCCCTGTGCTAGAATTCCAGCCCAGGACATGTCTCACATGGTGATACCAGATGGCAAAGTAAAACATCTCTAATGTGCAACCACCGTTCTGCAAAACCACCCTCCAACCTGCATGGAGCTGTCATATCAGTTTGTTATTACCTTTAAATTTAAGAATGCATCTTCAATCCTTCTTACTCCCTTTAGCTTGAGGGAAAGCGTGGCTACTCAATGTCCAGAGGACCCCCCTTCCTCTTGCTCCAAGGACATAAGTAATCCAGCAGACCTTATTAATATTCATCCTCTTTGCCATGTTGTTGCAATTACTAAAAGACACGGTGACCTTAGAAAAGGAAGACTTGAGGGGGGTTAATTTCTCTCGGATTTCCTTAATTCTTCTGCCATTTGATTCTTCAGGAGGAGGGAGTGGGGAAGAGTGCAGGGGGAGGAGAAGATGCAGTGGGTCAGAAGTGATTGTTAATTGCAATTAAGAAAACAGGATCCAGAGAGAAAAAGGATATACCATCTGATAATTAGTATGGAGAGATTGGTAACGCATTAATGAAGCTGATTCAGATCTTGCTACAGGAAGGTGCAACACTCTTCTGTTAATTATGGTTGGAAAAGACTCTACCTGCAGCATTGCTGGAAGGTCAGGGAGAGGGGAATGCTCCATGCCATCACTCAGAGGCAAAGGGAGGTAAAATTTGGAGGCTAAAGGTCTCCTTGGAGAGGAAAGCTGTGTGGGTCCACCTGAGATTCTGGTTTTCTTTCTGTCAAAAGAAGATTTTGGAGCAGGGAGCAAAGAGAATAGATGTGGATTTATGGTTATGTAGGAGTTACGGATTACTCTGATGCCAAAGGAGGGACGGGAGGCAGGTCTTCCTAAGTCTGGGTATGGCAGCTACATGAAAGGTCACATAAGCTACATCAATATTACTATGCAGAAAGGCCATGGCCTGTTTTCTGGCCATAATGCCAATCAGCGTAACATGGTATAGGTAATGTCCATACCATTGGTAAAACACTCAGAAAAAACAAGTGGTATGTATACCATTGGTAAAACACTTGGTAAAACAAGTGGTATCTAGCCATACTGTTTACCATGAGTAGCTGGTACTATCCCTTGAGCCAGCCCTGGGCAGTGTTTGACATTGACAATGCTGGTTGTCCCAGGTCAAAGCTTTGCCAGGGAATGTGATGAGAGGTAAAGAGCATGGGCAACTGAAAGTCAGTGTTTGAGCCTTGTTTAATTTAATAGAATAGACACTGATATCCCATCTGGCTTGGCTGACATCCCTTGTCTTTGCTGAGCAAATCACTCAGTCATAAGATAATGATTTGATGATAAGATCTGGCCCATATAGATGCTTGGGGGCTTCTCATCTCACATTGTAATTCTACTAGGAGATACACCTGTGTTGCCTAATGTTATGAATTGGTGGATGGAAATGTATTTAATACTAATATGGAAATGCAGAGCTTGTGAGAGCAGGGGCATTGCAGTACTAGCACAGCCTTCCCACTTAGAAGACCTGAACTAACATCTCCCCAGGGTGAGATGCTAGTTCAGGTCTCCAAATCACTCACTGGCTGTGATTGCCTCAGCCCCACACCAGAATCTGTGTTAGCATCCACTTCATATACTGAATGGGAGAGGCGTCTCCTACCAAACCTAGCCGGAAAAGGTCCTCTTCTTGCTTGTCTGACGAAAAACTTCTACTAGGTGGCATGTCATCAGCATATTTCCTTAGTGAAACCTCTTAATCCCAATACTAATGCTACTAGGGCTGAGACATGTGCATTTCTCCCTGCAGAAAACATGATCCGGTACACAGGCAGCCCGGACAGCCTCCGTTCCCGCACACCCATGATCACCCCTGACCTTGAGAGTGGAGTCAAGATGTGGCACTTGGTGAAGAACCATGAACATGGTGACCAAAAAGAGGGTGACCGGGGCAGCAAGATGGTTTCTGAGATCTACCTGACGAGGCTACTTGCCACCAAGGTAAATGGTGAGGGCAGGGAAGAGGGTGGGAAATGTTTGTTTAAAGGCTGCAGTGGAAACTCTTGCCTACAGGAAGTGAGAGACTGCTCAAAGGATGCCAAAGGGAGATAAAGAGAGAAGAGCAGAAGGAAAATAGAGCAAGAGGAGTGGTTCAAGTATGTAAGGAGCTTGGTTTTAGAAAGGAGAGTCACAAAAGGGATATTGGAGAGCAGTGAGGAGTAAAGAAGCCAGGGACATGAGACTGGTGGAGAAAGTCAGCACAGGGGTAGGTGCTGGGGTTTTGGTTATACTGACTTGTAGTTTGTACCAAAACTGAGCAAATGAAGACCCAAGGAGTAAACGTGCTCAGATCAGATTCCAAGTATGTGTCACACCCCACAGACTGAAATGGGCTCCTATGCTACAAACCCCTGAGTTTTATGGTACAAGTCCTTCTTCTCCACCTTTTCCCTGGTCTGATAAAGATCCTTGTGCTAATGACTTGGCAGGGTGTTAAATTGACCATGATGTAACTAATAGATGGCCAGCTCCAAGGGGAGAAAGCAGAGCCAAATGATCATCCCCACTGCAACACAGTAAGCCCAGGGTCTCCAAAGAGAAAATACAGCTTAAGTCTGGTGGGGGCAGAGCAGGTTCATCCTGAACTGTATCTCCAGACACATCTCACTCATCAGAGCTGGCCCATGGCAAGTCTCTACAGAGAGGGCAAAGACTGCATTGGGAAGTTGGTAAGATCCCATCTGCTCAATCCATATTCTCCAAAATGCTGGAAAACAGCCTTCTACGTGGGTGCAACTGCCTGCACAAAAATAACTTGCCGTCACTCAGCACCACACTGTCCCTTCCCTACCAAGGCGATGGCCAGTTCTTGCTGCAACTGGCTTGCTTTGTGATCAACAAAAGATCTCAGGCCCTTTCGCCTTCTTTGATCTCTGACCATGACTATCCTCCACCCGACTCACCTCTAAAGGCTCTGTGAGAGTGTAGGCAAAAGTGGTTGGCTGAATTTACATTTATTTGCTCTTTTAGATTAGGTATTAGAAGTTCTTCCCTGTGAGGGTGCTGAGGGTGCTGAGGCACTGGCACAGGGTGCCCAGAGAAGCTGTGGCTGCCCCATCCCTGGCAGTGTTCAAGGCCAGGTTGGACACAGGGGCTTGGAGCAACCTGCTCTAGTGGAAGGTGTCCCTGCCCGTGGCAGGGGTTGGAACTGGATGAGATTTAAGGTCTCTTCCAACCCAAACCAGTCTGGGATTCTATGATTCCACCTTGTGAGTAGTGGTCTTCTTGGAGAAGTCTGCATTAGTGAAGAGGTTGCAACAATCTTCCTTTGCACCCCAGCAGGGACTAGGGCAACGGGGGAGGAAGACAGCATAATCAGAGACAGGCTCCCTATGCAGTTCTGATGTCCTCTTACAGCACAGAACATCTCTGTGCCCGAATCTCTCTAACATGAGAGTTATCTCAATGCATCCCAGAAGTGAAAACTGCAGGGCAGCTGTGGCTCAGGTGTGCCTGATGGTAGTGTTATCTCACCCCGTTCTGAACAGGGTTAAACCAAGCAGTGATCGAACAGCCCAATCTTCTCCCTTTTCTCACGTTTTGACTATCACCATTTTTTGTCAGGGCACAAACCCAATTTCATGTCCTCATGCAAACTCAATCTTGGTTTACCCATCTCTATCACATGCTTAAGTCCTACCATACAGTTTTACCTGCACATTTATTCCTCAACTCATTTTGCCTCTGAGGTCTGACTCTCCCTCAGCCTCCCTCAGTCTGTCTTCGTTGCAATGGGATTTGGAGATAAAGTGCCTTTGTCTTTAGCCCCTGGTACATGCCCAGCTCCCTGGCATCAAGCTGCTTTTATGGATCACACAACGTAAAAGCAAATGATGCTCCCCAGGGCTCAGGCCCCAGCTGGTGGAAAACAGCAAGCACTGGACCATGCTGATTTACACTGTCTGGGGATATGGCCCCTACCCCACCACTGAATCGTTTTTGCTTTCCGGATCACAAACTCAACACCTGGGGGGTTTTGGTTGAGATGTTTTTGTGGAGATGGCAGGAAAGCAGCTGTGAAACTGGCACAACAACAGAAACAGCGGAAAGGCTGAGGGTTTATTGTATCCCCTCTTGGGCTGAGCAATTTTCTTGTCTCATCATGACCGTTTGATGGAGGGAAAGAGGGAAGAGAGCAATTGCTGGCAATGCAATCCCAGGGAATACTTAGTTAAACTGACAATGATTTTTATTCCGGTAAATCCCTGACCTCGGAGACCCAGAGTCTCTTGCCTAAAAGCCTCAGAGGTTTTCTTTGTGTTTGTGTGGGTGAGCATGTAGAGAATGAATTCCCTCCAGAAACTGAACCTAAGGGCAGCTCTTCCATGTCAGACCAACAAGGTTTCCCCTCGGGGGGCCCTTTCTGCATCAGACATGTGCTGCAGGGCTTTATTCACCCTGCAGGAGTTCACACCAGCAAAAGGTACCTCTGGTTGTTTCCCAAAGAACAAATCAAATGGGGAATCAGCAAGAGAAACCAGCTTTCTAATGCAGTATTTGTTAGTGCTGTGTAAACTCGAGCCACTGTGGTGGAACCTGGTGCTTTGTTTCTTGTAAGGAGAATTCTTTTTCCTGGGTCTGCAGAGAAAGGGAAAGGTTTTATTTTTCAGAACATGAAATTTTGCCTATTGTTTGCTGGAGATTTGGTTGAATTTTGGGTATTTTAGCAGTTATTTTATGGTTTGCTCACATGTAAAGGCCTATGAAGCACTGGTGGTGGAGCAGAGGTTCAAACATGGGCTAGAGTTCCCCATTCAGCAGGGAAAGTGTGCCTAGCCTGGTTGCCCCCCCCTCCAGACCAAGACTGCAGCTCATGTGGTTAACACAGACCCTAAACTGCCCCCTTCTCCAAGCCTGGTTAGCCTCTGGTATTCCAGCTTCTTGCTAAAGGTCAGCACTCCTCACCCGCTTGTTCAGGTGGTCCTCCAAGCATAGGACCTGGGATTCTTCTTCCAGAGGAGCATAAGACCTCTGCAGTCTCTGCAATGGACATTACTGACGTCTGCAGAGCAGAACCTGACACATTCATTCATTGCTTCTATGGTTTACCTCAGTCCAATGGGTATTAAAAAATGAGGAGGCTTCTTGGGGAATAAGATGAAGCTTGTGTTATTTATTGTACTACTCACATATAAACCAGCCATCTCTCTCCAGGTACTCTTGTCCCATTTGTCTCAATGACACCTTCTGCTCTACAGACATCTGACTTCTATTCCCAGCTTCAGAATTAGCCCTGGAAGAAAGCCAGTATATAAAGTGGCCGGATTTTGTCTTATGCATGCACTAAAGCAGTTGAAGATGGGGTGCAGAGGAGAGGAAACAAAGACCTCTCCATCACCATAGACCTGAGATAGCACAAGGTATCCACCACAGCTCAGCCACCCTCTCTGGCAGGGAGTGCTACTAGCAGAGAGGACAGGTAGCAACTTGAACTACTACATCTGGCTGCTAACCAGAAGTAGCAGATATTGTGAAGATGCATGTGCCTGCTTAAAGACATCTGTATTGAAATTTCCAGCTCATGCCACATATAACAGTTAATAGATGGCTCCCACTTTTCAATCGCCCTTTCTGGGCCTGATCCACAGACATACTCTGTTTTCAGTGGGATACCAGAATTTAACATCCTCTTCCCGCTTGGTATCTCACATTCTTTTTCCCTTCCTTCTCCTAACAGGGCACCCTCCAGAAGTTTGTAGATGACCTCTTTGAGACCATCTTCAGCACCGCTCATCGTGGCAGCGCTCTCCCCCTGGCTATCAAATACATGTTCGACTTCCTGGATGAGCAGGCTGACAAGCACAACATCCATGACCCTCACGTGCGGCACACCTGGAAGAGCAATTGGTGAGTGAGACATCCCAGCATAGCCCAGCACCAGATTCTGGGCTGGAAGGAGAGCAGAGGGACATGTGGTTTGGGTATATGGCTGTTGAGGGAGCTCAGGAGGCTGGTATAGGGTTCAGATCACCAGGCTTAGTCTTCCCAAGCTGATGGGGAAATCAGAAGATCCCAGAATCTAAAGGATGCTCTCAAGGATGGAATGCTTTGGCTAAACAGGTCCCAGTTTGGCCTAGATTACATGGGAATGGCGGTATTTTGAGGGACCTCATGGAGAAAAATGGTGAAGTGTTTAACTGCTGCAGTGCCCAGACCCATAAGAATATCTAGGGAAGCATGGGAGAGGACTCAGCACCACTGTCTTCATCTAGACTGGGTGTTTGAATCCCTACTGTTGTAGTCAGGAGTCTTGAGCTCAAATGTTTGCCTGCAAATAGGCATCTAGTGCCATCTGAGGTATATTAAGGTATCCCAGACAGCCACAGGGGATGTGGAGCATCCACAAGAGACTTGTACCCTCCTGGGCTGGCAGCTGGAAGCCAGGAGAGCATCTCAAATGGTACTAAGCACTTAAAGGCTCTGGAGCTGGATATGAGCAAGTGACAAAGTCTGACATCAGCCCCCTGCTCTAGCTGCCAGGCAGCAGCCTCCCTTCATACATGCAATGGGACAGCAGGGAAAAGCCAGGATCGATGGTGAGAAAAGATCTCTGCAGCTTCTCTCCGCTGAGTCTCCCTGTTGGAAAGAGCCCCTTAGGGAATCACTCCCTCCCCTTCTCCTGTGCAAATACAGGGACTATAAAAGAAACAGCAGAGGGGAGCCATGGGGCTCCCAGCTCATGCATTTTTTCCTTTTACCAGCCATGCTGACGGCAGATCATCCCAGCGCAGTGACATAAAAAAAGAAACCCCATGCACCAAAGAGGCTTTCAACTAATGAAACATTAGCATATTATTAACATTATCTGCGGCACTAATCTAAGGCTGATTGCAGCCACTCAGACTAAATGAGCAGGAGGTTTATTTAAGGGGGGGGGGGAGGAAGCAGAGTGTGTGTGTATGAGGGAAAAGGGGCAGTATGAAGAAATCTGTTCAATCAGATTAAATTAACTCAAAGTCACATCATGAGCTTCATTATTCCCAGCTAGGGACATCATCTCTCTCAGCCCCCCTGCACTCATACGCTCATACATGCACTCTGTGCTCGACCTCACTGCTGTGTTTGCCATCCAAACACCTGCAGAAGTTCTGCTTGGTTCATTCATTTGCCTCGTGCCCCAACAGATCATAGAATCACAGAATCATAGAATGGTTTGGGTTGGAAGGGACCTTAAGATCATCTAGTTCCAACCCCCCCAGGGACACCACATACTAAACCATGTCACCCAAGACTCCATCCAGCCTGGCCTTGATCACTGCCAGGGATGGAGGAACTGGGGAGCTTGGCCTGAACATCAGGTGGATTTGTTAAGCTGATGAATAACATCCTCCTGGGAAAGTGCAGACACTGAAGGTAGACTTAACAACACTGAAGGTAGAGTTAACAATCTACTTGTCAGACAGACAAGAGTTTCACTCCGATCAGTGACACATCTCCTAGGCCATGATCATATGAACGCATTTGCCCTGACAAAAAGGCTTGAGGCAAAGGCTGGAGGTAGATACCTCAGGGCATTTCGTACAAATGAACTACTCTTTTGAGAAAAAGGGGAAAATAAGGCTTTGGATTGCAATTGGAGTAACATTTCCTTGGTTAGGGCAGATTATACATTTTCATTTCAAAGGTTGCAGCACTTCTTTCCCAGTTCCTTTTTTCCCTTGAGGCAACAGGGTTTTCCCTATCATATAGTGACTGCTTCATTCCCAGTGTGCTGGGATCATATCTGGGCTTGGCCTTGAGCTGTGGACCGTGATAGCACATGATGTCCACAGCACACAGTGCATGCCATTAACACTCCTGATCTCAGCCTGGGAGCTCTATTACCTGTTTTCCCATGGGGTTGCTATGATGACTAAAAGCCAAGCCTCCCAATGGGAGAAGTTCACCCTAAGTTTTGCAGATGCCATGTTTGATGAAGCAGCCAACAAGTGCATCTTTACATTACAACCTACTGCAGAGAAGCTAGGAGTAATTTTCATTACCTCAGCTACGGTCCCATTAATTTATGTGTAACTTAAGTAAGACGGCATTGACTTTAAGACCGCCAAAGTCTGATTTCTAAGGATAACAAGGACAAAAGCCACTCCAAGGTGACTCCATTGCCATCCTTAGAGTGCTATAGGAGAGGAATTTATTGTCTGTAAGAGCTTATCCCAGAATCCTGAATTCCACACCATGATCTTTGATTCCCATCCACTATTCACCATTGCAACCTCACATAACAAAGCCTATGAACCATGCACCGACTGACTCACCTCTCCCACCTCTCTCACAGCCTGCCATTACGGTTCTGGGTGAACATGATCAAGAACCCACAGTTCGTCTTTGACATCCACAAGAACAGCATCACAGATGCTTGCCTCTCTGTAGTGGCTCAGACTTTCATGGACTCCTGTTCAACCTCAGAGCATCGGCTGGGCAAAGACTCACCCTCCAACAAACTGCTCTACGCCAAGGACATCCCCAGCTACAAGAACTGGGTGGAAAGGTGAGTTTTAGCTCTAGAAACAGGAATACCATAAGCAAGTGGTACAATGAGGCCCTGCTTCATGGATAGAGGTAAGAGGCATCATCAGTATTGCTTTTGGTAGCTGCCTCTGGGCATTTTCTCTTTGATTATTGCCTAAGTAGAAAACTTGTTGTTAGCCTTTTATTCCCATGACCCTTGCAGCAGAGATGGAAATTTAATTAGAGGTGTGAACTGAAGGTGTTTGCTGTCATTGTTTCTCTTGAGGAGAAACTGTTGAGAAGTGATAGAGGGAGGAAGGAAGGAGAGGTGATGTCTTTGAGCCCTGTGAAATACATTTACTTCTAAGTCTTTCCACACAGACCAGAAGTGGTTTGTTGTTCTCAGCATCCTTGTGACAGTCTTCATGCTGTCTAGATCCCAAGGGTCGTAGAATTATCTCCCTTTATTCCGAGCCCAGTAGCTCTCCTTGGAGGCTCTTCTGTGCTTTGAAAGAGATGCCATAAGATTGACAGCCTGGTGCATGAAGCCCTGCAGGTGTTTTCTGAAAGGTCAGAGGTCTTTCCAAGTGTTTAATCCACATCTGCAAGACCTGTAGCTACAGCTCCATGTTCTGTTCAATCCATTGCACTGAAGGTCAGTGTCTGGCAAAGCTTCTCTACAGGGAATACAACCAAAACAACTATTCCTGCAGCATATACGGGCTTCAGTTTGTCTATGATTTCCCACAGGACAAGCAGGTAGCACATCTTGCACTCCATTCAGCAGGAGCCTGTCTGATGGAGCAAGCCTTGCAGAAGTTGATCTGTGCTTTGTTTTCCAATATGCTATGCTTTACTTGGTGTTATTGACAGGTTTGGGAACTGCACAGATGGAGAATGATTGCTACTCTGTAAATATCAAGACAGGTTTATCTTACAGATCATTCCTGTGCAATGCCATCCAGTTTTAAGCAATGATTTGTCTGGATGACTTCATAGGCACTGGCTATTGATGCCATGTCATGCGGGTTATATGAGACCTCTGCTACTGTAGGCACACTGTGCTGTCAACCACTGTATTTCTTTTGGTGGGGATGATTTTCTCTTACCTTGTGAAAGGAGAACATGGCTGATCAAATAGCTCTGTCCCCTACTCAGCACGAGGTGACATTTTTACAATGATGTTCCCGTTGCTCTCTGATTTGTCTGGACAATTATTTTTAGAGGTGGTTAAACGCCTCTGAAAATGTTGTTTCTAGGCAACCTGTAAGGATCTTACTACCTTGCTTAATTATGACCTACTTCTGGTACTGTGTCCAAGTTTCTCAGTATGTTTTGAGGTTGATTGCTGGGTTGACCTGGATAGAGGGAAAGAGGTGTCTGAGATTCATTTAGAAATCAAGCTTGCACGAGCACTGCAAAGGTGTAATACTCTAGTGATGCTTTAGCAACCTTGTGTGCAGTGGGTGGTTAGTTTCTGTGGATAAATACTTTGTTTTGCATATGCACGCTGTTGATGTTTATCTTTGGAGATGGTACATTTGGGTGACAAACTGAGGTATGGTGGTGGAGAACATGGTTTCTTTCTGGATGAACAAAAGCCTGCAGTTTCTATTTTGCTTTTTCCAGTATTGTTTTCACTTTATGACTTTTGAGAGCTAAATCCTCTTTGTCCAGTAATCTTCAGCAATAGGTGCTGCATTTCCCTGGAAGTTTTCCCAAACAACTGGATTTGCACACGAGGAACATAATACCTCCTGCTGTGAGTAAACAGCACCGGATTTCTGTTCCCAGCATGTGCTGGGTTGTTATCTGCACTGATGTCTGAAAACTTGAACCAAAGCCCAAGGGGAGGCTGCGGGTTTTGGAATATGGTTCGAGCTTCTGCCCTGCCTATGTTTTTGTGTGTCAGTTCCACTGACTCAAGGTGGTGGCACCTGGATGCTGTGGTAGATCAAAGGAAAAAACATATCAAGGATGAATAAAATATAAATTCAATTCAAGCTAGAGTTAATGAATTCCTTTTTTCCATCCTGAAACTCTACTTTGAGGGAGTTATTCCAAATCCAAAGGCTTCCAGTACTGGTTGGAGCTATTTCTGTAGTCAGTATCAGCTGGAGATGACATCCTTCAAGACCACTAGACTTCTTCAAAGAGCGAATCATAAGATAAAAAGATTGTCAGGCAGGGAGTTTAAGAAGTGGTTGAGTAAATCAGAAGAACTTGAAATCAAATAAACTTCTTTGATGAAGGAGAAACTCTAAGAGGGCAATTAGGCAGTGGTAGATTGTAATCCAACTTGAAGGCACTCTGGAGTAAAGACAGGCTCCTGACTTCTAACAAACAGGTTTGTTGCGATGGTAGCTGAGCTGGGATTCTCCAAGCCACCCCTTTGCCACTGCTGGTTTGTCAATGTGGCATGTGCCTTCAGAACTTACAAAACTCAGAGCAGGGAATGACTTTGGCATAAGAAGCAGGCATGGGTGAAAGTACGTTCCTTCAAGCCTTCAAAAATTGGTTTTCCAGCTCTTTAGATTGTGAATGTACATTGGAAAGGAAATGGCTGCAGATTCTGGCCTGACCAATGGTCTACGTCTACATAGTAGTCAACTGGGAGTTTGATTTCAACATTACTTTTTAACGCTATTGGAAGGAGAGGTGGGCTGCCTGCTGAAACAATCCTGCTGAGAAATCCTGCTTTCCGTGCAAAACCAGGTTCAGCATTCAAATTACACCCCCAGGGCTCTTTCACTATGAGAACACACTGTTAAAAAGTATGGAAGTGTAGCCACAACTTGGATTTCCTGGGGCAGAAGATGAGGCCTGAGAATTAACCCAGGAAATGGGGACAGTCTATTTGGCTTTTGTTGAAGCCATGAAGAGTCAGGCTATAGTTCTAAAACAAAGTGAAGGCTTTTCAATTACCATTATATGAGGCTATTGAAAAAAAGAGGAAAAGAATGGGAACGGTAGACCAGATTCTCATCTGACTTCTGTTAGCAAAACTCCATAGGCTTTGCTGAATTTACATTAGAGCAGCCTCAGATCTGCATCTTTTCAAGTTTACTTCAAATGTCCCCTTTGAGCCTAAAAATCTGGAGAACTTGGGAGCATTTGATGCAATCCCCAAGTAATACAAAGGGGAGCCTGTTCTAATTGGGACTGTCTCATTAGCATTCAACACCACACTGAAAAGATGACAAAGGGCTGTGGCTGACCTTTCATTTCTCTCCATGCTGCCAAGCTTATGATAACACTTGTTTGAACTTCATTAACACCATTTAATTGCCTGCATCACAATCAATACCATGTTTCCCTACCAAAGCCTGGCATGGAGTCAGGGATGTGGGAGGCTGAAAAGGGGCAGAGCACAAAAAGCAGAAGCCAAAGAGTTTTTCCATTGCACACTGGTGCCCAAAATACCTGCAGTGCTGCAAGGAGAGGAACTGGTGCTTTTTTCTCAACCCTGCAGAGACTTGGTCTCCTTTTGGCTGCTTATTATGCATTAAAAATAGCCCCTCAAAGAAAAGCTGAAAGTCAACGGAGACATTGCAAGTATTCTTAACAGCCTGAGAATCTTCCAATGAAGACCTTTCAAAATAGGGTCGCCAGGTTTGGGACTAAAAGAGGTTTAAAGTGATGTGATCTGTGGGATTCAGAATCAGAACATCTGCAGGTTACGATGTTAACCTGCATAGAAATGCTACCTGATCTAGCTGTTGGTATCCAGGTCCTGGGTCCATGATCTATTTTCTTTCCTGAAGAATCTAGGAAAGGCATTAGTCTTTAGATTCCAAGGTCTCTTTAGATTCCAAGGTCTTAATCTGTTAGAAAATGCTATGAGAGTGTATTTGGAGTACACAAAATGGATAGTCTGTACCCATTTGGGGTCTAACCTACATAACTTGTCAGCCTGTGGTTTTAGGACTCTGTAGTCAATAGACGGTCTCTTTCAGTGCAGTGCTTGTGGTATCTGTTGGACGCTTTGCAGCTAGCATTGGAAAGAAAGACAAACTGCACTAGTTTAGTACAATAAAGATTACAAGCTGCATGTACCCTAACATTATACGCTATTGAGGTTTCAAACAGAAACATTGGGATGACTCCAAGGGCTTTAAAAGAGAGCATCAAATGGCAGGTGCAAATCCTGGCTCTACTTTAAAACATGCGATTTTCTGTGTCTCCCTTCCCCGTCAGAAAGAAAGCTCAAGATACAGCACACCAAGGGTCAAGCTAGGGGGGTGTTGTCAGTAGAGATAATAAAAAACAGTGCTGGAAGGGGCCTCAGGAGGTCAACCAGACCAGCTCCTGCCTCAGGGCAGGATCAGCACTGTCTAAAGTCTTCCTGACAGATGCTTGTCTACCCCTTTCTTAAAGGCCTCCAACAATGGAGCCTCTGCTCTCCTCAGGCAATCCATTCCTGCGCTTCCCTGTCCTTTCCATCAGAGTGTTTTCCCTGATGGCCAGCCAAAATTTCCCTGGCTGTAATTAAAGCCTATGCCATCTCATTGCATGCCCAGGGGCAGTGAGTGCAACTTATTCCCTTTCTGCTGCAGCTTTTGGTGTTATCTGAAGACTGTTCCTCTTTCTTCATTTTTAGTCTCCAAAAAGCTCCCGATGTTTTCTCATCGCAGTAACATGCTGTTCTTACATAGTGCAGTTTTCAGCAGGGATGAAAATGTGTCTATACACAGAGGGTACAGCCTCAGACCAACACATCTTGATGCTGGATGGTTTCTTCTCCCAGAGAAACTACCTGTGCACCAATTCACTCTTCAGCCATTGTCGCAGTGCTGTCCATCCATGCTTTACCTTTTATTCTGAGATGAACAGGAACAGCAGCAGGAAAAGCCATGCACATGCAAAATAAAATCATGATCTTCATTAGGGGATGCATACACAGACAGAATCGTTCCCTCAATCAATGCAAGGCAAATCTCTGGAAGAACTGACAGGCCTTCAGCTAACTTTGGCCTGGTAGCCTCTGCTTAGCTGACATGCTATTACAGCCAATGTTCAATCAGTGTCCAACAGCCTGGCGTTGAACGTCTCTCCAAAGTAGGATCAGTCTGGGCTAATAGACTCTTGCAGCTGTAGCTCAATCATAGAACCCCAGACTGGTTTGGGTTGGACGAGACCTTAAAGCTCATCCTGCCATGGGCAGGGACACCTTCTACTAGAGCAAGTTGCTCCAAGCTCCACCCAACCTGGCCTTGAACACTGCCAGGGATGGGGCAGCCACAGCTTCTCTGGGTGCCCCGTTTCAGTGCCTCACCACCCTCAGCACAAACACTAACTGCAGCTCACATGCCTGCTTGGAATACAATACTGCCATGCCGTGCAAACAGAAGAACTGACAGCATGTCCTTGCATTGCTTTCATCCAGAGCTGGCCGCTGGATTGCTCCTAAGCTTTCCTTCAGCCCTTTTCTGCTATAGGAGTCCCCCACATCCCTTTTATGTATCCTTCAGTGGTCCGGATACAGCCGGCTATTGCATAACCCTAATTATGTTATTGCTGTAATTGCGTCTGCCGTCTGCAGCACATGGATTCGTTACAAGCTTTTCATATGCTAAAATGATTATTAATGAGAGCAGTCCCAACCCAGCGACGGCACAACAACAGCCATGACAAAAAGATCTTTTGGAAGGCAATTAGCTCCATGCTAAGCTGCCTAAACCACAGTGGTGCTGGAATATTTCAGACTGGAGAGGAAGCACTGGCAACGTGGCTTTTCTCTTCTGATGAGTTAATGAGCTACTGAGTGGCAGCAGGCACAGTCGTCCTTGTGAGACAGCTCCACTAAGGAGCATTCAGAGCAGCCTGCAGAGAAGGACTTGGGAGTGTTGGTTGATGAGAAACTGAACATGAGCCGGCTTCAGTGCTCACTTGAGCCCAGAAAGCCAACCGTATCCTGGGCTGCATCAAAAGGAGCGTGACCAGCAGGTCGAAGGAGGTGATCCTGCCCCTCTACTCTGCTCTTGTGAGACCCCACTTGCAGCACTGTGTGCAGTTCTGGTGTCCTCAACATCAGAAGGACATGGAGCTGTTCGAGCAAGTCCAGAGGAGGCCACGAGGATGAGCAGGGGCTGGAGCACCTCTCATATGAAGACAGGCTGAGAACACTGGGGCTGTTCAGCCTGGAGAAGACAAGCTGCGTGGAGACCTCAGAGCAGCTTCCAGTATCTGAAGGGGGCCTACAAGGATGCTGGAGAGGGACTCTTCATCAGGGACTGTAGTGATAGGACAAGGGGTGATGGGTTCAAACTTAAACAGGGGAAGTTCAGGCTAGATCTAAGGCAGAAGTTCTTCCCTGTGAGGGTGCTGAGGTGCCGGCACAGGTTGCCCAAAGAAGTTGTGGCTGCTCCATCCCTGGCAATGTTCAGGGTCAGGTTGGACGGGGCTTGGAGCAATCTGCTCTAGTGGAAGGTGTTCCTGCTCATGGCAGGGGTTTGGAACTAGATGATCTTTAAGGTCCTTTCCAACCTTAACTATTATATGATTTCCTGGTCGGTACAAAAGGCAAGAGCATTTATCCTTGGCTAAACAGAGGGTAAGTGGTATTTCCAAGTCACTGTTGTATTGCTTACCTAGGAAACAACACCAAGCAAAGACATCCCAGGGAAAGAGGATGTGAAAGGAGTATGAAGAATTATCTTTTGAGAATAAGAGGGAGCACTACTAGATACTGGCCCATCCAAAATCCTTCACCATGCAACAGTGGCTGGGGATGCTCTCATGTGTTCTCCTGTTCAAGCCAGGCTGGGGTGAGTTGCTGTGCTAATGATACCTGTGAAGTCACATCTTAAGGAACAGTCCTCACATCCTCCATCTGAGTTGCTGAGTGATGGATTTACCCAAGTTTCTCAGGGGTTTTATTGCTTCTGAAGTCTAATGAACATATTTCCTGACACATGAGAGAATGAACAGCCTTAGGGTAAGAACTCAGGCTCCTCCTGGAAACTCGAGGGGAAATTCAAGCACATAAGGCAGGATCTTTGGATATGCATCTAAGGATCTTCTGGAAACAGCTGGGAAAGGATCTACTGGAAATAATCAAATCTGGAGTATAAAAGAATTAGCAAACCTGCAGCACCAGGCCAGCAAGTGGTGTACGTCTGACCAAGTAGCCATCATCATCTATTTTGAACTCCCAGTTTGGAACCTTTGGAGGCAAGTTAAGCTAGATGTGCTGCTTTGCTACCTTCCTGTCTCATTCAGAGGGAATCTGGCTTAGTCTTGTGCTCCCAACCTCCTGCAGGCTCATTCAGCCTCTGGGGCTGTGGAAGTGTGAATCAAAGACCTGTCCATGTCTGAAGTGAGATCTGGTGGCCACCAGCTCACAGGATCAGTGTGGTGAAAGAGCATCTTTCTCCCCCTGCGTTGCCTCACAGCTCATCTATGGTGTAAGTAAGAAGGGAAGTGGCACACAGGCAGCGTTGCAAATGCTGGCAGTGAGAATGTAAAGCTCTCTGGGGTTTGGTGACAGCTTCACAGTGGGTTTGAAGACATTAGGGGTATGCAAATGACAGAGAGGCCCTAAGTACCTCTGAGGATCTGGTCTCAAGTAGAAGGTAAATAAAGACTCAGCAGGGATGTTGTCATCTCGCTACTAGGATGATTTAATATATACATTCATAATTTCTTTAGATAGCACAGTGATGGCTTCATTAGAAACACTTCTGTATAAATAAGTCATTTGGCCATGGCGGAGTTCTGATAGAAGGATATTATATGTCTTCCTATACTAGCAGCTAGGTCTGATTATTGTACATGCTTTTTTCCCCTTCTTTTTCTTATATTTTATCCCTGAAGCATACTTTCACAATACTTTGGTTTACTGTCCTAATGGGAAATGACTGCTCAGGTGTGTGATGCCCAAGGAATTGAGTTCAGGGGACACCAAGGCACTTTGGTACAGTGGTGGGTAATGGCCCATAAACCCAGAATACTGAGATCACAGCTTGAGAGTCTGTCATGGCTAGATAGACCTCCAAACCCTGAAATTCAGATTCTTGCATCCTGTCCTGCACTCTAGGGAGCATTATGTGTTATTTTTCATTGTTCAGATTAATAATGGGAGTGTTGTGCTGCTAGGAAAATGCCTCTGCGGGGCTGGAAAGGGACTGAGGAGCTTTCAGACCCTTGTGAGTGACTTACAAGAGCATTGCTATAAGGCGAAAGGGAAGACAGGACACACTTGGAGAAGCAGATGATACGTGTATCTGTGTTTCACTTTTTGAAAGCATCCTATCCCTATACCCACTCTCCTGACACCCTTTGATGCCTGGTTATACCAAAGAGGAATAGGAGCATTTCAACAGGTTGTCAGAGCCAGACCAGCAAATACAACACAGGAACTCTGCTTTCCTCCACTGGCCTCATTCTTTTTTGCTATGATGTAATCCCCTCACCCAGCAGGAGGGTACCTATGCAATATTCATGTGGAGCTGGGCTCTTCTCCATGGACTATTCTCAGGTACCATAAATCAATGCATTTCACTGCATTGCAGGCTGTTTCTCCCCACAAGTCTATGAACTGTGCTGGCTGCTCACGGATGTTGTTTTCTTTGGGTGCCAAGGCACGCTTTGCTTTTTGGCCATAAGACTCTTTGTTTCCCAGCAATATGCTTTGGCTCTGAGGAGCCAGCAATAACACTATCATTGACGCCACTGATTCCTGACACTTTCTTTTGTCACAAGTCCATGTAACATAAGTATGATTTTGTCCAGCTGCTGATGCTGAGGCCTGTTTGAGTGTTCCTGGGAGTGGCAAAGGTCTAGAAATACTTATTCATCCTCACCACCATCTTCTCTTGGAGGTAGTTCTGCAGGACAGGTCCTCATGGAATTTCTGAATGCCTGCTTTACTCATAGACAACTGTTCAAGTCCACTACGGTATAGAGGGTTAGGCAGAGTGTAAAGCAAAATCAAGCCCAGACCACCCAGTGATGAGTGATGGAGTGGGCAATATTTAGACCATGGGACTGAGTTAAATTAGGATTTTTGGCTGGTCCGGAGCCCAGAAGACAAGATGCTAGAACTCCAGGGATAGTGATGTTGTGCGTACTGGAAGTTACAGCAAAGTTAATGAGGTTTGCATGAGTTTTTATCATGAGCCAGAGCCTAGCTCTGGAAGCAGGCAGGCAG